>NW_008794888.1:6246879-6280644 GCF_000699145.1 Aptenodytes forsteri | reverse complement strand
CACCTGCTCCGGCGTGGGGTCCTCCATGGGCTGCAGGTGGATATCTGCTCCACCGTGGACCTCCATGTGCTGCAGGGGGACAGCCTGCCTCACCATGGTCTTCACCAGGGGCTGCAGGGGAATCTCTGCTCCAGCATCTGGAGCACCTCCTTCCCTTCTTCTCCACTGACCTTGGTGTCTGCAGAGTTGTTTCTCTCACATATTCTCACTCCTCTCTCCCGGCTGCTGTTGTGCAGCAGCTTTTTCCCCTTCTTAAATACGTTATCACAGAGGCGCTACCACCGTCGCAGATGGGCTTAGCCTTGGCCAGCGGCGGGTCCATCTTTGAGCCGGCTGGCATTGGCTCTGTCGGACATGGGGGAAGCTTCTAGCAGCTTCTCACAGAAGCCACCCCTGTAGTCCCCCAGCTACCAAAACCTTGCAACGTAAACCCAATACACATACGTGCATATGCAGGACATCTTCTGATGAGTGCTGTCACAGCAAACAGCTAGAATAAAACTTGTCAAGTGCTCAAGCATAATGGCACATGAGGGGGGGAAAGAAATATTGAAACCACTGTGAAAGGGAGGTTGAGGCAAAGCAATTGGAATTCTCACCTTGCAAGTGACAGGCAAGCAAGATTATGGGAGAAGGCTGGAAGAAATTAGCAAAGAGGTTGCAACAGAAGAAGATCGAAGCTTATTTTGTGCCTACCTGTTCTGGAGCAACATAAGCATATTAGTGTTCCAGAATTTTTTTCAATCATAATTATAGCTTCTCTTCCACTAAAAATGTCTGGCCAAAACAGGTCAACTTTCTCTTTTCTGAGTACAGGAAAGCCTGTCCTGGACAGGCACTTATGAATTCACGGCTTTGGAAATGAAGCAAAACTTGCTGTTACCTGCTGAGAATACAATTCTACTTGTCTGGCTTTGTGAGGTACTCTCAGGCTTTCCAAGGACCTTTCTTTTGATGTTGAGGGGGTTTGTAAGCATTTTGCTTCCATTGACTTTGTTTAGACTGACAGGGAATATAAAGTGGTTTTAAGTGCAGAATAGCTGCAAGACCATCTCCATTTTTGTATCATCAGGCATATTTTTCCAGTGCACTGTGAATTGGCTTCACCCACATGCAGCTCGATCAGGGTACTGGCCAGGAAGCTGTGTTGTACCCACTTTTGTCAGTTTTGTATTCAATTGGCACAAAGAGAAACCAAGTTCTAATGATCCAACCCAAAATGTTAATACCTGTTTCTTTGTCTCACACGAGCTCCATATATGTTTGAAATCTGGCCAGTTTTCACCTAAAAAGAGCAGAAGATGGAGGAGAACTGAGAGAACTGACCGGAAAGCAGTACATCAGCTTTGGGCACAGCATAACTGGCAGCCCAGAAGGCTTTTTAAATTAAAACCCATTTTCTGAAAACTGACTTTGAATGCTGTGTATTGAATAAATGAGTTGGGCATCTGATATCTTGCTCAGGTCTGAGGCTGTGAAGTGATCAGTGTGGAAACACTAGTGAGAAAAGAATAAACCTGGTATCACACTAGCCTGATCCCAGCTTCCCAGAGGTTACATAAGAGTCAAATTCATCCCTCTTTCCCTTGTGTCTAACAATGGTTTGTTAAAGAGAGTTAAAATCAGCAACTTTTACCCACTCCAAGAAGGAACGCTCGTGTTAGGCCTTAATTAAGAGGCTCCCTATAGTTGCAATAATCACACTAATTTTAGCAGGCAGCCCAGCTGGAATAAAACAAAGGTCCTGAGTAACAAGATACAGACAATACTGAAGCAAGAACGTGCAGTAAATCTGGGAGAACTGACAGCTTCTGGAGGGGGAGGAGTCAGATATTTTGAGTGGAACCTCTCTGTCATAGAAATATGAGCTTAAATGAATTTATTTTTGCAGTCCTGGCATTATAGTTGCTGCAGTACAGATTGAATGGAAACAACACCATCTCCAGATTAATTTTTTTTTTCTTTTGGCAATTTATTAAGCTGTAAACTCTGAACATTTTAATAAAAATACAGAACTACAAAACAAAACTCTGTGTGGTTCATATTTTATTCAACAACATTGCCGAATAAGAGACATCCCCTTTAGGGCAAAAAAATGCCACTTCTATTTCATATTGTACTTATTTCTCTGTCTCCTAAATGATTATTTGCCAAGAAGTATATTATGGGACCATCATTTTTCCTTCTACCTCCCAGCACAAGGGCTGTTTCTGCTTCTCAGCAATAAGAGATCTGCTGCTTCTTCCTACCTTTTCTTTTTCTTTTTCTTTTGTGTTTTCTTTTGGTGTGTGTGTGTGTGTGCGCTTGCTAATTCAACCTGCATTATAAACAACAATTCTACATGCCAAGCAAGATGCTCTGCAACCTTAGCATTGTGCTTTTTTAGAACAGCATCCCCAGAGGAGTGACTTTATGGGTTATTAGTAACATCCACAGAAATGGCAACAGATATTCTTGTCCCATCCTTCCTATGTATTATTCGTAAGGCTGTAGATTTGTCATGATAATTTATTGGGTAAATCACAGGCTCCTCTCACTGGGGCATAGTCTGTGGACCTCGAGGAGAATAGCAAGTTGTGGACATTGTACAATATGTATTAAAGTTTTAAGTGCCACACGAAGGTGCAGGGAATATGCACTGGAGTTTCTCTCCTGAAAGACAATCCAAATAAGAATGAGAAGAGACTATGCATGTCAGGAAGAATTTATACTGATTTTGTAATCTGAATATTCATCTGGTGGAACCAAAACTGAAAATCGTGGAGGTGTCAGAGGACTTAACAGGTGATAACTTTCTTTTATTACTAGACCAGGGTGTAGCCGAATCATGGTAGGGAAATGCATCAGATCCAATTTTCAATTCACCAAATCATCAAGAATTGATTTTCCAAAGACCGAGGTGCCTTTGAATGGCACATCTAAATCCCTTGTGCTCTCTTGAACTTCCTTGGCCACATTGAATTGAAATCTAAGTTAAAAACTTCAACAGTTCAGAAAAGTGCAACTGGATAGTATACATATTTTTATCTCAAAAATAAGAAAACAGAAAGAAAACAGCTTGCAAAAGAAAAGGAAAACATACATATATGTATGAAACATACATACATATGAAATTGAGTGACATTATGAAATCAATACACCTCCAGGGCTTTCAGGTCTTGAACCCTAACTCATTTACACTTGTTTTGGGCCCTGTGACTTTAGAGGCAGTAACTGAATGATGTGAATGCATCAGTTCTCTGTCCATCTCTTGGATGCCACATGCAATTCCAGTCACCTGTTAGAAGGGCCACAGAGAAGGTACAGAGAGGAAGAGTAGAGATACACAGATACTCAGAGGTTTAGAGCAGCTTCTTCAGGAAGCAAAATTAATAATCTGGGATTCTTCATCTTGGGAAAAGATGACTCAGGAGAATGTAGCAGAGGTCTATAAAATCACAAGTGGCACAGACAAGGCAAATAACAAATAACGTACTTGGTATTTCCCAGCACATGACAACCAAGGAAACAATCAGGCAGCAGTTTCAGAGTAAACAGAAGAAAGAGCTTTCTCAGTCAGTACATATTTGCAGTGTGAATATCATTGAGGTGAAAACATAAATAGATTCAAAAAGAAATTAGACAAATTCAGAGAGGAAAGGCCCATCAGGAGCTATTGATCCTCATGTTCAGCTAAATTCCCCAGCTCAAAAAGTCTTATAGTGCACTTTTGTGGATGCTGAATAGATGTATCAGAGGAAGGCATATATATTCCAGTACAAGAATTAAGGAGCTTCAAATTAAACTAGAAGAAGGCAAGCTCAAAACAAGTGTGTAGTTCCTCTAGGAGTGTGTCATCAGGCTGTGAAACTTAGGGTGTTACAGATGCAAACAGTTTAATTGGGTTCAAGGGGAGACCAGAAAAACTAATGAAAGGCAAGTTGATTGAGGTTTACCATTAGGAAGTCACTGACCTATAAATGCTCAAATAATATTCAATGTAATTGTCATACAAACTTCCTCTATTCTTATTCACTCCTGCTACCACCACTACTGAAGACAGACCCTGTAGGATTTGACCCCACACAGCTGCTCAGATGCTAAGAGTGGCTATGGGTCTGCAGTGCAGTGAATGGTGGGGGGTTGTTGGATTGGGTACTGAAAGGATTTAAGTGGAGTGGGATTCAGTTCTCAACCCACCAAAGTCTACATGCGCATCTGCCCTGTAAGTCAGTTCTCTGCATACAGAATGAAACTGCACGTTGCTCCTGAGCATTGAGAAACCCTTCAACGAAATGAGGCACAGAGCTGCTGCAGAGCTCATTGCCATAGACATAACATGATAGATAGGGTAGCTTTTAGGAATCAAATACATCATAAAGGCAAGTAATTAAGAGGATATATTCTCTATACAGCTTAGGATCAGATCCATAAAAATATTTGGCCTCCTACTTCTCATTGACCTCAGTGGTTAGGAACGTAAATACCTCTGTACATGACAGCCTGGCAGTGCTGGTAAAGAAAAAAATCTAGATAAACAACCAGAAGGGTGGGAACAAAAAAAATTAAAAAATCTCAGTATTAATCTCAGTATTATTCAGTACAGCAACCTGGGAGTTTCCTAATCAGTGGATTTTTCCTGTGCTATTTATCTAGGAGTTACCTTGGCTATACTTGTCTGCAGCGGATTATATGGCTCCATCTCTGTAGCATGCTGTGGCCAACCAGGAGGAAAAGAAAGTGGTCTGGTAAATGGCAAAAGCAATAAATATACCTGTCTGAGAACAATCAATTCTGTTTTGTCAGATTTGGGCAGATCCTACTAAGTGTTGATTTCATTGTGCTACTCAGCAGTGAATATTCCAGGAACAGAAAGCTCAAGGCTAACAAACAATGCTCTGATTCTCCTCCCCACACAACCTCTCCAATGAGTGAGACAGTGAAGCACAAAGGAGGCCACTAAATATTTGTAACACAACACTGCTACTGAGAAACAAGAAGAGCAAAAGGAAACAGGGAGACAGACGTTCTTGCATCTGTGGTCAGGCTTCCATTCTGAGCTTTGCTGGGAAAATGGACCAGAGCAGATCCCTTGGGGCTAGCCCTCACAAGTCATGGAGCTGGTTGTGGTTTCCCACATAGTCCTGCTTTACTTGGCTCTACTCCACATTGTGGGCATCTTAGCTTCTGCCAAATCCCAGCCTGAGGATCTACCAACCGCTCCAGAAAAGATGGTCCCACAGATGGTCTTTGCTGTCCCAGATCAATGAGCTGGCACTCATCAGCTTTTCCAAGAACAGGTTTTTCTCCTCAGATTCTTCACACGGGGGGACATTGCAGGAGGTGTTTGGCCCATAGCACTATAGAGCAAAACCCACACCCAATTCTCTGTGGGAATAACCTGAATGCATTCCCTGGCTGGGAAGTGGATGTTATCTTTTACATTCACAAGACCTACATATTCACTAGGGAGGTCTTTGTCCTTAAGCTGAGAAATTATTCAGATTCCAAATATTTGGATATTAAACTACACCACAATGGCAGCAGTTAGCCCACCAACTTATAGATGGTGTGATATCCCAGTATCTCCCAGTCACAAAAAATCAAAGCATTCCTATTTCTTTAATACCTGTGAGCTCAGACATGACTAAGACAAAAGTGCAGAAGATTATAACCTTACACTGAAATATCATAACCTTAAATATTCCTTCTAAGTTTTAGCATTCTTTAGTATTTTTCTCATTCTCACATTAAGATGTTCTTGTGAAAATGGAAACATTGCCTTCTGGTTTCCCAGACAGTCCTGGTCTCACTTGTGAAGCACAGTACCTTTCCAATACTTGTGTGTCTGTAAGGGAAGCGAGTATATTTTTAAGGCACATCTGACATGTGTAGAGGGGAGAAAGTTAGTTCTGCAGTTCATTAATCCAAACAGCAGCTCTTCTGAGCACAAAAGGTTTTGTGGATTTTTTTTCCCCTAGCCAAATTGCCATGCCCTGTATATATGTTCAGGTGTAAAATCTGCGAAAGGTAATTACTTTCCAAGAGTGCTATCAAGGCTCAGGCACTCTCCTCAGCGCATAAATCTGAGGCAGCCACGCATCTCTCCAAACCTGAGGAGGTTGCTTGAAGAAATATAAAAACTCTGAATTTCCCTTTTCTTATTTAAAAATCTGCAATTTCCTCACAGAGGCAGTGAGTGCAGAAGCCCCACATAAATGGTTTGTAATGCAGTTCTGAATCAAGCCCTTAAGGATTATTAAAGAAATCCATCTTAATTATAGTGAAAACCTGTTACTGGCCTTACATAATAACGCTTCATTTGTAATTTCCACTTAGGTCTGCTTCCCTCACTCTCATGCTTTCCTCTCTCCCCTACAGTATTTTTCCTTTATCTTCCTTTGAACAAAACTACCCAACACCTTTGAAAAGTGATAGAATATTCTTAGGGTGGCAGGATGACCCTGTAATTAAGGCAGAGGTCTAAGGAAAATGACACTTTAGGTGTTTTTCCTAATTATGTCTTTGGCCAAGGGTCCCTGCTTTCTAAACAACTTTCTGGTCATCCTTGCAGTCCCAGCCAAGATCAGAGATTAATGAAATGAAATACCATAAAGGCTCATCTCTGCCTCAGTCTAAATACTTTTATCTATCTGTCCTATCGTTTACATTACCTGTGCTATGGGTGCTAATAAACTATGGCTTCATCAGAGGAAGGATGTATCTCTTAAAGTCTGGTTAATGCAATGAGATCCCCAAAAGGAATTGCAAATTCTTATTCTGTGCAAGAAGAATGATTAGAGGGCTAGGACTGTATTTTGATAAAGGCTTCTGAAGATATACGTCCCAAGTGTCTCTGTTGACACCACATTATTATTTCCATTCATATTCGAGCGAGGTTTTGTGTTCTGTGCAGAATAACTGAGATGCCACTTTGGGTTGCGTTTTTGGGCCTGCCACAAGTTCCTTGGGTCATGCCATGCCCAACGCTTGCACCCCAGCTTCAAAATCTGAGCATAAAATGCTTGCTGCCATGCACCTCCTTCTCCAGGCAACAAGCCTGCACCTAGAGGCATCCGGCATTTTGCAAACATAGACTGACACCTAAGCAGAAACATATGCAAACTTTTTGCTCAAGCAGTTTTAAATGCAGAAGTCTTTGGTGAGCCATGCTTCAGTTCTCCTGTTTATAAAATGACGGGCAAAATAACTCAACTGTCCCTCAGAGCCTGAGTCATCACCAATACAAGGTCATGAACAGGGTCTCCTAGAGGGGTCTGAATCACTGCTGCATTCCGCTGCCCCTTTGCTACTCTAGAGAACTCGTAGCTGTTACCCACCTCTTTTCAAACCTATGTGACTGAGGGAATCCTCTTTCCTTTTCCATTGCCTCACCCAGAGCACAGGACAATCAAGTGACTTGGTACCAGTCTCCACCTCTGTCATCTCAGAAGAATCTTATCTTTTTATTACCATTTGGGTCCTAAGCTCTTGGAAGGCCTTCATAGGTATCTCTTCTAGCTTTTAGCCCTCTGTAGCTTCAATAAAAGCCTTGCATTTTATCCCTGCTAAGACAGTAGAATAGGATCTGGCACAGTAGAGCCTCTCTCAACCAAAAGGTATTTCTTGTTCAGGGACCTCACGGCTGGCAATGCTGAGTGTGCAGCATCAGTCATAGCACATAAAGCTTTGGCCATTTGGCTCTGTTGGTTTAAGGTGGTCTCTGAGTTGTTCAACAGACATGTGCTACTTAGCTTTAAAAATGAAAAAAATAATGAAATAAAAATATGCAAACTGTGAGCTCTTTTTTTCAGTTTTAAACTTGTACAAAATAACAAGCAAGGAATTGTAATGCTCACGGAGAACTCATCTGACCACAAAGGGATCTGCTTCTTGACAATTTAGATGACCTCATGAAACTCTCGTTTCTTTCAGTCAATTGCCACATGTACTTTATTTATATTAATTAAAATTTCTATTTTAGTTAACGCTAAGTCATCTATTATCTCTTTATCATGTACAGCAGGAACCTGATCCAAAATGCTTTTCAGGTAGAGGGATTTTTCTTTCACCTTCTCCTTTTGAGTGTTTTTTGGGGGGTTGTTGAAGTGCTGTATTGAAAAAAAGAAATAATCTCCATTTTACACACACAATGCTTGGGAAAATAGGAACACAAAACTAATCCCCTGGGGTTAGCTGAGAATCTTGCTACACATAAATGTCTACCTTGCATAATTTCTGGGCATATTACAGTCAATATTAGTATGGAGACCTCAAGCCTAGATGCCTTGCCTCATCTATGTGGGAAAGGGAAACCTAGTCTGTGGCAAACCCAGCTACAGATCAACATTTCCAAGATTAAAATTTAATTGAGTTAATTATTCTTCTCTTGCTCTCCCATGGAAGAAAAGGTTAAGCTAAATTTAAATAAGCCATGTTGATCTCTACATTATTCATTCAGTCACTGATATATCACTGTCTTGATAATTTATGGCTTCTAAAAACTACCTAGATGTTCACCGCCCATCCCAACATCTTGGGGAACCATCAATTAAGATGTCCCTTGGTTCCAAATTCATTTCAACTTGATAGATTTGTAGGAATTGATCAAAATTACTATTCAATCATTTTTTCACATGGAGCGCTCTGACCTCACTGCATGGTATCAACTTTCCTCCTGTGGTGATGTGTATGTCTCCAAGCTCCACTATTAATTCTAGCAGTGATTTAATACTGCTGCACTTGTAAGTCTACCTTTTTATGTTAGCTTTACATAAAATCTCCTTTCTTTAGGAATGTATGACATTTTGTTTTTTGTTTTTAAGTGCATTTTAAGCAGTATTTTCAAATATAACAAAGGAACATAGAACCTAAACACCATTAACAAAAAGCATTTAGGTACTGAGCATGCAGTGCATGCTCTGCAGTGCATTTTGTCCCACTGAAATCACTAGAGCAGCTTTGGAAACCTTAGCAGCCTAAATGCAAGGATTCACTAAATCTACATCTAAGAGTCAGCATCAAGTCTAACCATAATACGTGGGCTGCCTCTGAGTTCAGTGTATACAAAGTAAGCTCTCGTTGGCATCCCACCCACCTTAAGGTGTTATTAAGGGAGAGAAATTGTCTTCCTGCTGGAACTCACATCTCTCCTTTGACGACAAAGGGAACATAGACAAGTAACTTTGAGCAGAAGAGCAGTGCAGTGTGCAGTCTCCAGTAGCAAAATAAAAAAGATAGCTTATAAAGCTGATGCTGTAACCCTTACAGCAAGCAACACTACATTAAATAATGGATAATGTTTCCACAAACAAATAAAAGACTAATATTTTTTAAAGGGACGTAGATGGTTGGAAGCTGAAGAACAATTGCCTTCCAATGGTATTGGGACTTCCAAGGACTCCCTTTGTAGGCCTATCTGAATGTTGCTCTGCTTTGTGTTGTAAGATCTCTATGAATAACTAAGTCCCATTTTCAAGAATGACCTGAGCACTGGGAAAATGTTTCATCTCATTGAACTGTAGTCCTCAAAGCCTAGTTTTTCGGTCACTGTCCTAACATGCACCCTCATGAGGCAAAGAAAAATCATATTCCTTACTGCACTGCTCGTAGCCTCACAACTACCAGTGTAGCCAAATCCTCCTTTTACAGACTCCTCTCTCTCTCTCCTTGGTAAAGCAGAGAAAAGAAAGAAAACAATTAGAGGTGTAACAGATCCACCCAGCACCAGGCAGTCATAATAATGTATGGAATTCCTCTATCACACATCCTACAATGAAATGATTGTTAAAATCAATGATCCATACACAGATACTCAGCATTTCACCCACAAGAGTTACAGAGGGAGTGGAGGAGGAGGAGGGTAGACAGAATATTTTTGGAAGACTGTGGGGCACATCTCCTCTAGTAGGTCTTAATGACAGGTCAAGATCTGCAAACAACCTTTCATTGCTCCTGCTGAGTTTGTCAGCCATCAACTCATAATGAAGGCAAGAGCAGCCTTTAAAGGCAAAAGAAGGCCAAAAGATTTGTGATGGAAAGCAGCACTCAGGAGCTCATTGAGCATACAGAAGCATGTCAATCATTGTCAGCTGCTCAAGAGATTAAAAAGGACACAAAACCAAAGTAAATGACTTAACAGTGCAAGTCATTTAATGACTTACCAGTCATTTACTGTGACTTACCAGTGTAAGTCATTAACAACCAGTAAGTGGGAAGCAGTGGGAAGTAGTGATTCTGAGCTCTGTAAATGATTTACACTGATTGTTAAGCCACAGGACTGCCCAGACTACCACCAACAGAGCTCAGGATCATTACTTCCCAGTGCTGGTGGATTGTCAAGCTAGAAATTAGAAAAGAAGCTGTCCTTGAAGAACCTAAAAGGCAAGGAGAGAAAGAGAAGTGTCCGCACCCACCAAGATCAAAGTATTGTCTGCTCCCAGGTAAGAGAAGACTTTCTGGAAGGCACAGGCACCACCTTGCCCCATCCCACCACGTGATTCAGTGTGTCATGACATCCATGAGGTCTGACTTGCTGGAAGGGGAGGACACTGCCGTCAGGGTGGACAACCAAAAGAGTACAGCTGGTATGGGCTTCAGAGGCAGTCACTGCAGAGTAGAGAGAGGGAGAAAGAGGAATTTGCCCTTACTGTGCCACATGCCGAATTGCAAAGGCACATGTCTTCACTCCAAGAGCAAAGAGTCTCTCTTCTGCTCTCTGCCCTGCTGTGTAAAAACTTCAGTCACACATACAGAGAGAAAACCCAAATTGCAACGTGCTCAGTTACTCTGCTGTGTTCAAGGTGTTAATAAATAATTGACAGTGGCTCCCAGAACAGACAATGTCACCGTTGGCCCCCATCAAGTAGAAGACATTTGGGAAGTTTTTGTTTGTGTTCTTTTTGTGTGTTTGATTCAATTTTTTTCCCTCCTTCCCCCTCCAGTTGCCCTAAAGCTATAAGAATAATATAAGATCTGTCTCATCCAGTATCTGTGACAGGTACAGCTCTGCACACACGGCCGTGAGGAAGCAAGAGGTCCCCGAGTCTCCTGCAGCTGGCTGACGAGTGTGAATTAACTTCATCTCCATTGCCAGGCATTTCAGATCCGAGAGAGAATTGCTGCGCAGTAGGATCCAGGCTGCCCTTTTCCCCATCCTCCTTGGTTATTTACGGGCTTTATTTTCCTATGTACTCTGTGCTGCAGCATTTGGAGGTGGTAGTGGGGGAACATGAGAGATGCCTGTCTGGGTCAGCACTGGCATAGAGGATACTGCTGCAGTCCGGCACCATTCTACATCCAGTGCCATACCTCATTAACTGCTCAGATGCTTAAAAAAATCCCTTATCTTAATTTCCTCCTTCAGATTTTCCTTTGTTCACCTGTTTACAACAGCAAAGGATATTGTGAGGGTGGGGTGAGCTGTCACCAGCACTTTCTGGGAGCAGGACGGTACTGTTTTGGTATAGACTGAGGAATAAGTCACTTTGTTCTGAAATGGCAAAAAGGGCTCCAGGTTGTAACAGCCTGGCACAGCCTGATATTATGAATCACAACCAGATTTTACCCTGTTCTTCTCCCCGTTTTCAGGCTCGTGTGGTTATGGCTGCACCCTGCATTGCTCCTTGAGCATTACTGCAATACAAGAAATCATGAACAGCAGCACAGCCCAATAGTTGGTGCTTCTGCCACTACCCCACTGCACATTCAAGGGCTGCTCACCTACTTTGTCTTATCTGTCCCTCAAACTGATACAGTTCATATGGGGGGTCTGGCTGGTGCAATGGTGCTGTTCAAATCACCAGAAAAGCAGATGGTGTTTAGTACTTCACATCCAGTATCTCCAAACTGGGGCTTTTGGGATATCCAGAGACTCCCTGGAACCCACAGCCAAAAGCAAAACCAAAGATGAGTGCAGTCAGGCATCTGGACTTGATGACCCAGAGAACCCCCGTCAACTCAGGTTGAATCTCTCAAAGGTTTTCATGGTCTTAAATGACACCGTTGCTAGGCTGAGTGCTGCAGATGCTCCTTGACATTTCAGGCTTTCTCTGCGGTGACAGGCACATGTGTTTGAAGAAAGCTCAGGTGCAGAGGGTTGCTGTTCCTGACCAGTTGTTCCTGACACAACTGCACTGGTTTTTCAGTCTCCGTTTGCTAATGGAACCTGAGAGCAAAAAAAAGATAGGTAGTTCTTCATTAAAGTCATCTGCTCTCTCTGTCTCTGTATTTCCATTTTTAAAAGGCCACCTTCATAACTCAGAGCAGCCTGCCCTCCTTGCTGTTTCCAAAGAGAATTTCAAGCAGGCTTAGACTTTATCCTCTTTCCAGACTAATAGATCCTTGATTTCAAAACACCACTCTGCACTCTGCAGGACACGGGGAAAAATTGCAGCAAGGGGATGCTCTATAGGAAGAAAAGATTCGTGCTTTCCAGAAGCATAAATACTCAGCACACAGGCTACAACTTTTGGCTTTCCTCAGTTTAGCCCAAGATGGTTTATTGCAAATTTATGATTGCATCTTCAGTACCAAGGGTAGCTTCTTAGCCCTTATTTTGTGGGTTGTTTTTTTTTTTCCTGGCTGACAGATATCTGCCCACATCTTTTGCTCCTGGCTCTGATTTAAAGTTGTCTTTGCCAGTCAAATTTAGTACTTGCTCATTCCAAGACAACTGAAAGTAAGGCCAGGTGTGGGAAAGCAGATTTGAGTTACGTTGTGCAGCTTGTCTCTGCATGACTCCTGCCAAGGATGCAGAGTAGTTATACTGTCTGCTTCCCTTGGTGTCTTTTGCAATTCTGAATAAAAGAAGGAATCCACCAATAGGGAAGGTTTTAACCTGGGATTTTTTTTTGTTTGTTTGTTTCCTTTCTTCTTAAGCATTCCACAGCATGAGGTACTGCTGATTTTAGAAGAAAATTGCCCCGGTCCTAGGTAATATGAGGACAAGCCTAGATTAAGAAGTAATGCAAGTCATCTCCCGTGTATGCTTGTTAACCTGTGTTTGGGGACCCTGTGAACTGTGCATGTGAGCAGAGAGGAGCTGCTCATCTTGCATACACACCTTGTTGGGGAGAAGTCGGCTCACAGGTGCATAGTATGAAACCACTGGGTAAAGCAAACAATCCCTTCCCTGCCATACAGCCCCAGGTTTTGTAGTCTGCTCAGCAGAAATTTCCTGAGCCGAAGGTTGGATGCCTACCTCTGTGTTAACAGCTTTGGATGCATGAATGTGTCCAACTGTTTGGGGGTTTTGACCCATTACTAATTGGTAATACTTGTAGCGGATGCAATTAGTGTTCCACAGCTGAGCTCTATGCTTTTCTGTAGCTTTGTTTTACCCCTGTTGCTTGACTGCTCCACCGGATGCTCTTGTGTCTTGGTGAATTCCCTGTTCTCCTTCTTCAGGTTTCTCATGATGAGACATCTCTGTCAAAGGTCCAACTCTGTCACCTCAGTTCTGCGTTTTGGTCCTTCCTTTGAGCCCCAGACACCTGGGAAGGGTCTGGCTCTCCCCAGAATGGAAATATGCAGAGAATTTCCCCATGGGGAAGGAAGGATTATTCCAAAGAAAAATTCAACCTCAGAGACAAAAGATCACAGTAGCCTGGGAGGATACATCAGAAAAATGGGACCCCCCCCAGATGGGTTAGGACATGGACAGGTAGCCTTCTGGGAGGCCTCCTTCACCATCAGCAGTGTCCCAAGTATCTCAGGCTCTCCTTGGACAGTAGCAATAGCTACCGGCTCTCAGCAAAGGCAACTGCAGGACTGCGCCTCTTTTGCCAGCCCTCACAATCTGCTGCCAGCTGCCACTGCCAAGGGACCACGTGGCACCATGCCCACCTTCTCAAGGCACTAAGCACAGTGCTATGGCCCCAACCCCAGCAGGCTATGTCAAAACCACATGGGGCGCATGCCTGATCCACCTACAGCTTTCTGCCCCATGCCAGCATGGCTGGGTGCAACCATACTCTGTAATGCCTGCAAGAGCAGTTTGTCGGTGGCAGATGCCTCCTGTAGCCAGGATAGCTTTCTTAGAAAGTGCTTGGTTCTTTCTGTAGAAATACCGCAAGTTAAATTCAGACTGAAGCAGGCAGTTTGTATGGAAAAAATGAGCACTCCTAATTTTGGGCCAAAAATATACGTACCTGGGAACGATGTGTTTGTCATGGAAGGTGTTAGGGAATCTAAGCCAGAGAGCAACCTCCTACAGACATGTTCCATTAAAGGACCAAGCACAAATACCATATTTTTTTCTTTTCTTTTTTTTTCTTCCATTCAGCACTAGCTGATTCCTTACAAATCCCAGGTATTTTTCCATATTTGTGGCAGGGTATTTTGGCCCCAGCCCATCTCTATTAAGCAGATGAGAGAATAGCCTTTCAGTTTTCTGCTTTACAGTTGCTATAAGGAAACTCATAATTCAGCCTTCATGTACAGCAAAGTTCTGATGAGATTTAATGGAATTGTAAGTTCTCTTTACGTACATACTGGGAACCAATGGCAAGGCTGTGAAATCATTTGCTGAGGGACACTTACAATCCCTCCCCACAAAATAAAGACAGAATGTTTCATGCTTTTTTGGCAGAAGTCTGATGCTTACTTCAGCAAAAAGTGAATAAATAATATGAGAAGCATAATTTCTTTTAGACCTCTTGCAATGCTTAATGTATATGATGTTATCTATTATATATTTTAAAGCATCCCTGTTAATTTCCTGAGAAATGTATACATATTGCAAACTCCTAAATTGGTGGGTATTAACTATAAGGAGGCTAAAGAAAGTTCTTGTTCAGCTCTCAGAATCTGTTTCCAGCATGAAGATCACGGAGCTGAAATGTTTGATCAGTCATGATCAGTATAGCCAAGGAATGCATTTTTAGTAAGCATTTTTGCAGGGTGTCCCTCTATTTCACCCTTTACAAAACCTACCCGCTGTTAAAGAAGTTTGGAGCTTTGAAGATTTGGGTTTTGCTAAAAGAATTTTGGCAATAAAATTAAAATCGAAGCAGTTCCTTTCTCCTTCCCAGTTAATTACAAGTTGTGAACTTGTGGCACAAAAGGCTACATATCTCTGCATTTTTCCTGTGTGTTTGTTGGGGTGGAGACAGAGTACAGACATGCCACTGATCCTGAGTAAATGGCCTGAATCATGCAAAGATATGAAGAGATACACTTTGCTCAATGGATAAGGTTAGATAAATGCATAAATCTGTGCCAGATCATTGCTGGAGGGGTTCCATAAATATAGATTCATAAACAAATTAACCCTCCTCATCTGGAGGGCCTGGTTTGCTACCATTGCAATTTTTGAACTTTAGTGTGTACTGAAATCACAGCAGCGTAAAACCAGCAGAACAGAATGATATCTCGGGCCTGGTTTGCTCTCATCTCCTTCCTATGAAAGTACATTAATAAGCAATTTGTCTTATCCCACAAAGCATTCAAGGGCAAAGCATGACATTAGACCAAGAAGGATGATAAATTACCGAAAGATCTGCAAGCCATGTTTGTGAAGATTGAAAAAGATGGTGTTATTTAACATTATGTGCTAACCTCATGATCTATACTTAGTATGCATGCTTGGGCCTTTCCATGGTGGGTATTTACTAGGTCACTATCTATAATGGGTTTCTTTAACATTAAATTGGTCCTCCACCCACATTCTGGATTCCTAATATATTTCATTAGCACTTCAACTCTAATCATTTCAAGAAAATAAAGTGTAATGAGTAATCACCACTTGTTCAAAACTGCCTCAGTGAGAGTGAAATTCAGCAGGAATTTTCTTGAAAGTTTCTAAGATGTTCAGCATCAGGTTTTTTTCTGATGGGAAAATAGTGCTTGAGTGATAGGAGAGCAAAAGGTCTATTTACTGCATGGTCCAAGTGACAGGTTCTAAGTGAGAAGAGGTGGGAGGTCAAGCTGGTGTTAATGGAGTATATTTGGTGGTAATGTGACCCCAGAGCACATGCTCTTGTCTGACATGACAGCTAAGGGAAATCTTCATCTCCATCCTGCTGCTGAAGAAGGGAGTCACAGAGAGACACAGGCTCTCCTGCTGCTGTCTTTGGTAGGAGCACAGAAACATACCATATCTTCCAGACCAAGGGGCATATCTTGGTTGTCTCCACTCCGGGGGATCCTCTGGGCTCTTCAGGGCAACCTGGTTTTGCCTGTACTGAAGACAAGGGGCGTGACACAAGGTCACCCTAGCCTTAGTTCACACTTGGCTCCCCTGCTAGAGGGGGCACAACATGGAGCAGAGCC
Source organism: Aptenodytes forsteri (assembly GCF_000699145.1). Lineage (NCBI taxonomy): Eukaryota > Metazoa > Chordata > Aves > Sphenisciformes > Spheniscidae > Aptenodytes > Aptenodytes forsteri. Next base: position 6,264,393 of record NW_008794888.1, on the reverse strand, counting down.
CATGTAGGAGCTATCACAGAGGCAGTGTGGACCGTTGGAGGAGCAAGAAGCTGGGACAGCATCGCAAGAGAGGGAACACAGTTTAACCAACCTGCCTTGGATGATAGTGGGAGAGCGTGCGAGAGCAGAGCCCAGATCTCAACCCCTGCACAGTGTCTGGGGGGCAATCCCCACGGCATGGGCTGGCCCCACTAGTGGTGGCAAAGAGCAGAGTTTGCAGCTCCAAAAGACCCACTGAAATTCCTAGCGCTGCTGAGCTGGAAGAAGTCTTTTTATCCAACGCTAACACAGCCCACTAGCAAAAGGTTCAAATGTAGTGCAGTGATTGCCCGTGTTGCTCACTTGCTGTTGTTTTCTGTGTGCTCATTCAGGGCTGCCAAGCCAGCCACATTCCAGAGAGGGGAGATTTGCAGAAAAATGGGGATTTAACATCACATTAAGAAGCTATTTACTGAAACTGTGAGATGCTGACTAAAACTTGGCATGAAGCAAAACTGACTGCATCTCATTGCCTAAATGCTCAGGCTAATAATGGTGTTTATCTGTTGAGTACAATGCAAATTTGTAGTGCAGGGGACAGCAGAGGCCTAAAGTACAGGGTGTTCTGCAGCAAACTCAAGCTATTTTCAAGGCTTCAGATTTGTGAAGCAGTTTGCTGCAGTTGCCGGGATAGAATAGCCCTATTAATCAAAGCCTGAAAATCTTCCTTTTTTGCTTAGTCTCAAAACTTTCTGAGAAGCATAAACAAAAATAATGAGAATGATACAGGGTCATATTTATTATGATTACTGTCATTACTTCAATCATCATTACTATTATTATTTCCCTCTACCCAGGATCCAGACTGAAACTAAAGCATCGTATTTGAATGTTATCACCCTCTTCAGTATTTTAGAGGTGCCCATTAATGCTGGTTTTGGAAGGATGCTTATCCTACAATAAAACCAATTTTTAATTGACATCATGCTGGTTTAATATTCCCTCTGGCCTTCTGCCCTCCTGGGGTCCCAGTGTGCTGCAAATGATTTTGTGCTCCAGATTTTGTTCAGCTCCTGCCACATTTGTCAGTCTCATTTTTGGCTCTTCAATCAAATTTCATCACCGAGTATGTGGATGAATTCCACCACACCACACTCTTCCTCCTTTTTCCCATAAAATAGCATGTCTCCTAGCATGTATTGCAAGAAAAGCATCTACCAAAAAAAGCATCATAGTATTGCTTTTTCAGCTTTATCTGATGTGTGGTTCTTAAATCTTTCTCAAAATCAAACCATCAGCTATACTGTTTCATCAATGTGAGAGTTTCAATATGTCACACAGCCTACAGGACAGGGAGGCTGGTCACTCATCTGTGTGCTCTTCCAGACCCACATCCAGCCCTGATTACCAAAATAGACAATAAACAAAAACTTCAGAAACTTCAGAGAACTTCAGCCTGTTTTCCAGCCCCAAACCAGCTGTCCTTTCCCTCCCAGTTCTACCCCCAAGCACACGCACCAGGGAGAAATATTGCAGACAAGGCCCAAAAGAGAGACCAGTTTCCATATAATTATCGTTTTGCCAGCTAAGAAAATGCCAAAACCATTTTAGAAATTCCTCGACCTTTCTTCATTTGAGCAAACCAGGTAATACTTTCTGGGCAGCTCAGTAAAAAATGCCCCTTTCCTGTTTGTTTGAAAACATATTGCTTCTGCCTACAAAATAAATGCTGACTGATTTCTTTTAACTAATTTTCTCAATAAAGAGACAAAAGCAACAATAACAAAGAAATAGCAAAAAAAGGCCAAAAGTGAGGCGTCGGTCAATTAGGCTAAAGTATTTCACATTGCAGTCTTCTGACTTGTCTGGTTTCCTTTGGTGTTTTAAATTCAAACACATTTTCTTCCAACTTGCAAGCTTAAATGGTCACATACTGCCCAATGAAATACCCTCTAGAGTGGGTGATACTGCAAAGTACTGAGCACTTAGATAAATAATTTGTGCCTTTCTTCAGGGCAGTATGGTCTGTTGATTCCCAAAGAACCTAAACAATTTCCTCGTACCCCTCATCATATTTCAAATGTCATATTTATAAAACCAAAGGCTGATCAGGATTAGCCTCTGCCAGCCTCAAAATACCTTTCATGAGTAAGATCTAGTCCATGCAATTAGCTAAACTATGGTTTAAGCAATTACACTTTGTAAACCTGAGTTGCTCACAGCTCCAGCTATATCCTCTCTTTTCCATCACCTCCATCACCTCCTTTGCCTCATGAAAGACGAAGGAAAAAGAAAAGTGCGAATGCCATCAGTGCTTTCAGTCTTAAGGTTAGAAGTTGAAATGGCGAAATTTTTTCTGAAGCAAACATCTCAGAAAGAAATGTCATTTGCAACATTTTGGCTCAGCTTGACTTTATGTCTGTTTGTGTTGCCAGAGAACTGCAGCCTGCGTGGCCCATGCCCCCACGGCCACCAGCCACGTTCCTCCAGCAGTAGAAAGCAGAAACTTGAGGTGCTTGACAAAAAATTTACATTGGGCATTGCGGCAGCTCAGGCAAGCACAAACTGACCTCGAGGCAATCTGAAACAGCATTTCATCCTGATTTTCTGACACTTTTTTCTTTCCCCCAAAAAAAGTAAAGTCTACATTTTCCTATGGAAAGTATCCATTAAAAATACTATAAATATTTACCAATAAAACATGGAGAAAAAAAAAATCTTGACGTCTCAGTGGAGCTACAGTGCTGTAATCCCACCCTCTGCAAATGGTTAATGATCCCCACAATGAGTCAGTCTCCATTTCTTTAAGTGAGTTTTTCTTTTTGTCACCTTCAAACAAAATAGGGTTGGGCATGTATCATTTAAAGGAGGCTTTAAAGCACTTTGGAGGGTAACGTAAAAGAACATTATTTCTCCTGAAAAAAAGAAGGACCTTAATTTTTTAGAATCCAATAGTTACTTCAGTTTTAAATCAGACAGCTTGCAGGCTTTTAATTGAATATGATTCTGTGTGAATGCATTTGCTTTGCTGAATGGTATTTTCTGTTAGGGAAATTGTATACTGTGTGAAAAATTGTGGGTATGATGAATCAGAGAGAGATTTGATTTTTCCATGGAAAATGCCATTAAAGAAATCATTGCCATTCTCTCTGAGACATTTTAATGTTTTATTTTTAAAAAATGAAAATAAAAAAATTTTTGAGTTTTGCTTATGTTTATGTTCTTTTTTTTTGCAATGACATTTTCAGATTGGTGCAGAAACCTGGTATACATAACATGAAAAATGTTTACAATCTAATTTTCTGTCAAAAATAGTTTAAACAGGATATTTTTCAGTAAATCTCAGTGAAGAAATTTTGACTCTTTGCCCTTCAAGTTATACATCTCATTTGGAGAATACTTTAGTCTCTTCACTGCATACTGCATGTAGGTTTCGATAACTTTGTTGAGAACATAGTCAACACATATCACAGAAGACAAGTGAAGGAAAACTTTTTTATAATTACATTTTATTACTTTAAAAATTTAAAAGGACTTTTAAAAATGAGCATAAAATCAAAGGAACAGATTGAATAATCACAGAAACAGAAAACTAAGGAAAATCCACTCTTTTGGCACATTTTCTTGTTGCAAGACAGTATTTTTCTTTTTTATTTTGTGCAAATTTTGCTGTATTTTGGAAATACCCATATGTTTGTCTTTATTAAATACATTGTTTATGCAGGTGAAAAATAATTTACTATGTGGGACAACTTGTCACATAAAGTGCAAAAAATATATTCCATTGACCACGTACGTCCAGCAAAGTGTAAGGGAAAGTGATACATCTCATGTCCTGCTTTGCTTTGTCTTTTTTCCCCCCAGGTACAAAAGTAAAGTAACTGTTAGCACAGCTCTGCTGATAAATTCATAACCTGTCTTCTGTCAGTAAAAAACCTGTCTTCACACAGTAAAAAAAAAAAAAAAAAAAAAAGCAAAACTTGTTTCTGCTTCTATTGAAATGACAAAACTCTCAGTGACTTTGATAGGTGCTGATAAGGCACTGAATAAATAAACGTGAGCTAATTCTTGGGATTTCAAACACCAGATTTTCTAGCAGAGTACATGCTTCTAAGAAGGTTGCTCTCCAAAAAGTATCTGCAGAGGAGTGCAGAATAGAAACTAATTACATGTACACACATGAGCCTCACGTGGCTGCCTCCTGCCTTGCCTTGCCACCAGATCCAAGAGCACCTTGTCATGGGTACATTTCCCTTTGCTCACCCCAAGCAGGGCAGCAGAGGGGTTCTTCTCCCTTTCCCCACACCCATCGCCACAGCTGAACCTGGGGAAGCCCATGCCGGGAGGCTGGAGCCAGTGTGCCCATTGTGTGGGAATATCTCCCCTTGGGTGGGTACCAAACCCTAACATCCATCTGGCCATCCGTAGACAGCTGCAAGCACTCTTGCAAGCACTCTTGCAAGGCCATGGATACTTCACTCCATCTCTTGAAGAAAAGGTCTCTAAGCCAACTGAACGCGTGCAATACTTATCCCATCCTGTTGTGGGCAAGTGGGAGCCACAGCAGACCTTTGTTGCTCACCACCAGTCCCACCAACATAGTGTCCACGAAAGATACTTTTTCTTTTCTGGTCCCCTTCTCCCAACTCTTTCCAAGTGACCTCTGAGCCCCCAAAGTTCCATCCTACTTCACCCTACCAAGGTATCCTCTGCTGCAGTCATCTGACAACTGATTTCCTGAACACTTCTTGACATTCAGATGCATTCCCAGGTGTAAATGTTGATAGCAATCAGCTTTAAATCTAGCCTTTGCCCTGGCAGATCATTAGACTGTGAATAAAACATGGAGATAGATACCTGGATTTCTGATCAGCAGTAGGTATGTTGATGACTTTCATGTGAGGTATGAATTGTAAGTGTGACAGGACTCATTATCTATAAATCACTGGTTGGATTGCAGTTAACTTTCCGTGGTAACAAAGATAAAACACACTCTCTCCCTCATTAGCTGAGCACTGACAAAGCACTGCAGGGATCTTTCTGCTGCACAGAAAACATCTGCCTGGATTAAACATCAGGAGATCATTCACAAAATCTTTTCATCTGAGGCATCTGTCCCGATGAAGTCACACATGGGAGAGCAAGGTCTGTTCCCTGCCCCTGCCCTGGGGCAACACAGCCACCTTCACACACCCAGCTTACATTGATCCACAATATTCCAAGCCCCAAAAGCAAAGCTCCCCCCCTGCAACAAGCCTCCATTGAGTCAGAGGTACTCAACTCACAGTTGCAAAAGTAATACTCAGGTGGGATTTCAAATATGGCTTCATCTTCTTCTGTGTTTTTATTTACTGAAGAGGCTTCAGTTCACACATGTTCTGGAGAAGCTCAGCACATCTGTGCAGTTTTCTCTCTGGCTCTACCATGGCCTCACCTGCTGCAACACATTACCTGTAAATTTCTATAGCGCTATCAGACTGCTTCTTTCTGCCTCTTTCCTCTCAATTTACCTTTGGTGCCCATGAAATATTGGACAAAACCACTTGTGTGCTCAATATGCCAGGACCTCATCTTTTTATCAGTGTTGTGTTGTGTTTCATTTACCATTTCTCTTACCATGTGAGAGGGCAGTAAAATCCTTGGGGCAGGGCTGCAGGTTAGCAGTGTGCTTCCACGGCTCTGGGATGAATGCAGCACTGGTCCTTAACTGAAACCCAGAGATGCTATTGCTGTACAAGGATACCTGTACCCCATTTGCATTCATGAATTCACACATTAGACAACCTGCACCTTTCTAAGAGCATTTCTCCCTGAAAATAAATCTTTAGGTAACCACATCTCAGAAAATGTACAAAAAATCAAGGGCAGAGGCTCTTTTTTGGAAAAACAGCAGAGGATCTGAAGGACCAAAGAAACAGCTGGAGAAGAGAAGGCCGTGAGGTAAATTTCCCCTGATGTTATCATAGTATGCTCATGTTACTGCTGGATCACAATTTTTTTACAGATTTTTTTACAGATAATATTAGTTATTAAAAGATTAGCAAAGATATAACTATTGCTAGGAATACAGAGTGCAAAACAACACTGTGCAAATTATGAGTTAAATGTAGCATCCTGTCGTGGGGACCTGGAAGACCAAATGAACTAGTTTTGCTGCTGCTGTGCCCTTGTGAGAGGCAGTAACTAGAGGGTAATCCAGAAAATGGAAGATAAGTGCTTGTTGGCCTCCAGGTCTGGCAAGTCTCTTTTCCACCACAGAAAACCAAGAGCAAGAAAGCATGTACTGAGACCAGGTACAAGGAAGGAAGAACAGGGAGGTGAAAGGAGACAAATCTCTTCCGGTTGTAGCTGGCAGCAGCAAAGTCCACTGCTACAGACTGGGAAGGCGACAGTTACTTTCTCCAAATAATCTCATAGTGTTTTTACAAGGTATTAATCAGCCTTCACAATCCTCCAGGTGGGTAAATACCACTTTCCATGTTTATCATGTGGATACACAAGTTACTGGATGACAAAGAGATTAACCCAGATTCTTACAGCAAGCTAGCAATAGGTTTATAAAAAGCACCTCATTGCTCTGAGCTTTCACTCCTAATTCTCACATCCTCTTTCTGAAATGGAAGGACTTATACCTCCATTAGTTTTTGCTGAATAACAAATAAAAACTAAGAGCCCTCCAACTTGGCCGTATACACTAGGCTGCTTGGTCCTGACCACACTTCTTTCCAGAGCCAGGGGTACTGCCCAAGGGTCCTGACTTCCTCGCTCTAATCAGTGGACTAACCTCCTACCCTTGCTGTGACTTTCTTCTTCAGCAGCTGATGTGTCCCTCTGAGCAGCCCACAGATCAGGGAAACTCATAGCAAATGGTGGACGTCCTCTACAGAAAAGACTCAGTTTGGCAACAGGTGGTCACCATTGCATTTGCAATGCTGTTTTCCTCCATTTCTACTAATTAAGAGCCTGATCTTGGGAAGTGGCAAACAGCTCCTGAGGTATGCTGACAACCCCTCCCACCCAATGGTACTTGCTACAGAAGGCAGGAGACATTGCTCCCAAATATTACCTGGTCTACTCTGCCTTGCTTGTTTTCAACCCTGAGAGTCAGATCTGGGAACCTCCAGCTTTTAGCAGCCATCTCTCAAAGTACCTTGACTCTTTACTCCCAACCTTATTTAGCTCACCTGCACCCCTTTCTAAGTTTGTCTTTGCCACTTTTTATAGCTTCATCTTTGCTGTACCTTGTTACTGGTCATGCTGATGACAATATTGTAAAACAGAACCGGCAATTTTTAAAGTGACCGATAATGTAGAATGAAGGCCTAAGGGTGAATGAAAGACAAGCCAGCACATGTGGACTGTCAAAGAGGATCCATGTGCTTGTGCAGAGGAAACCCAATAATAGTTAACTTTTATGGGTTGCAACTGTGTTGATGTTCCTCTCTCCTTCCTTAATCACATACATTTACCTTGTATTGATGCTGGAATGATTTGTATGCCAAGGGTTTCTGCTGAATTTCAAGAAGAAATATATTAACCCAAAATGAATAGCATTGTGTCAGTTGAGGGTGAGTATTTATTTCTGGTGTGTTGCATTTCTTTTCTGCTGTGCTGTCAGATTGTCTGCAGGGCAGCAGCACCCAGCATAGCAGGTGAATCACTGCACTTCATTCCACAGTGTGATTTATATTTCTCCAGTTTTGGTCATGCTGTTTCTGCCTCTTGTATTTATTGCTCTTTTTTCAGGCATTACATTTAAGACTAGGATCTTGATTATCTGTGCTCTCACAACTCATGGCACCATTTGTGCCTACCAGGGTAGCAAGTCATTGGATTGGAATGGCTGATTTATACCTAATTTGTACACCAGGGTTTATTTTACATAGAGGCAGAGTAGCCAGTTGTCTACAGTGGCAGATTATTAAGGGCTAGAAGACCAGAGCCTTTAGCAAGCATGAAGGAAAGAGACCATCTGAGACACCCAACAACAGTTACGCAATGGTGGACGCCCTGGGCTTCATCTTCTTTGAGGGTCTCAGGATCGTTGGACTACCGAGAGCTTATCTCTGGTAGAAGGTGATAAAGTCTTACCAAGCTCTGTTCTCCACCTGCCTCTACCACTTCCCGAGGGAGATGGAGGTTTCCTGTCCCCCCACAACCTCTCTTCTTCTGGCTGTCAATCCTGCACTGCCTGAGGTGGGTCTGGCAGATGTGCTCAGTACCAGTGTAGGATGGGAGTAGAAGGAGGTACACGGTGGGGCCAGGCACAGCGCAGGAAGATCTCAACTATCTGTTACAGGAGCCAAGGAGGTTTCGCGGTCACAGCCTCTTCACCTCTTGAGAAGGTCAGATTTCAGGGTAACCGCTCTATTACAGCCTTAAACATTGAACTATGATGAGACCAAAAGATATTACTCCATTATCATCTTTGGAGGTTACACTACACAGTTTTGCCTATGCATTAATACACCTTGTTTCTTGTAAATTGCAGTGCACGCTGCAGCTGATGAGAATCTGCTCCATGCTTGTGCCTCCCAAATCCTTCAAGGATCATCACTGTTTGACAAAGAACTTTGTATTGCTGGTGGAATGCAGCCAACAAGACTCTCTTCTTCGTTCACTGCAAAGGCATTAAATCAGAGCAGCTATAGGAACTGATCACAAGAACAAGCTTGAATCCACTTTTAAAACACCACCATTAGTAGCCTGGTTGCTGGCTGAGTGCAGCCAACACAAGGGGCTTTGTATTGCAAAACAATTCTTGATGGTTATTAAATTCCTAAGGTCAAAATAAAATCATGCAAGTGGGGTGTGCAGGAAAGTCACCTAGAAATTTCTAGACTGCATTATTAATTAACTATATATAATTTCACTTGCTGGAAAAACAATATTTTGCAAAGAGTAGAAAACAGAGATGTTTGTTTGTGGGGTGAGGACTGTCTCTTTCATTCTGGGTATCTACAGGGGCTAGGAGAACCAGTCTCCTTACTACAAGATAAGCAATAAAGCTGTGTTCCTAAGTCACTAACAGGAGAAAATAATGTACAGGCACAGAAGAATATGCAGTAGTATTGCAAAATATAAAGCCTTCAAAACTGTTAGGGAGTGCTACAAAGAAGACCATTTTTAACTGCCTTCTCTACTCTCATAACTAAAGGACCAGGTTCCCCTTGTTCTTCTCTCATGCAACCAATCCCACTGAGCAGCTATTTAATGTCTTTTGTAAGGCAGGATAGAGCTTATATCATCCCTGGAGGTATTTAGATGTGTAGAGCAATAAAGCTGTGTTCCTAAGTCACTAACAGGAGAAAATAATGTACAGGCACAGAAGAATATGCAGTAGTATTGCAAAATATAAAGCCTTCAAAACTGTTAGGGAGTGCTACAAAGAAGACCATTTTTAACTGCCTTCTCTACTCTCATAACTAAAGGACCAGGTTCCCCTTGTTCTTCTCTCATGCAACCAATCCCACTGAGCAGCTATTTAATGTCTTTTGTAAGGCAGGATAGAGCTTATATCATCCCTGGAGGTATTTAAAAGATGTGTAGATGAGGCACTTAGGGACATGGTTTAGTGGGTGGTGGTGTTGGGTCGACGGTTGGACTCGATGATCTTAGAGGTCTTTTCCAACCTTAATGATTCTATGATTCTATGATTCTATACTAGTACCTATACACCAGGACCTATGTACTAACTTGAGTTTCTCAATGTCCTACAAAAGTTCTCCAATGGAAATCTGGAAATCTTCTTACATTCTACTAGTCTTTCCACAACATTTTTTTTGCTATGCTCCACTTCAGTGTTTAATATGATGCCTGCCATTACCCAAGCTGGGCTTGATGACCCAAGAGGCCTTATCCAGTCCTACATTTCAGCATGTCATGTTTGTGACATTTCCAACAGGCTGCCACTGATGCATGAATAACCCCAATTATTCTCTTGAGAGATAGGGAAGGAGAGGGCATCAGATCCATGCAAAGTGCAGAAGCAGTCAAAACTATCCTAAAAACTTGAAGGGGATAAACATCACTCTCTTCATGACCTTGAAACCTGAGAAATCCCCAATACAACTGAAAATGGATAAGAGAGGTTTTGCTTTTTAGTCATCCAGAAAGTGAAAATCCATTTGACAGGTGTCACAACATCCTGACTGCTGGCCAACCCCAAAGGACCACAGGCAATGCGTTTACTTGGCACCTTGCTAACTGCAGGTGTCAATCCCAGCCAAAAGGAAACCCCACACCAATGTTCTTGCTCAAGCTCCAGTGTGGAGGGCAAGCAAGGTAACTGAAAGTAGCAGTGTCCCTGAGTTAGCTCTGCAGATGGAAAAGCTCAGATGGTCACTCCACGGCTACTACAGGGTGGGTAGGTCAAGCCTGGAAAAATACAGCCAGTGTTTCTCTAATAACAGGCTTCTCTCTCCATGAGCTGGTTTAAAGGCATCTATCTACTGACCTTTTCTGGAGGTTCAGTGAAAAACAAAGAGAAACTCAAGTAATTTTTTTTCCCAATTTTAGGTGACAATAAAAGTGCTAAGAATCCAGAATTTTCTCATAAGATGGACATTTTAAATTTTATGCAGGTCCAGCAGTAACACTTGTGTTCAATTTCAAGGAGAGTTCCTGGGAAATAATAACTGTCAGTCATATTCATGTCAACTTCTCTATGCTGCCTTGTTCACTGAATGTCCTCTTGAAACTTTTATTCCCCCAGTGCATCCTTCAGTCAACCACTGTCACTGAGCTGCCAAGGTATAAAATCAGAGGAAAGTGAACAATGGAAAAAAAATTAAGAGAAATAGCAAGGTGTGAGAACAAGCTCTGGAAAGAGATTATGAAAATGGACCACTACCCTCCTGATTTTTCCTGAAGGCTGCATACCTGCCATGTTCCCTATATTATATGCCACAATCTATATATATATAGATCTTACATTTGTGGAACTCTTTTGAAAAGGTGAATATATTTCTAATGAAGGCAACATTTTATCTTCTGTCAGCTATGCATATCCTTTTTCATCCCTGGCTCCTATTTACCTATTTGTCACCCTGGCCAGGAACAAAAAATTACATCTGCAGACTGTTTGTTCTCTGAACCAGATTGCCTTGACCAAGAATTTTAAAAGCCACTTGACACAACTTTGGGTGTCCAGCTTGAGATTTTTTGCAGGTTTTCATGACTCTATAGAAGAAACCTCTCTAACATATAGCAGGTGAGGACCCAAAAATCAATCCTTCTCTGAAACTCCTAGGGTTTTTTTCCTTGTTTTCTTTGTGATTTGATTTATTCTGAGGCTCTGAGGTGACCTGTAAAAAGGTGGTGGTTAGTATTCCAAATACCAGGAATAATAGTCAGTAACACAGATTTTTACTACTTAAGGACATCAAAGAACTTAGCGGATTTCCTAGGTTACTACATTCACTCCCTGCTTCGTGTCCCAAAATCATACATTTGTACAGTTAACAATCTCGTTTCCTGCTCATGCTGCTTCTTTCCCGGAATAGATTTCCATACTACTGAGAAAACCTCCCACTTTCACAATTTCTTGCAGTGTTCCCAGCAAACACAGAAGAAGAGCTCCCTGCTGTGATTTGTATTTGGTCATCCGTCAGCTCTGTTTCTTCTGGGCACCAGCTACTCCTCTTTCCACATGACTCATTTTCCAGCCTTTTTACTGTTTTTTGATTTCCCTCTCACTTGTTACAATTTGACCCCTCTATTTAAAAAAAACCACATTTTGCCCCCAAACTGGCTCTGGGTAAGTTTGCGATGGCAGTGGAATAAATTCCCTCTTTCTGCTTGTAATACATGATACTTTTATTAACACAACCTCAATACAACATTTCCTTTTTTTGTGACTCTGTCATTTCGAGTTTATCATCCCCTCTATAAATCCTAGCTCCCCGGTCCTTCTCATGGCACTGCTGCCTCTTCAGGATGATTATGAACTCAGTGGTAGACTACCAACAACTTAAAAGCAATAAAAGAGATGTGTTGTACTTTATCTCCAGCTCAGGATATGGTGGGGTATCTATTCTTTATTGGCTTTATTTCTCCCTTCTTTTTTTTTCCAGCTTCTAGCAGCCACTTGCAACAATAGCAAAGATAACAATGAAGCAGCTGAAAATGTTGCTGTTATTTTGATTTAATGAGCCCTCTATTCTGTAAAAGAGTCAATACTTCCCGAAAATAACATCAATGCTTCCTGTAAGACTATAAGAGGGAGCAGAAAAGTTTGTGAAAGTAGTAGCGTCTTTTCTCAGTCACTATTCATCCTTTGGGGACTGATGGAAGAGCAAAAGGCATATGTTGTTTGATGCCTGGTAAACTTAGTGCAGGGAGTAAATGATTGTGATAACTTCTGTGGTAGCAGAACAGGATCTTTTATCTGAAAACAAGGACTCACACTATTTCTCACATGATGACAAAGTGTTTTCACCATAAACAGGGTTGAATGGTGTCTCTCCATTTATGCAGGTGCCCAAGACAAAAAACTGCCTGCAAAGTGGGACAGACCACAATAAGGATGCGTGGGTCAGGACACAGGATCATTCAGAGTGGAAACAGTTTGCACAGGAATGATCAGGAGTGCAGGGAGGTGATAATTTTAGGGGCAGGAACAAATAACAGATTGGTGAGCAGTAAAAAGTACTACTCTGTCCTTGCCTGAGCTTGCAGGTGGCATTGTAAGCACAGAAAACATTCCCACAAAAAGGAATAGGGGATAGAGGAAAGTCCAGAGGGTCAGTCAGCAGAAAACTGCATCTTCCTTAGATATGGGCAATTTGATGATTGCATGCCTCTTTCACATCACTATGAAAGACCTGGCTTCTCTACATGTTCATTCCAAGCTGAATCTGACTCATTTATTAACTAGACATATAGCTCTTCACAGTTTTGTAGATACATTTACATATGATGAAGATTAAAATCTCTTTCAAAAATATATTCCATCTTAATAAAACAATGTCCAGCACTGAAGAATCCAACGTAACCTTTAGTAGTTTAGTTTCATGACTACTTGCCCTAACAATTAGAAAAACAATTTATTTCTTGTCTGAATGCTAAGGGTGAACCATGACTCCTGAAGTCTGATCAGGGACACTTTCAGGTAATGACAATTTCTCACTTGCAAACTTTTTTTTTTTCATGAAGGCATGATTATTTTTTTCTTCATATTCTTGATAACTTGAGATTTATAAAGTAGAATTTTAATGAATGGTTTAGAGAACTGGTAGACAAGATAAATAGTCTGAAACAGAATAACTAAATCTAGGAAAAGGAAAAAGATGGAAATTATGTATGTGAGAGCAAAGATGCAGGACAAATGTAGAAGTCATTACTAAAAAAAATATGATCCTGTAAATTAAGATGTCTCCAGTCACCAGAATCAAGCACTGGTGTCCTGGGCTTTAAGAGTCCTCAATTTCCACCCTTTTTCTGTTAGACAGAAAAGCCATCTCTCGCCAAACTTCCAATGCACATGTGTTTAATTATTGCTGTGATTTCTTTCTAACCACACTTCACGATGTCGAGGCAGGCACAGGTCTCCCACAGTTACTGTGCTACCACTGCCTACCCCATACAGAATCTCAGACACGGTACCATGTCCCAAATGGCTCTAGGTTTCTGGCTTAAGCAATTGAACTTGGTCCCTGTCTCACATGCAAGCACTTACCATTGAATATTTCTATCTAGAGGTCTTAACCTGGAGCTGAATCCCACAGAGGCAAGTTTTAGTTATCCAAGCGTAGGTCTGTAGTGCTATTTGAGACATCCACTGGGGCTGCCAGAGATGGCTCAGCACTTAGGGGAAAGTCATACTATTCTGGAGCATAGTGGTGAGTCAGGCAGGTTATACACAACTTTACACTGTGCTGTGCAGCACAGAGTTGAAATACCCACACTACCCACTGTGTGTCCAGGAGATCAGTCCAGTTAAGCTAAATCAGTTTATTGATTAAGGATCTATAATATTATACTAATCCAGAGAGGCAAAGCTTACGATTCCAAATCCATAACCTTTGGTTTTGTCACAGGTGCTGCAGTAGCTCAAAGCAAAGCCAGATTAATATGCAGAAATCTCTAACAGCATTTACCCTCACTGCTGATTACACTTAACAAACTTTCTATCATGTCACTTAATTCCCCCCTGCCTCCTTCAGAAGCATAAATTAGAATGTCACCTACAACACCCTTCAGAAACTTTCATTCAGAAACAGTCAGAAACAGAGTCAGCATTCTTAGAAAAGAAAAGCAGAGAAGAATGCAGAATACAAGCCTCATCTATGTTTCCTGTGGATAGGAATGGGAATCAACAGCTTAATGAATTGCAAAAATATTTAATGAAACTGTGGGTTGTCAAAATATTTACCCAAGCTCCCAGTCTAACTAATAAAGCATTATAGAAGTTTGGTTCATTGCTTGTCCAGACAATGCTAACCCTTTATCCTAATAAACACAGATACTAAAATCAACATGTAAGTAATAGATGAGCCACCAGAGCTCTGAACAGGTTAGTTTTGATATCAGAAACATGCTGTTTGTAATCATATGGAGCTTTACATAAGCAAGCTGGTTTTGTTCCTCAATGGCCTTTCAGTTTGTGCTCTTTGTTTATAGCCATCTCAGGCACTATGCAGCGTAGACATAGCTATAGAACAAGCTACCTCATGGTACCATCCCAAGACAGATCTCCTACATTACAGCCATTCATGTCCTATTGAAGTCAAATGCAAAATTTTCATTGATGCTTATGTTTATTGCTTTTGCTTCCAAGTTTTTCTGTGCTTCTTTATCTGCCACAAAGGGATGGTGTTATGACAGCAGATGCTTTCTAAGCTCATCAGTTAGTGCTGCATATTCCCACTTGAATCCCTGGTTGTCGCTTTGTCTGGCTGTCCGATTTGTGCATTTCTAAGGTATTCATCTATAGCAGTGTCAGGTACTCTGGAAATGATTAGAAATGGAACAAATACCCAGGTTTTGTGTTGACTTTTAAAAGCAATCCTCCCTTCACACTGAATGAGGTGATGGTAACCATTGGGCTCAGAGCCATGCAAGAGCAGAATTAATTTTTTGTGCCATAGGACTATGTCAGATGCCAGTGACCTTTACTGAAGCACAAACATATGGGAAATATGACCTCAGAGGAGAGATTGAAAGAATTAGCATTGTTTAGTCTTGAAGAGAGTAATGAGATACATGACAACAGCATTCAAATACGTAAAAGGTAGCTTCAGTGGGCAATCTATTCTCCAGAAGCCACTTGAGAGACAACAGGGACTATTGAGCTTGAAGGGCAACAAGGGAGTTTTAGACTGGGTAGTAGGAAAATCTTTCTCAATGTAAAGGTAGGGAAGCACTAGGAAGCAGGAGAAAATTGTGTAAGGCTGCCTGTCCCACCTGTCAGACAAACATTTCCCAAGTACGGTTCAGGTCAAGCCGCTCCTGTTCAGGGGCTGCAGATGGGACTGAATGACCAAGGGAAAGTTTTTCCAATAGTGTCTTCTAGATTTCTGGGATGACATGGTGCAAAAGAGGGGAGGAAAGGGTGGCAGATCTGTAACGTTGATATCCATGTGAAACCTCTGTTTCAGGTGCTCCCATGGAGAAGGCTGAGGCTGTGCACATCAACCTACTTGTTATTCCTCCCTCTGGATGAACAGGACACATGTGCCTCTGAGAACAGGATCCACAGCCGAAATCCACTGACTTGGACCTTGGTTAATTTTGAAACCTAGTGCCAGACCTTTCTAAGTTAGATGTTGTATCTGAACATTGATGACAAAGAAACGGCTGAAGAGCAATTTGGCATATACCATATTGGGGAGGGTATATCTCTAAAGACAGTATCATCTAAGCTTTTTGTGATGTGTTTCTTAGTCCCCGTGCATTTTGCCATGCAGCTGAAGGATGTGATCTTAGCCAGGAAACTGTTAAAGGTTGGCAAATTCACAGCACAAGACAAGCTCTACTTCAGCAAATGTTTCATGTTATCTAGGTTTATCTTTCTCCCTGAACCTCCTTTGCAAACAGAGGCACGGCAGAATATAGATTCCCTGTCAGATACCTGAACCCAGTTCCTGTCACTTTCCAGCTGGACTCCCCCTTGGAAAAACAGGAAGCAAATTTTTATTATTGAAATTGCTGAGCTGGGTCCGAACCAAACTGATGCCTGGTGACATTTGAGTAGCAGTGATTTTTTTTTTTTGCTGTTTTCAAGTATGACTTTGAAGCAGCAAGATTCAGTGCTCCACATCTCTTATTGATTTTGACTGCTGAATGTTTTATGACAAGGAGTTGCCCTGCATGAATTCTGAACAGGAGATCAATAGGCTGCTTAAGATGTCATGCTGTGTTTAGCTGACTGACGCACTTCCTTTCCATCACCACCACCACTCCTAACCCTTTTCCCTCAACATCCCGTTCCAACTCTGGATTTTTTTCCATGTGAATCCCCTGAAAGGTTTCACCTGCAGTGTTATTACCTTTCTGATATACACCCTAATAGATCAGACACTCAATTAGCCTGCAACTTTTCTTGTTATCAACATAATTAACACCAGGGCACAATCTATAGGAAGGAAAAAAGTGAGTTAGCAAAAAGCCTGCTTTCTTTGCATCTTCAAAGTTTCCATCCCAAGAATGGATTCCTAGAAAAAAAATCCTTTGCATGAGGAGTACATTATGTCCTATTCTCTTTCCAAAGAAATATAGGTTTATGCCTCATCCTTATTTGAGGACATTCTTAGGGGTTTCACTAGACTAGAGTGGTCTAAACCAAATGCTCTTTTGAGCTCATGGAAACAGCTGTGCCATTTCTCAAACTTAGTTCCCCCAGCTGTTCTGGGTCTGGGAACACAAGTGCTGTAATCCATCCAGAGAATAGCTCCCTCCTCTGAGAATCAGCTGTCTAGTTCCCTCATGCCTCCCTATCTCTGAGCTCAGAAGATAGTTCAATGACAAGAGAGACATGAAAGGAGCACCAGTGGTGAGGTGGAGACCCTTTCACTGAGAACTGGATCCAGATCAACCCATTTCAGAGAAACCAACTGTCATGGTTTAACCCCAGCCGGCAACTAAACACCACACATATGCTCGCTCACTCCCCCCCGGTGGGATGGGGGAGAGAATCGGAAGAGCAAAAGTGAGAAAACTCATGGGTTGAGATAAGAACAGTTTAATAATTTAAATAAAATATAATAATAATGGTAAAAAATAATAATAAAATTGTAATGAAAAGGAAAATAACAAAAAGAGAGACATAAAACCCAAGAAAGACAAGTGATGCAAATGAAAAACAATTGCTCACCACCAACCAATGCCCAGCCTGCCCCTGAACAGCAGCCCCCCCCTGGCCAGCAGCCCCCCTGGCCAGCTTTCCCTCAGTTTATGTACTGAGCATGATGTCACATGATATGGAATGTCCCTTTGGCCAGTTTGGGTCAGCTGTCCTGGCTGTGCCCCCTCCCAGCTTCTTGTGCACCTGCAGCCTTCTCAGTCGGTAGAGCATGGGAAGCTGAAAAGTCCTTG
>NW_008794888.1:6242944-6243709 GCF_000699145.1 Aptenodytes forsteri | reverse complement strand
GTGATCACATCTATTGGGATCTGATGACGTCCATCTTGCCATTTTATTCCTAAAAACTGGATCTCCTGTGCAGGTCCCTTGACCTTACTTTGTTTTATGGCAAAACCGACCTTCAGAAGGATTGACTATTTCCAGGATTTGGACTATATTCTTCCCTTTCTCAAACACTTCTTCTGTGTTGCCCCATATGATGATGTCATCAATGTATTGCAGGTGATCTGGAGCTTCACCCTGTTCCATTGCAGTCTGGATCGGTCCATGGCAAATGGTGGGGCTGTGTTTCCACCCTGGGGCAGTTGGTTCCAGGTGTACTGGACACCCCTCCAAGTGAAAGCAAATTGTGGCCTGCACTCTGCCACCAAAGGGATTGAGAAAAATGCATTAGCAATATCAGTTGTGGCATACCACTTGCCTGCCTTTGACTCCATGTTGAAGTTCTGACATGTCCAGCACAACAGCACTCAGCAGCGGTGTGACTTCATTCAGGCCATGATAGTCTACTGTTAGTCTCCACTCTCCATTAGACTTTTGCACTGGCCATATGGGACTGTTAAAGGGTGAGTGAGTCTTGCTGATCACCCCTTGGCTCTTCAGTCAATGAATCAGCTTATGAATGGGAATCAGGGAGTCTTGGTTGGTGCGATATTATCATCAATGTACTGTTGTGGTAGCGATCGGCACCTGTTGTTCTTTGACCTTCAGCAGCCCCACAACAGAAGGGTCCTCCGAGAGACCAGGCAAGGTGGACAGCTGTTTAATTTCCTC
>NW_008794888.1:6241057-6242426 GCF_000699145.1 Aptenodytes forsteri | reverse complement strand
TTGTGATTGTTTTTCCTTGCAACTCACGTACCCATGCCTCTAGGGTCGAGGTAGATTTTCCATTGCACTTCCTCATGTCCTCTCCGTGGTCATGCAGGTAAAACCACAGGGTGGCCCATGGTGTGTACCCACTATATCCTCCCTTTTGAGCAGAGGAACACTTACTCCTAATAGCTGAGATACTGGTCCATACAGGTGGGGAGTAGGATCTATCCTCTTTGAGTTGCTGGACCTGTTTTTCCACAGCCAAGACGAGGGAGGGAGACTTTCTTTGTATTGCTGGAGTTGGCCAGCCAATTCATCCACCATCTGTCCCTCTTCGTCTTTCCAGGTCATTACTGCCAATGAGTTGGCATACGACAATGGTACACTCAGTACACACTTCTGCCACATGGGTCACGTGCACTTGACTTCATCTGGATCTTGGGATAACTGCTCGTTGTCCAGGTCATCATAAATCACCTCCAGCATGGCTAATTCCCTCAGGTACCAGATACCTCTCTCCATGGTAGTCCACTTGCCTGGGTGACATATAACTTCTTCCTTTCTGTCACGCCTGACAGGAGTTGCCTCTAGAGGCTGAGGACTTGTGCCCCTTTTCCAATCGCTTTCCAATGCCCCCTTCCCTAGAAAGGGGTCACTTGCTTGGCTTCCTTACCCTCCAATTCCAGGCTACTGGCCCCGTTACCCCAGCATCAGAGCAGCCAGGAGACAATGTGCTTGCCTGGATGATGGCTGAAATTCTTTCGCATATCTCACAGCTCACTCAGGGATAAAGATCGGGTGGCTACCGTCTTGTTTATGAGTTCTTCCTCTCCCTCCAAGGAAGAGGAGGAATCCTCCCGCCAAGTTCTTCCTCAGGGGGAAGCAGGGAATTTTTCCTCTTCCTCATCCCGTTCTCGTGATGAGCCTGTTTTAGAGCAGTCTGCCTCCTCACTGGTGGAACAGTATGCTTCTTCCTCCTGCTCCCTTTTAGGAGGAGCTTCTTCATTCCTTTCTAAACGAGCTGACTTCCACTTCCAATATTTATTCTTGTGTATAGGAGCGACTGATACTGGCACAGGTTGGTTCTCTGGTTCAGCTGCAGTGCCTGTCATCGGGGTTTGAGCAGCCACAGTGCCTGTCACAGGGGTTGGAGTAGCCACAGTGCATGTCATTTTGTTGTCAGATCCAGAGACCTTCTCTTCCCCTTGAGGGTTCTGAATAGTGTTAAACAGGGCTTGGTAGGCATGGGCCAGGCCCCAGCACATTGCAGTGATCTGTGTCTCTCTGGAATTGCCAGGATGACAGCATGTTTTTTCCAAATATTTTACTAGTTTTTCAGGATTCTGCACTTGTTCAGGGGTGAAGTTCCAAAACACTGGAGGTG
>NW_008794888.1:6229557-6240379 GCF_000699145.1 Aptenodytes forsteri | reverse complement strand
CCCACCCCCTGGTGGGATGGGGGAGAGAATCGGAAGGGTAAAAGTGAGAACACTTGTGGGTTGAGATAACAGTTTAATAATTTAAATAAAATATAATAATAATAGTAATAAATTGTAATAAAAAGGAAAATAACAAAAAGAGAGAGACATAAAACCCAAGAAAGACAAGTGATGCAAATGAAAAACAATTACTCACCACCAACCGACCAATGCCCAGCCAGTCCCCTGAGAAGCGGCCCACCCGGCCAGCTTTCCCCTAGTTTATGTACTGAGCATGACATCACATGGTATGGAATGTCGCTTTGGCCAGTTTGGGTCAGCTGTCCTGGCTGTGCCCCCTCCCCGCTTCTTGTGCATCTCCAGCCTACTCAGTCGGTAGGGCATGAGAAGCTGAAAAGTCCTTGACTAGTGTAAGCACTACTGAGCAACAACTAAAACATCGGTGTGTTATCAACATTACTCTCATACTAAACCCAAAACACAGCACTGTACCAGCTACTAGGGAGAAAATTAACTCTATGCCAGCCAAAACCAGGACACCAACACATCACATGGTCAGTACCTGATGCAGCTCACTGCAAACAATGCTCACCACACAAAGCAGTGCTAGCCCCATAACTTGCTTGGCTGTGCCACAGCTTTAAGGAGGCAATAGGCAGGGGCTGCTGTCCCTCCTGGAGGTCTGGGGTGAGCAAAGTACCATACCGAGCCCTCCCAGTGGCAAAATGATCTGTAAACCCAGGTTTCTAGGGCTTCCCTGCATCACTTTGCCCCAGATTTGCCATTTCTCCTTCTCATGACCAAGCTCAACTGCATTCCTTCATCCTTCAGAGAAGCAAAATACAAGTCTGTGTCACTGCCTTGAGTCAGTTCAAGTTCAGAAATTACCTATCAGATTGGATTTCAAGGGAGAAACGGAACTCTCACCACTGAACTCTTCTGTTCCCTCCTGCTTACTCAGAAGGATAAATTTTGGTTCAAAAGCTACATTTGAATTTATGAGCAGTGAATAAATATCCTAATGAATTTTTTAAAAAGTGTTGACTCAAAAAAAAATCTTATGCTATTCTGGTATTTACATTTATAGTGGAGAAGGGATTAAGCAACAGAGCTCAGTTCCTATCCTAGATAACTGTCCAGGGTCTAGAGGCTATGGTACTTAATTCAAAGACTATTAATGAAACAACCAAGAAGTCATTTTAGTGACTTTTGAGTTAATTAGCTCCTTTGAATTAGGAAAAGGAAAAAAAAAGAAAAAAAGCACAACATGAATCTCAAGAAGAAGGAATCTGTCAGGCAAAAAAGTCAGAAGAGGATACACATCTAAGTATATCTGTTCTGCGCCATTTCCAAGAGTAATAATTAGTCATCAGTCATTAACAGCAGCTGCAGATCCCCTCCTTCTCTCTGTTGTCACTTCTTCATCTTCATTTTCCCAGGAGGAAAAAGAGTAAGGAGAAGAGACAGTTCCAGATAATTCTTATAGGACACTTTTTTACTTTAGCTCCATTAAAGCCTTTATATAATAGATATCTGTTCTGCGCCATTTCCAAGAGTAATAATTAGTCATCAGTCATTAACAGCAGCTGCAGATCCCCTCCTTCTCTCTGTTGTCACTTCTTCATCTTCATTTTCCCAGGAGGAAAAAGAGTAAGGAGAAGAGACAGTTCCAGATAATTCTTATAGGACACTTTTTTACTTTAGCTCCATTAAAGCCTTTTTATAATAGAATATTGTATAAATTAATACACTGACATGGAACAGCACATCACAAGAGACACACATGGTCATTTTCAAATCTCTCTCCAAAATAAGTTTTAATTTTCCAACCAGGCTCGATAATAGATTAGAAAATGTGATCAGTCATGTTCAGAATAGAACCAGCAAAATTGAAATCAAACAACATTTTGTGTTCACAAAGTGAATCAAATATTCACCCTTTATGAAAAATGTTGACTTCCTTTAGAAATCTTTTTCATTAAAGATGTCTTGAGCTTTCCATATATTAAAAACTACAAAACTTTGTTTATTGTCTTTATGACTGCCAAAGTGAAGAATTTTGAGGTTTTCAGTTGGGAAAAAATAAGAACTTTAAAAGAACATTTTAAAATCATTCTTATTCAACCTTTTACATACTAAAATATCATATTTTCATACAGTTTTATTTAATGCCTTTTAGTCATCAGTAGTAGTATCCTTTCTTGTTAGCCATTTCTGGCCCATCAAGAGTGGGTGACCGGCCCTGGAGAAATCCCAGGGGCAGAGCAAGGAAGGGCCTGTAGTTCTGAAGGGTGGGAGATGGCTGCAAAGAAAGGCTGCGTGGTACAGGTTTCTCAAGAAAGAATAAGAACTGGGACTGTGGACAACATCTGTCCCTCTCTGGATATGAAAGAGAGAGTGCAAAGGACCTGTCCCTTCAGTTGTGAGGAAGGAATAGCAGCAGCTCCAACTACCACAGTGTTCCACCTAACCCCGGACCCTGGTGAGGTGGGCAATGCATACAGAGGTTTTCAGGAGAGACTGTAAGAAAGAGATGACTAAAAGTCTTTAGCAGGATGTCAAAAGCTGCAAATGCACCTTTTACTTAACCAGTGGGAGGTGTTGTATCAGACAATGTTGCAGGTTACAAAATAGACCAGCCAGGTATTTGCCAGGCAAGGAAATTAGTAAAAGCTGACCCTAAAACAAAGACTGCATTATTTTCATATGACCTAACTTATATCATGTAAACTGAAAACTGAACTAGGCTAAGGCATTTTGAAGACTGCAGCAAGTAGATGGAAATAAACTTAAGAAAGCTTCTGACTGAATGGAAGTAATCATTCTACATTGTGCCTAGGAGTCTATAAGGAGTGACTGTGGGTGGCAGGGGAGCAGAGAAATAGTAAAAAAATCCTGAGCCTACAACATCAAGTAACAGCATGACATCAAGATACAATAGAAGGACATGAGAAACAACACAATAACCCAGACTCTTCTACAGAGATGCATTCAATCTAATCAAATCTCACTTAATTGTGGCTTGCATATTTGTAGCAGATGTTGACTTAATTAAACATCTTCAGTAGTTACTTAGAGTGAAATCACACATTCCGTGACTTCTGATGTAGTGTGTGACTCTAGTTGTTCTTTGCTCTGGTGATTTGTATTAAGTATTTGCCATACCATAGGAGTTGCCATGCCCACCTCATTTACAAATCAAGGGTTGAGTGGGCAAAGTGTTCCCTCAATTGCCTGGCCCAGTTGGTGAGAAGCAGCGGCCCTTGGCACACAACAGCCATGACTTCAGGAGAATAGATTTGGGGTGACTTCACTCAGAGCATTCCTCTTCCACGAACCCTTACAAGAGCATGACATTGGAGTTAAGGCATTGAGCTTGAATGCAGACTATCTGATCAGCATGGCCTGATTATAATAGAAAGAAAATAAAGATCACGGAGCCACTAAGGAGCCTTGTACCTTGGTCCTAAACTGAAATCCAGATGTGTTTCTCAAAGACAAGAGATCCATGACTTTTCATGAGCATGAGGACATCTATATAGGATCCTCTCAAGGGCCAAATACCTCTCCCAGGACTGGAGAAGTGGAAAAAGATTGTGTGAAGAGAAATACATGGCATTTTCATCCCGTTTACCTACACCTTAGTGTGTTTTCCAGGAAGGTAGGTTAACTGGTCTTGAGAATGGAAGGAGGACCTATGCTGGAGGTGCAGAGATCCTGAAAGCTCAGGAGTAACTTGCAATGGTCTCAGCCTGACTTTTCACTTTGTTACAGCGATCATGCTGATATCCCACATGTGCTTTGTAAAACTGCTCATCTCATCTGAAAAATCTTTGTACTTATTTAAAGTTCGTAACATGGCTTGACTGTTACTCCAGTGTTTCTGTAACGAACTGTGCTGGTTTTGGCTGGGGTAGAGTTAATTTTCTTCATAGTAGCTAGTATGGGGCTATGTTTTGGATTTGTGCTGGAAACACTGTTGATATAACACAGGGATGTTTTAGTTACTGCTGAGCAGTGCTTACACACAGTCAAGGCCTTTTCTGCTTCTTACCCCACCAGCGAGTAGGCTGGGGGTGCACAAGAAGTTGGGAGGGGACATGGCCGGGACAGCTGACCCCAACTGACCAGAGGGATATTCCACACCATATGACATCATGCTCAGCATATAAAGCTGGGGAAGAAGAAGGAAGGGGGGGACGTTTGGAGTGGTGGCGTTTGTCTTCCCAAGTAACCGTTACGCGTGATGAAGCCCTGCTTTCCTGGAGATGGCTGAACACCTGCCTGCCGATGGGAAGTAGTGAAAGAATTCCTTGTTTTGCTTTGCTTGCATGTGCAGCTTTTGCTTCACTGATTAAACTGTCTCTATCTCAACCCATGAGTTTTCTCACTTTTCCCCTTCTGATTCTCTCCCCCATCCCATTGTGGGGGAGTGAGCGAGTGGCTGCGTGCTGCTTAGTTGGTGGCTGGGGTTAAACCACAACATGGACACAGGCAATACACTTGGTAGGCACCAATAAAGTATGAGAACATCCTTGGGAGTCTCCCTTGGATTTGCTGCTCTTCAGGTAATTACCTTTTGCTTGCATGGATGCTTTAAGCTTAGTGTAATCCAAGCTAATGGGAACTGGCAGAGAGAACACAGAAGAGTCCCCCCAGATGGAGAAGCATAAACTAAGCATGAACTCCACACACTTCTCCTTAGATGTTAATTGTCCTCAATTGTAATACGACGTTTTCTGAGCTAACATTTTCTCAGATGAAATCTTTTAAAGCTCCTCTTTAGAAAGGCACTAAACTGTCTCCTGCTGGGTATAATCCAAACGGAGACCGTGCTCCCCTTCCCTACAAAGAGATTTGAGCAATCTCCCTCCCAGAGATAGGGATAGTCTGACACAACAATTCTGCTCTCCCGCACAGAGTGCTTAGAGATGCTTTGATAGTCCTTGATATTGCTATGAGGCTTTAAATCCTCCAGTCTTTTAATCTCTCTTCAGGGGCTTTCTCCAGATCCTCTGAATATAAAGAGCTACTGATATATTCAGACAAATATTTACAATGTCACACTTTACAGCAGGGCTGAGACTTCCCAAACTGTCTCTTGGAGCTGAATGACCAGTATCTATGACTGTCAATGGAAATCATTTGCCTTAATACCCCACGGAGCTTTGCAAATAATCACTGGAGTCCATTGACTTATAAGAGTTCCCTGCTTTTTTTCTTTCTCTGCCTATTAGTTACCATCTCAAGCAAGTTGAAGTCATGGAATGTGTCTTTCCACCACAAAATGGGTTTGAAATGCCATACAAAATTTCTATCCATGCAGAAATATGTCTACTTCAGTGAACTTTCAATTTTTCCTTTCAAAATAATTTTTGTATTTTGAAATGTATTTTCTTTGACATCACAAGTGGCCAACACATCTCCTTGATTCTTGTAAAAAGTGTCAAGAAACTGACTATAAGGACTAGTGCAATTAGTATGAGACCAGTGTTAAATGAACAGAATTTTGACACAGAGATAAATCCCTTAGCTTACAAGTTTGAGGAAATTGCTTCTAGTTTTCCTCTCCCCTAGAAAAATATGTATGAAATCTCTCTGCTATCTTCACCCCTGGAAATTATTTCAGTCATAATTTATATGGAAAAACTCAAGTTTTGGTCAAAAGATAAGAGACCCAACAATTTCAGCTGCAAACCAGGTCAACAAATATTGACAAAAACAGAAGAAGGAACCTACAAGAGACATCTACATTCTTTCTAAAAGCAAGTATCTTCATTTCACTGTCTCAAAAAGAAGTTTCCTGTCAAAAGAATGAAAATATTCTGTCCTTGTTTAGTACTTCATAGAATCAAATTTTCTTGCATATTTCAACAGGGTATGGAGGGAGATAGGCTTTGGCCTTTCCTAGAATTTATAATTTTTCACCATCTGAAGCTATTGACTTTTAAAGATTACAATGGGGTTCATCATAGCTCCCTGAACATTCAGCATCTCTCCTTGGTTGACTGTGAAGGCTCCCACCACAATCAAAGGAGGAAGAAAAGTATGTTTCCAGAGGGGGTTTATTTTGAGGCAGGGGTACAACACTGCTAGGAGGAATCACACTGTAAAGTTGCTTCTTTCTCTCTGTTAATATTCTTGGAAAATGTTAAAGAGCATGTAGATGGGGTGATCAGATTGGACACTTTCAGGAAACCTAACCAATGTAAGAGGGAAAGAGAGAAAAAAAAGTGTTTACAAGAAGAGAAAAAAAGTTTAGTAGTAAGTGAGGAATTCTCACAAGGGATGGAAGTAGAGTTCCACAAAGATCTGTGCTAAGATGTATGCTAATAAACATATTCATAAATTGTGTGGAAAAGGAGACAAGCATGAAATAACAAGAGTTTGATGATGACATGAGTTATCCAATGTAACAGGGAAGAAAACAGATTGTGAAAAATTACAAAGGAACTTTAGAAAATTAAGTGACTGAATATTAAAATGATAGGTGAAAGTCAATGTAAATAAATAAATAAATAAAATATTAAATGCTGCATGTGGGGAAAAACAATCCTCACCACATAAAAAATGATGAACCTTGAGCTGACCATTACCACTCAGGAGCAATACCTTGAAGTTATGACAAATAGTCCCATGAAAACTTCAGCTCAATGCTTGGTAATTGTTGAAAAAAGCAAATCAAATGTTAGACATTGTAAGGACAAGAATTATAAACGAAGCAGAAAATGTGACTCTGCCTTTATAAATCCATAGTTCAACCACTCCCTGAATAGTGTGTGCCTTTCTGGTCCCCACACCTCTAAAAATGTATAGTAGAACTGGAAACAATATTGCTTTTCACACAGAGCATTCTAGACCTAGCGAACTCCTTTCCAAAGGATAATGAAGCCTCAAGTTCATGGAAGTTCAAGGAAAGACTGGACATGTACTTAAGAGATATATCCATTGAGAGTTACGGAACAGTCCAACCACAACAGGCTCAGGCAATCCCAAGCTCTGAAAAGGATGGTAGAATATCATATATGTATCATACATGTTTGTCCTGTGCTTACTCACCTTTAAGTATCCCCTTATGGCCACTACTGGAGAGATGATAGTGGGCTAGATGGACTCTCTATGTTCTTTGGTGGGCAGCTTTTCAAATTAGTTTAAAGCCAGCACCACGCTTTGATGGAAGCTGATGGTAGAGTTACGTGTATGGAGAGCATATAGTGAAACTGAGGAGCTGCTGCACTATGGTAAAACAAAGACAGCCCCTTTCTCTGTCTACTCTAACTACTTTAATCCAGTCTCCCTTTCTAATTTACTTCTGAAGTCAATGGGTCTAGTAAGTCTTAGAATTTCCCTTGGGAACAATAACAGCATAGATATGTCTTACAAGATTTCTTGAACCTTTCTCCCAGGCAGTTGGTCCCTGCCTATGTTAGCCAACAGCCTTTCATTGACAGCCTCAATTCTTGTCTCATGTACTGGATGGGTTTTGCCCTGAAAACTCATTGTAATCAATAAAAGTGGACCATTGAGAAAACCTGTAAAACTCAGCTGGATAGTAGAGACACAGTTCCTTTACAAACTAGCAAATTCTAAATACTCATTGCTTTAATGATTTACATTACTCTTATTTTAGTTTAAAATAATTCAAGGAAGAAATCTTCTCAGATAACTAAAGACTACTGAGTGTAGTTCTTTTGGGAATGTTTCCATTGAAAAAATTTACATTCAAGTCCACTGAAGACTAGTTAATTCTGCTGTTATTAACCTGGGGCTGGTTCTTCATTTTTCTTACTCAATTTTTATTCCAATAAAACTCTGAATGAATTCTGCCTGGGATATAGCTCAGTTCAGCTCTAGTTGACTTACAGTAAGTAGAGTGCACAAGTGTGTCACATAATCACTACAGAGAAGGCTTGAAGAGCGTTCACATGAAGCTCTATTTTTAACACCTAAAGTGACAGCAAATGCGATCAGTGAATCTGTTGTGGTTTAACCTGGCAGGCAGCTAAACACAACCCAGCCATTTGCTCACTCCCCACCCCCCCCAGTGGGATTGGGAGAGACAATCGGGAAAAAAAAGTGAAATTCATGGGTTGAGATAAAGACAGTTTAATAGGACAGAAAAGGAAGGGGAAAATAATAACAATAATGATAAAAGAATATACAAAATAAGTGATTCACAATGCAATTGCTCACCACCCACCAACCAATGCCCAGCCAGTTCCCAAGCAACGGTCACCACCCACTGGCCAACTCCCCCAAGTTTATATACTGAGCATGACGTCACATGGTATGGAATATCCCTTTGGCCAGTTTAGGTCAGCTGTCCTGGCTCTGCCCCTTCCCAGCTTCTTGCTGGCAGGGCATGAGAAACTGAAAAGTCCTTGACTAGTGTAAGCACTACTGAGCAACAACTAAAACATCGGTGTGTTATCAACATTATTCTCATACTAAATCCAAAGCACAGCACTGTACCAGCTACTAGGAAGAAAATTAATTCTATCCCAGCTGAAACCAGGACAAAACCTCAAAAAGGAGATAAAAAATCAGGCTGTGATTTAAAGGATTGTCAAAGTGAATATTTTCCAACGCAGCAGATTTCTTGTTTGAACATGCAAACCCAACATGGTAATAACTAGTCAATACCATCAGATCAAGCAAGAGGTGTGTGTTGTGTGGTGGAGGTAGGATCTCTCAAGTACGGTCCAGGGATGCTAGGTGCTACACCCCCAAAGAGGGAGTCTAAGGAGCATTAAGTGCAACACTTGATGGAAGAAGGACCAAATCTGTCCAGGCATGTGTTCATTTTTCAGCTTCAAAATACTGCTGGTTTGTTGCAGACCCTCTTTGCTGGTCTCTCTGGTAAAATGAACAAGCAGGAAAATAAAGTGGACCATTAGGAAGTAGCTGCATCACTCAGCACTGAAAAGTTATACTGAGTTATCAGCTACTGAAATTTTGCTATGTAATAGCAAGTCCAGACGTGAAAGAGGACCCGTAGTCTCAGACAACAAGTGACAACATTTTCTTAGCAATCCTGATGAAAGACCAGGCCCATTTCCCACAGCCATGTACTCCAAAGTCTGCACTTTTCCCCAGTAGGGATTTGAGCCATGCCCTCAGGCTTCTAGCCATTAAGACAACATTTAAATGGGAAGAGAAAGGCTTTAACACAACAAGCTTTGTGACCCACATGCTTTTCACCTGCATTCCTGACTCTGGCCTGCTTATATATCTCATGCTCAAAGCACATTATTAAATGTAGATGTCCACTTTGTGAATGCCTTCATTTTAACTAAGCACCTAAGGAAAAGCTATTTATCTCATCCTAAAATAGACATCTTAAAGAAAATCCCCCAAAACTTCTATTTCCCTCTGTTGACTATAAAAAGAGTAGCTTAAATGGAGACATCTGAAGTTAGGCAAAACAATCCCAACCCAAGCATCATCAGTGTTTAGGAATGGACAGGACCCAAGTATTTGTTGGGTGAAGTAGACTTTATCTACGCCTGATCTGTCCTAACCACATACATGAGACTATAGACAGGCTAATGTGCTAAGCTGTCCATCAGCTTTGTGTTCACGTCAAGATGCGAGTGTGAAGGTTCACCATGGATAGTAAATTAATCTAGTCCTGGGGGCAAGGCTGGACTTTGAGTTAATAAGTTTGTGCACCCTAAATCTTCCTCCATGACTCCATGATCTATCAGGGGTTCACAACATCCACATACAAGGGCATTCCCCTCCAGAATTTTATACCTTCAGACTTTCAGCCCTGGTATTACCTGCCAACTTAGCACGAATTGTGACCTTAACTGGGAATAGCACTGTCTGTTATTAGCCTACAAACAATGTGCGTTACTGAAATGATTTGTACAACCTGACTGCCACATACAGTTAAGGAGACTCACACAAAAACGTCTCATTAAGTCCTTGAATCACCCAACTCCCACACTATTTGGTAACAAGTAATTATTTAGGTAAAATGCCTTCATGAAAGTTTTGTTCAGTGCCGTGTCATCATTTATGAAGCAGCAAACTTTTCTTCCCTGAGAGTCAGACATAATTTAGCAGAAGGGCTATTTATCTTTTAATCTGAATTCTTTCCAGCTCTTCCTTAGTTCATTACTCCTTTTATCATGTCTTTTCTGTACTTAAAACTGAAAATTCATAAAGCACAGGATTCTGTTTTAACTTGCATATCGCATTTGCCATTGACAAGCAGAGATGATAAGATATTCTGCAAATTTTTAGTTTTGAATGTTGATGAGTCTTCAACATTCAACATGAGAAGGATCTTCCAAACTATCATGTCTTTTGTTTAATTTCTTTTTTGTGTTTTGTCTTTGTTGCTTTTTATTTTAAGAAGAGATTGATCGCTCCTACCCAAATTAAAAAAAAAAAAAACATAGAATATGCTCAAATACAATAAAATAGAAAGGAAAAAAGAACTGTAATACAAATAAATAATTGGGTGCAGATGGCTGGGGAAAAATTGCTCTGCTGTCCCGGGAACAAATAGTTACATTCTATCTCGTAAGACACCTCTGTAATACCCCTGAAACTGGTAGGGTAGTTTAGTTCACAAATATTAGTTCACAATGTGGTTCTTTTAATTTTCATAGAATCATAGAATAGTTTGGGTTGGAAGGGACCTCTAAAGGTCATCTAGTCCAACCCCCCTGCCGTGGGCAGCGACATCTTCAACTACATCAGGTTGCTCAGAGCCCCGTCCAACCTGACCTGGAATGTTGCCAGGGACGGGGCATCCACCACCTCTCTGGGCAACCTGTGCCAGTGTTTCACCACCCTCAGCGTAAAAAAT
>NW_008794888.1:6222907-6227849 GCF_000699145.1 Aptenodytes forsteri | reverse complement strand
CTGAAGTCCAGGGTAGTGAGCTTGCTGTGCGCCCTCCTCGGTGCCCTAAGGATCTTGAACTCCACCATTTTGTGGTCACTGCAGCCCAGGCTGCCCTTGAGCTTCACATTCCCCACCAGCCCCTCCTTGTTGGTGAGAACAAGGTCCAGCATAGCACCTCTTCTCGTTGGTTCCTCTACCACTTGGAGAAGGAAGTTATCGTTGATGCTTTTTATAATTTTAATTATCTTAATTTAATTCTATTCTTGCACCATTATAAATCTAGAAAAATGAATTGTTTTTACACTTACATAACTGAGATCTAAACTTATCTCCCTATAGCTATGACTATCTGATACCAGTCCTGCTCCTCAACTCTCCTTGTAGTCTATTTCAAATGGGATTAGAGAATAAAAAAATCCAGGCTACTTGTACAAACATGAAATGGAGGTTCTGCTCCAGTGAAGTTCTGCGCTGCAGTTACTAGGGGCCTGTCTATAAAGTACAGGGCCTGCATAAGTTCACAGGACCTCATAGATCAAACTTGCTACAAAGCAGGTGACCAGAGTCCATGCAAGCATGAGTGAATAATTTTGGGTAGTCATCAAAAAGGAAAACAGCATAGTAGGATGCAAATAGGATCATCTTTGGCAAATTACACCAGTCCTGCTCAGTACTGACAAGGTCTTGACTAAAGAATTGTGTCCACTTTTGAGCACTGCACACCACAAAAGATGTTGACCAGTGTGAAAGAGCATACAGCAGAGTGATGATGATAGTCAGTTATCTCGATACAATAACTCATGGGGTCAGACTAAATAAACTGGTCCTCCTCAGTCTAAAGTATAGAAGGCAGAAAAGATGGTTTTACACACATGAAAAGCAGCTCCAAGAAAGAAAGAATATTCTCTGTGACCATTGAGAATAGGACAAGAAGTAACCAGATTAAATTGCAGCAAGTGGATCATGCTAAGAATAAGAGGAAATATTGTAACAAGGGCAATGAAGAGTTGGTCTTGATTGCCTGGGGACTGAGGTTTGCAGCATTGGAGGTGGTTTTTAAGACAAGGCGAGACAGTCGGTGGGGAATAAAGTTTAAACAGAAAATTCCTGCACGGGGAGCAGAAGGGTGAATAGCATGATCATTAAGAGTCCCTTCTGACTCTCTTGATTCTGCCAAATTCGTGACTGCAATGTCTTCAGCTTTTATACTTTTATACTGTTTTTAAACTGTGTGGCTGTGTATATACTCACAGCTGTGCACCACAATGCCATGAGCTCCAAAATGTGCAGCAACACCAGGCTTTATTAAACCAGTCTGTTCTGCACAGGCAAAGGACCACTTTGTGGACCAGTATGCACTGGATTTATTTGAACCTGAGACAATTTTTCAAGCAATCATGAGTCTCCATGTCAGAGTCCTAACCCGGAAAATCTCTAGAGCATGATATCAGCAGTTATCTGCCTATAATATTTTACTTTACACAGTAATATACAAATCTGTCCTATTTCTTTGGGATAAAGCTCTCAATATTAGGAGGCTTGGTCAATCATGAAATAGGGGGAAGCACACCTGTAAGAACAATATTTACATAGTGGGTCAGAAGAAAGTAAACTATCTCTAGACATGATAGACAGTTCTGATCTGAAGCTAAACCAGCCAGCAAAGGGCCATGTCACTGCTCAGGGATTTTTATGCCTCTGTATTTATTTCCCTATTTACAGGGTAAGTGACTTGGCAGCCATTCTAGGAAGGCTCCTGTTGCCCATCTCTACTTACATACTCTGTAACTAAATAAAATATTTTCTGTTGCCATGGCTACTGGGACCTTTTTATATTTTTCCTCCCTTCTTTTGCCTCCACAAGCAACAATACCTGCTAACGAATTCAATACCAAATCATACAGGGGAAAGTAGGAAGACAAGGGTTTCACATGTGTCTTCATGTCTAGCTCATTTGAATGCTGAGTGGCTACAAAGAAGAAGAGGACTTGCAAGTTTAGAGATTTCTAACTGAACTAATAAAAGAAACCACAGAGATTGTAGAGCAGCAGGATGTGTGCACAGTTTTTGATGCATGATACCATCTTAGGCAGCTAGCAATACCTGGAATAGTGCAGCAATTCTGACCAGGTTTTAACTCTTGCATTCAGACAATCATGGATTGTCTCGCTATCCACACCTCCCTGGCTTAAGCTCATTATGTAAATTAGCTCCCTTCAGAACGGATCAGGCCTCTATATCCTTGTTTATCTGAGTCACTAGCTGTCAAACCCAGACAAGACTGAGCATTAATGGTTTGTGTTTGCATCACAAAATTCTACTTTTCACCTGGGTAACAGCTGGCCAAAAAAGTATGATTTAAAAGAACTTACTTTTTTTGATCAAATACATACACAAATTCAGTAATAAATTCACACTGAAGGAGTTCATTCAAGGAGAACACTCTGAGATATTTAAGACACACCTATTAGTATCATTGTGTTTTTCAGAAAAACATTGACCAAGTGGACCAACAGGTGCCACATCAGCCTGAAGCTGCCATGGCCCAGAGCAGGTGCAGCCCTGATCAAAAAAGAGGTGACAGTGCAGACTGCACAGTGAGGGTCTCTGTCTGCCTGCCTAAGGGCAGGCACAGTGGGACAGATGGCATGGGGCCATGCCAGGTATCCTTGAGCACCACACTCCCTGTAAGCAGAAGTCTGGGGGTCCCCAGTGCACCACAATCAATATTCACAATCTTCACACTCACACCCAGCTCTGACATTTCTCTGGGACATCCAAGTAAAGGCAGCTGATCTAAAACTAGATTAGACACACAGGCAGAGCTAGCAGACTCGTGAAGGTCCTTGCGGGATATCCCACAAGTTGATACTTCTTTCCTTTCCATTCTGGAACAAAAACAAAATGTTTCAACTATTCTTCCAGAGCAGAGTTTTATCAGCTAGTTTGGTTTGGGATTAGAACCTTAGTTTTGGGGTTGAATAAGACTCCTGCAATACTGTCTGGTGTTTTGAGGCATTAGGAGGTGTTCTGTGGCCAAGGAGGGGTAGATGTGTGGAGAAGATATCTTCTCTTA
Organism: Aptenodytes forsteri; assembly: GCF_000699145.1. NCBI lineage: Eukaryota > Metazoa > Chordata > Aves > Sphenisciformes > Spheniscidae > Aptenodytes > Aptenodytes forsteri. The sequence continues at coordinate 6,224,791 of NW_008794888.1, read as the reverse complement.
TGCAGCCACATTTTTAAAAACAGTAGCCATTCTCTCTGTCGGCCCACAGAAATTATACTGAAATCGCATCCAGCCTTTTTATGTTAAAAGTTACACTGCCCAAGATAAGCAAGCCACTTCATGCTATGGACCAGGAAGATCTAACTTCTTTAGATCCTATCACATTTTTACAGATCCTGATTAATTTTTTCTGTGTTTTTTTTAATCCTGTCCTGTCTGATTTTTTTTTTCTGTCCTAATACCTCTCCTAATATTCTTACAGAGGAGAAACTGTCTTGGACTGTTCCCTGCTCAGACAGCTTTAGCAGGACCCAAAACCCCAAGCTGCATCCTCTCTGCAAGTTTATCTCCCACTGCTTATAAGTGATGGTTTCTAAGACTTTTGCAGGTTCCCTACATTTACATACAAGATATACCTCATATCATGTATATACTTCACATACCTCATAAGATATATCTCATGAAGTGTTTGAGAGTCACTTTTTGGTGTGTGTGTTGGCAGTGGATGGTGGAGTAAACCATAGGAGGTGGAGAAAATCAATAGAGAAGGGCAAAGAATTGTTCCCAAGTGTTGTGCCTTCTCCATTCTCCACCTGCCCCTGATACAGAAGAAAGACTCCCATAATGCAGAAATCATTGCAGTATATTTTTCTTACCTGGCCATTGTTTCAGGGGGAAGTCTACCAATGCAGCAGCAAAATCCATCCCCAAGTTTCTCTGGCAAAATGTGTCTTTTTACTGCCACAATCTCACAGCTGACTCATGCAGGCATGATCAAGCTTAAAGTAATTAAGCTACTTTAGCCTTTGTAAGGCAGTTTAAGAGACAGATCTATTTCAGCACAATTCAAACAGCACCAAAAAAAAGCGTTTATTATCCTGATTTATTGAGTTTTTCCATTTCTCTTTTATTTAAGTCCAATGTCTTGCATTCAATTTAATGACAATGATTCTGTAAAGCATTAAAACACCCTATGACTATTAAAGGAACATTTATTGAGGTCTAATAAGAGACAAATCAACTTTTCATTTAAGTGCCTCAAAAATAACACAAGCAATGAATGGCTGATTATATATTTAATGATACTGTAACTTATACTGTATGAAAAGAAAAAGCTTTTGCATTTCCAATTTAACACTATTGCCCACTGTTACCATTAGGGAAATGTTTATTATTATTCTAATTAGAAGCAGCAAGTTAAAATCCATCTTCATTTAAAAACAAATAATGCTGCTCAAATGCTTAATATGTATATATAACTCTTGGGGATTTTTTCAGGAATGCTTATATTTATTAGTGGTATGTATCCAAGCATGGATGTAACACAGGACTGGAGGATGCATTGGAAGGCACTGCAGGACTCATTTCAGAAAAGGATGTTCTAGTAGGAAAAGCATTATGGCCCAAATTCTGACATCAGACTTGTATATACTAGCATGTACAGAAGAAAGCATGAAAAAATAGTTTCCAATGGTAGAATCCAGCTTTTCTCCTTAGAGGAAGCAGTCTAGGAGGTTCCTGGAGCGTGTGGAAGACAACTTCCTGACACAGCTGGTAAGTGAGCCTACCAGGGGAGGTGCCTCGCTCAACCTGCTGTTTACAGACAGAGAAGGACTGGTGGGAGATGTGGTGGTCGGAGGCCGTCTTGGGCTTAGCGACCATGAAATGATAGAATTCTCGCTTCTTGGTGAAGTAAGGAGGGGGGGCAGCAAAACCACAACCATGGACTTCCGGAGGGCGGACTTTGGCCTGTTCAGGACACTGGTAGAGAGACTCCCTTGGAAGACAGTCCTGAAGCACAAAGGGGTCCGGGAAGGCTGGACGTTCTTCAGGAAGGAAGTCCTAAAGGTGCAGGAGCAGGCTGTCCCCATGTGGTAAGAAGAA
>NW_008794888.1:6222343-6222771 GCF_000699145.1 Aptenodytes forsteri | reverse complement strand
CGACTCAAGAAGAGTACAGGGATCTCGTTAGGTCGTGCAGAGAAGAAATGAGAAAGGCAAAAGCCCAGCTAGAACGCAATCTGGCCACTGTCGTTAAAGACAACAAAAAAAGTTTTTACAAATATAATAATGACAAGAAGAGAGCCAAGGAGAATCTCCATCCCTTATTGGATGTGGGGGGGTCATTGTCACTGAGGATGAGGAAAAGGCTGAGGTACTCAATGCCTTCTTTGCCTCAGTCTTTAACAAGCAGAGCAGTTATCCTCAGGGTACTCGGCCCCCTGAGCTGGAAGACAGGGACAGCGAGCAGGATGAACCCCCCGTAATCCAAGAGGAAGCAGTCAATGACCTGCTACACCACCTGGACGCTCACAAGTCTATGGGGCCGGATGGGATCCACCCGAGAGTGCTGAGGGAGCTGGCAGAGG
>NW_008794888.1:6219440-6220924 GCF_000699145.1 Aptenodytes forsteri | reverse complement strand
GGAAATGGCCTCAAGTTGCACCAGGGGAGGTTTAGATTGGATGTAAGGAAAAATATCTTTACTAAGAGTGGTTGATTCTATGATTCTATGATTCTATAATTCCTTAGTCCTGGAAAAGTTACATTTTCAGTGTCTCACTTGTCAAGGTGAGTGTTGAGACTGTCTTCTTGTGTTTTCATTCTATTGCTCTGTTCTATGTATTTTTTTTATTTCCCCACTGTGTAACTTTTTAAAACTTTGCCAACATGACAAAGTCACAAAATTTCTTTTTGCTAATCTGCAAAAATTTGGAGAGATGAAGAAAGACAACCAAAGAGATAAACCTTTATAGTGCATTCAGTTGGGCAGGAAAGAAATAAATTGTCAAAATTATTTCAATCTCTGTCCCCCAAAAAAAAGGAAAATTGGAAAGATCTTCAGGAGAAGTTAAAGTTTTGAAAGGAAACCTTTTATTTTGCAACTGAAAAACTGAGGCACAAAGAGATTAAGTAGATGGCAGCAAAAATGACACCTGAAAGAAGCACTTTTAAATCTTATTCTGTTGTCTTGACTTCATTCTGACACAAAGTGACTAACGTGTCTTATTTTAGAGGACACGAGACCATTTCTCTGTATTCTGATTCTAGCTCAGTTTCTCCCTACAATTTAGGTCCTCAAGTCCAATGCCCTATGATCCCAAGAACCAATGCAATAGAAATTTCATCCAGAAGAGTCTTTCAGGCATCCCTTGGTAAACCACCGCCTGATATCTCATGACAGACTAGACTTTTAGGAAAAGACCAAAAACCACAATTATTGAGCAGTATAGGAAAGGCTATCCCACTTTCTTATGAAGCAGACCCCAGTGCTGCTTGATGTCCATCACAGTGTTGCCCAGGACACAGAGGCATTGCCCAGTGCTAGGGTCCTTCTGTGGAGTGAAACCCCATGGAGGTTTCTCCTCGGGAAGGATTTCCAGCCTGGGCCTAAGGAATCTCTAAACATTTTAACTTTTCAGGAGAGTTGTCCTACGTTACTGCATATGTTTGCGCTTTACTTAGAAAGATACTGAAATGAACTGGCATGGTGATGGCAACCACTCATTTTAAATGACAGAGATATGACTGTCTGTGGTGATCTACTTCTGTGTTACCATGATGGCAACATATCAGCCCCTCACTGCTTCTGGTTCGCAATTCCTGCATTTTCTCTCTTCACCCCCTTCCATTTCTAAGAAAGTTCAGAGTTGATTTATTTTATACCATCTGCAACTGGCTCTAAGGAAGGGTAGACCACTGTGGGTATGGTTCACTGACAAGCTTATTTTCTTTCCTAAGAATTGATTTAACTATAAAAGCAAAGGATAAGGCAGCTATTGAACCAGTGAAATGATTTAAAAATTGGGGACTGAGCATTTGATCTATCAACAGGCATCAGCACCGAGAGTAAACCTTGCAAGAAGGCAAGGACTTTATTTAATTATTTTTTTAAAAGCCTATGAGAAG
>NW_008794888.1:6217226-6218984 GCF_000699145.1 Aptenodytes forsteri | reverse complement strand
GCTTCTTGTGCACCTCCAGCCTTCTCAGTCGGTAGAGCACGGGAAGCTGAAAAGTCCTTGACTAGTGTAAGCATTACATAGCAACAACTAAAACATCGGTGTGTTATCAACATTATTCTCATACTAAACCCAAAACACAGCACTGTACCAGCTACTAGGAAGAAAATTAACTCTATCCCAGCCAAAACCAGGACACGTGGATGCTGCCATTTCTGACACCCTGTTAGCTTGCTAGTATGAAATACACTCAGTAATATTTGTAAAGCTTATTGGGAAGGATATCAAATCATTCTGTTGTTTATTCAGTGAAGCTTAAGCACATCACCACTGAGGTTATTCAATGTCTCGCTTACACATCTTGACTTCCCTACACCCTTCCTTTGCAAAGTGTCTCTCTCATAAAAGGCTTGCATTTACCTCCATGTTCAAACCACTTTGCACCATTTCACTGTTCAGTAATGTAAATTATTCAATTCACAGCTAAGATTCAAACCCATAAAAGCAGAGATATGTCATTTTCTGCAGTCCGCATATGTTGCAGAAAGGCACATTTAGAAAGTCTAGGGAGAATGAACAGGCAGTGGTCCATGTGATTCCTGCTCTCCTGGTGATCACATTTTACTTGCTGTTACCTTCTATACTGTCCTGTTTCATTTGTGTCATTCACCTGTTGCATCCTGTTTGTCAGTCAGATTGAAAACTTACAGGGCCAAAAAATGTTCAGTCTCATAATCAAGTTACTAACAGCATCAGCTGGTAATTATAAATTTGCTGTAGATGAAGAGCATATATATTATTATCCTTTCCTAAACATGGTCTAAATTTTCAGCAATTACAGTTGATTTAGAGTGCCTGGTATGTGAGTGCCAATATGAGCCATTTTAAAAGGTCCTGTTCACCAAAGGAAGGGAAAACTGAGCACTCCTTGGGTTAAAAAAAAAAAAAAAAAGAGACTTTTAGACATCACAAGCTGAATCCTTTAATGCTTTGCAAATAATGCATCTAAAAGCATGTCTGTTTCAGACATTTCAAGCATGAGCCATACCTTACTTCAGAATAATCCTCTTTTCCACACAGAGCATTACAATAAAACTAAACTGCAATCAACAGAAAAAGAGATAGCATGTAATAAGAAAGATGGTACATCATGATATGTGGTACACTGGAGTAAATTCATATATTAATTTAAAGGTGGATCCCATTAGTGTCTGGTGGGGGTGAGTTTCTGTATCTGGTTATTTATTAACGCTGTCTTGCTTCCCAGAACTGATATACCCTGTATTGATGAGATGACAGAAACACCATCCCTTGCTTGATTTCAGATAACCACATCCACTTCTCATAAAACACATAATTAACTAAGGAGGGAATACTTCTTAATTAAAGCTGGCTGAAATTAATCAAACACTGGCTTTGCAGGGTGCTCCTGGTTCTGCTCTAACTTCTTTGCTTGCTCAGAGCGAAGCTCAGCTGGCTGTTCAAATGCTCTCCTTTGCAGGCTGTTAAATGAATGACAGACAAAATGGCTCAGCAGAACTGATTGAAAATAAAAGTATTAGAATATAGAATCATAGAAACTTTTAGTTTGGAAAAGACCTTTAAGGTCATCAAGTCCAACCATAACTAAGACTGCGCCAAGTCCACCACTGAACCTTGTCCCTAAGCACCACTTCTACATATATTTAAACACTTCCAGGGATGGCAACTCAACCACTTCCCTGGGCAGCCTGTTCCAGTGCTTGACAACCCTTTCAGTGA
>NW_008794888.1:6204080-6217044 GCF_000699145.1 Aptenodytes forsteri | reverse complement strand
AGTTGTAGAGAGCAATAAGGTCTCCCCTGAGCCTCCTTCTCTTCAGACTAAACAACCCCAGTTCCCTCAGCCACTCCTCATAGGACTTGTGCTCTAGACCCTTCACCAGCTTCGTTGCCCTTCTTTGGATGCACAGAGTCAATACAGTCAACACAGAGTGGCGTGAGAAAAGCTGAGATATTTTTCATTTGTTGAGATACGCTTCCCACTGGAGAAAGTTTTTGGAGCACTGCTACAATCCCTAGATATGGGTGGCCAATGAATAACCTCAGATGGGTTTGAGAGAGCTGGTGGGCTGGATTCAGAGAATGCCATGAAAAAGGTGATCAACGTTTAGGCTTTCAGCCAAGAGACTGGCCACTGTGCTGAAGGCTCCCTTTCGGCGGTGTCTGAAGAGACACCCCAAGCAAGCATGGGTGGTTAATGGCAGGGTCTTAAAACTGCACTGCACAATCACAGCAGAGGGGGACTTCAAAGTGTCAGATATGAGCAGGTGCCAGCTCAGCTAATGGCAGGAGCATTGAAATCCCAAGGAAATTATATGAAAGACAACAAATCTGGAACATGCAATACTTGATGTGGAATCGAGTGCACCTTCAGCAAGTTTGCAGATGACACCAAGCTGAGTGGTGCAGTCGACATGCCAGAGGGATGGGATGCCATCCAGAGGCACCTAGACAAGCTGGAGAAGTGGGCCTGTGTGAACCTCATGAGGTTTAACAAGGCCAAGTGCAAGGTCCTGCACCTGGGTCAGGGCAATCCCCGACAGGGAGGGCGATGAAGGGATTGAGAGCAGCCCTGCTGAGAAGGACTTGGGGGTGCTGGTGGATGAAAAGCTGGACATGAGCCAGCAATGGGCGCTCGCAGCCCAGAAGGCCAATTGTATCCTGGGCTGCATCCAAAGAAGCGTGGCCAGCAGGGCAAGGGAGGTGATTCTGCCCCTCTGCTCTGCTCTGGGGAGACCCCACCTGGAGTCCTGCGTCCAGCTCTGGAGCCCTCAGCCTAAGAAAGACACGGACCTGTTGGAGCGGGTCCAGAAGAGGGCCACGAAAATGATCAGGGGGATGGAACACCTCTCCTGTGAAGAAAGGCTGAGAGAGTTGGGGTTGTTCAGCCTGGAGAAGAGAAGGCTTCAGGGAGACCTTCTTGCAGCCTCTCAGTACTTAAAGGGGGCTTCTAAAAAAGATGGTGGCAAACTCTTTAGCGGGGCCTGTTGCAACAGGACAAGGGGGAATGGCTTGAAACTAAAGGGGGGTAGATTTAGACGAGATAGAAGGAAGATATTTTTTACGCTGAGGGTGGTGAAACACTGGCCCAGGTTGCCCAGAGAGGTGGTGGATGCCCCGTCCCTGGCAAAAGACAAGGTCAGGGTGGACGGGGCTCTGAGCAACCTGATCTAGTTGAAGATGTCGCTGCCCACGGCAGGGGGGTTTGACTAGATGACCTTTAGAGGTCCCTTCCAACCCAAACTATTCTATGATTCTAATACTGAGTCATGCAGGGAACAGGGAAAGAAACAGAGAGATTTGGCTTCATTACTGGCACTTAAGGCTGAAATTCCTCAAGATGGCTTAAAAAAATCCTTGTCATCATCTCTCCAGGCCTCACTGTGCTCAACATAGCCCATCACCAGAGTCCCCCATGCACTGGTGTCATGATACAGAAGTGCTCACCTTCCTAACACAGCCAGGGTGGCTTCATTTTACAGTCTGGGATGACTAACTCTCTGAGTCCTTCTCATCAGTAAATGGCAAGCAAGGAAGAGACAGTAGTAGCCATGAGCAATGCTACATTTTCTGTATTGAGGATTGTTCTGACCTCTCCATTGCTTTCTAAAACCATATGGAAAACAAGCCCAAAGGCTGTTTCTCCAAAAGGAGGGAACTCTGGACCTACCTACTCAGTAGGTGCAGATGCTCCCAGGGGAGCCCCATTGCAGGGAGAACTGGGGAGGTCCGTGAAGATGCACATGAGCTTGCCCTAGGAAAAGAATCCCAGGAGATGCCGAGCAGAGACACTGAGACCACCCTGTAGCGCTGGAACAGGAAGGGGGAACAGTTCATAAACCGTCTCTGCTGTGGGGCTGGGCAAGGGCAGCCCTCCCTTTCTGAAACTCAGCCAGTACCTGCACTCTGAATGCACTACAGGGACCACGGCTAGTTCAGGGGCTGCATGACACAGATGTGCCATAGCAAAAGTAGATCATACAGGCAGGGTGGTCTGTTTAGCCATCCCATGGCTGGAGACTCAGTACCAGCAATTCCACATCCAAAGGCTGTGAAGAAGCCCTTGTGGAAATCAAAAAGAAAGATCAAAGGCAGGCCTGAACAAGGAATAGCGCTCTCTGAAGTTACTACTTTCATTGTTACTTTTGTGCTTCATAGCTTAGTACATCACAGGAGGTTTTTATTCCTTTTTTCTTTTTTTTCTCTTTTTTTTTTTTGGGGGGGGTGATGTCAGCAGAGTATCTTCTTCTTTTCATCTTATTTGATGGATTTTCCCCTAGCTGTTTCAGTCCTTTTATTCCCTGAAACACAGCTTAGGGCTACCTTGTTTTCTCCTGTTAAGGTGGCATCATGAACCTCTCTGTATCATGGCATGATCCCACACTGACAGCTCTTGAGAACAAAGCCCTGCTTTAACTGTGAGTTCAGTCTCTAGGGGTCCACACCTGAAGAGTTCATTTAAACTCACTGAGGTCTTGCACCTTTCTGGGGGGGAGAGCACAGGGTGAGAAGCTGCTGAGTGGGAGGGACAGAGAATACCCTGAGCTGAAGTGGGGTGTGTGTCATATCCCTCTTTAATTCCACTGTAAATTCATCCTCTGAGCTTAGTCAGGGCATGCAATACATTTAGTGCTGGGTGGTACTGGAGGTACACAGTACCTCCAGGGGCAACCATGGCATAAGGAATAGAATAGGAAAGAACAAAACAACAGAACAGAACAGAACATTGTATTCCCAGAGAGAAGAGAAAAAAATTACATTTTTCTAAGGTAGAGAGAAGATCCTATAAATCCTTAAATCCTATTTCAGGAGGAGGATGTTGAAATCTTCCAGAGGAAAAAAAAATTATAAACTAATATAGCTATTTTATATATATAAAATATTATAAACTTCCTTCTTAAGAGAACAAAGAAATCTTAACTCTGCCTCAGAAATGAGCATGGGACAATGCTAAAACAGCTGTGTGGCTTAACTGGGTGGTGTGTGCAGTGTAGGGGCTGTGCTGTGACGTGCCCAAGCTCTCCCAGGCTGCGGCAGGGACACGATGCTGCAAACTGGCATTGTAAAAGGCATCTGCCAGGTCCAGGCTCCAGGGAGGTGAGAGATGGGGGCACTGAATCCCCTCAGACAGGGGAGGAACCAAAGCCCAGCACCACAGCTTTGTAATCCCTATTCTCCAAATCATCATCGCTGGGGCAGACTCAGCAAGAACATGGTTACTTTGGGCTCCTGCTGTCATGTCCAGCTCCATGGGGAACTTCTCTTTTAGGGTAGTTCTCATGCTGGTCCCACCTGTCTGCCCATGTGTTCCCATGGATCTGGTCTCTCAGAGCAGGGGAGAAAATCTGGAAACTGCTCCCCATGGTGCAGACTCCACTTTAGGAGGGCTGCCCAGCAGGAACCAGAATCTCCTCACTCAAGCAGTGACTCCAGGGCTTCCGGCTAATGAAGGGGATCATTCTCTGCACTCTTTGATCTGACTTTCCTCCAAGCTGACCAAATCCCGTCATTATATACCCTTCCTAGCATATGCTTTTTTCAGCTTTGCAAAAAGAGAAGGGGTCCCTGGGAGAAGACTTCATGAGGAGATTTTTGCTATTTTCCCAGCACAAGGACTCTAATGCAGTATAGGGGATAGGACCCTACAGGGGCAGGACCTTTCCTGTAGCATGTGATTCTGTAACAATCATGCAAGATTGTTATTACTCTTATATGCACACATGATGTGTTGGCACTCAAATTTGTGCTGCTTTTATCTTGGTATTTTATCCTTGTTCAGTCTTAGAATATATTATTACTATGAGTTCACACCTGCCATACCCCACCAAGGTATCTTTCTGCTTTTCTTTTGCCTTCTTTCTCTGTCTTTCTCTGCTCCCTCATCTTGATGCAGAAGATAGTTTTTCCCATGCACATAGACAAACTTTACATTTCTTTTGAGGGGAAGGTCATAGCTGTGTAAACCATTGATTGTCCTCTACTGTGAGAGGAGCACCAAGGAGCTTTGGCCGATGGTGGGATCCTCTTGTGCTATGTGCCTACAGATAGAGATACTTTTACTCCAAAACAGGTACAACATGACTGTTAGCTCCTCTTTTTACATGATAATCAGAGGCACAGGAGAGTTAGAGGGCCATGAGCAGATGATTCCCCAGTCTGGTCCGTATAATGCAGCACTGTGGCTTCTTCACTATTCAAAGGAGAAGACAATCAGCAGCCCTCTGTGAGGGGCAGGACCTTTCCTGTAGCAGTCAGTGGCCAGCACTGCCAAAAAGGTAGTTCCCTGGGGACCAAACGGCTCCCTTAAACAGTATCTTTTCAGTCATGCTTCTAACTATTGAGAAGCAAAGCATTGGCCCTGCCTGCCCAGGGAGGAGATGTCCCCACTTTGTCACAGACCCTGCTAGAAATGTCACACACATTTGATTTCCGTATTAACAGCTTTGGGAGACAAGGACCTTTATCTACAGACCAACACCTGGGACATTTTTGAGCACTCAGTCATGAAATAACATCCGTCCATGAAAAGTGCATGAGGGGGCTGTTTTAATGATTTTTTTTAACCTAAAGGGAGCTTGCATGCTCTGTCCTGCTGACAGGTTCACTGAGGAGAGATGTCCATGGTTTGTCAGCTGGGTTTCACACACTCGCTTGTGAATCCTGTCCATGAATCGGATTCTTCTCTGTCAGGCCAAAGGTATTCGCTGCTTTAATTGAAGATAACACAGAGATCCTCCCACATCTGTAATCATCGGGAAGGCCTGGGTTTCCATTTCCCATAAGTGTTGCCTTTTTTTAATGTCCTTATCAATTTCACCTAGAATCATTGCTACTTTCTAACTGTGCAAAATCCTCCCTGTAATTCGCATTGAGAGCTAATTTTTATTCTTCTCTTCTCATTCAGTACCCCTGTGTTGTTTCAAACAGCCACTAGGTTTCCTGCAAAGGTGCCGTGTTTCAGGGTATGGCAAACCATCCTTTCATGAGCTTTATATTTCCAGTGTATGAAATGCTGAATGTCAGTACAATTTACAGCAATTAAGCACTGTAAGTGGCAGAGCCTTAAGAGGGTGTTGGGTACCACTTTTGTGTTTCCATCAACACATTCTTCTTTGTTGTATAAATGGTGTCTATGATGATTTACTGTCACAATCTTGTGGTTTTGTGTCCAGTTTAACAGAAGTCACCGCCCAAGTGATGAATCCTACATATAAATGGAAGTGTCTACAAAGACACACCTCTTGGCTTTTTACAGAAAGAGGCTCCTCTGCATCTCAAATTCAGAAATTGTGTCTTTATTCCATTGGCCCTTCTCCATGTCCAGCAACTGCCCGTGATGATGAAGACCCCCCCATCACAGTGCCCCTCTCCTGCTTGAGAGTACAAATGGGTCTCAGCTCAATGTCTCCACTGTAGGAAGATGTAGTAGAGGTAAATCTTCCCTTGGCTTCTCCTTTCACTTCCAGGAACAGAAAAGACCCTTAGGTGAAGGAGGCAACCAAGGCCTTTATTGAAAGTGATAACATTCAATTGGAGTATAATGATTACATTGAAGAGCACCTCAGAGAAAGAGGATGGAGTAATCTAAGAGAAATGAAGACTGAAAGCAGTAGCTGACACTTAGTCTTGCATTATAGCCCATGGGACAAAAGGCACAAATACAGTAAATTACCTGTAAGATGTCTCTTCTTCCTAGAATTAATGACTTCTAAGATACTGGCAATACAGTGAAATGAATGAAAGATTCTCCCTTTCTGTCTTTAGAGGACTGAGTAATAACTTATATGCTTCCTTGTACAGCAATACTTCAGTCAATATTTATAGAACAACGCAGTAAAGCAGCTTCAAATTTGTTCCCTATTTGATAATAAATAAAGATGGTATTCAGATTTCTAGTTGCCTTTAAAAATGTCTAATCTTCTATTTTTATGTGATTTCAGTCTGAATAATTTAGTACCAGAAGAAAGCTTGCCCCAAACATATGAGGTCTCAAAACATCCAGAGAGGAAAATTGAGAAGCAGAAGAAAATATTCGTCTGTGCAATGTAACTACACATGGCACATCCAGACGTTTTGCCAAGACAGGTCAAAACTCAGGGACAAATCTTATTTTGTATCCCTATTGCTGATTATGGTATGATAAATAAGAAGGTGCTAATTACAGTTGTTACTGTGGCAAAAGTTTTCAGTCCTTCATTCATTTCTGAGTGCCTTGCTCTGCCCCGCATTCAGCAGTTTCAACAAAATCCGTGTGTCTCTTCTGCTTCTCTTCTCAGTTTTGACTAAAGCAATTCCTGCAGCCAAAGCACATGGGTTACACTCGGATATGATAGCCATGGCTGTGGGAACAGAAGAGCGTAGAGCTCCTTTATTTTCCTTCATTCATGTATACCTGTTTGCTGTTCTTCCATTATGTCCTATGCTCATTACTGCAACTTCATGCTTCTTGGTCACTGACTGAATCTGTAATCTTAAGTGTTTTGAACTGCTGGAATAAAACAGAGATATTAATCTGCACTGGAAGGTGTCCTTAGCATCATTTATGTTTTAATATACTATATTGTTTCCTTCATCATTGCAGGTTATCTAGCATTCACCGCAGGTCCTCCATCTCTTTCTGTTCTGCCCATGATACCTCAGTGAGTGAACTACCAGAAACCTCACAACACCTTTCCCCTCTCCAAATCACTTATTAAATCACATTGTATTCCTCAGAAGTGAGTAAAGCTAGTCATATCCCTACAAAAGAATTTCTTACGTTACTATTTTTCTTAGAGAAACAGATACATCCATTCTATTTCTCTTCTGAAACCTAAATTCCATTTAAAACTAAAGGAAGGGATCAGATATGAGTGGGGTCATCTATGCCACCAAACTGAAATGCCCATGTCAGTAAAAGTTAGCAATGTTACTTGAAAAGGCTGAACTTGGACAAACTGCAGACCAATCCTGCAGAGCTACCACATGCAGGACAGCCCAGGACCAGGGCCCTGTAATCCAAATCGATCTTGATTTACAAGAGCTTTGTATCAGACCATGAGGCATTAGCCCATCCCATCACAACAGCATGGTTTTCCACCTCACCAGCTGTGCCACTGACCTTTAGACCACGCACGTTGCCACAGTAGCTGAGCAACCACATTATCAATCACCGCAATAATAATTGAAGTGTAATAGTCAGTGATACTTTCCCTGGCTTTATTTAGATCGATTGCTGGTGGATCTGTGTAACCCAGGGTCTCCTTCCCCAGTGAACAGATCACTGCCATTATGTTTCTTTTGTTCATTCATGATTTTGACTAATATACAAATTTCTTTCAAAAACACTCCAAGAAAAGCCAGAAAATGAAGCTTTTTGCCTTGGTCTATTTAAGATAGTTAGTTCCCTCTGGGTAGATAATAGACAATTAAAACTCCCCAGCATGAGTTAACCTTTAACAAAGCAGTGGGCACGTACTTCACGGACTTCAGCAGGAAGCAGCTGTAGCAACATGGTAATAGACACCCTCCTCTGTGCAGCCAGTCCCCACTCTGCACCATGATGAACCATCTGTCTGAATGAAGGTTCTTTGGCTCCAGCATCTGAGATGCTCAGGTACCATCTGGACCTCAGCATCAGCAGCCCAGAGGGAAGGACTGATTTGTTAGTCAGTGTCTTCACATCTTTAAATCCTTCCTCCATCTCTCCAAACTGATATCTTAGGTTTCATTCATTACTTTACTTCTCTAAGAACCATTGATTTTTTAAAACATGATGTCTCCACCTGTTTGACAGAGTAACACTGACAGTAGAGAAAGGAGCACAGAAATGGCAACAGTTTACTGCCCAATCCAAAGTGTGTCAGAATGAATAGAAAATTACCCCTGGTCTCCAACAGGCTCTGACTCAGGCCCGAGAGACAAAGGGATTCTGGTAGTGATGAGTTATTTTTACACTATCTCATATGATATCCAACAAGACCCTGCTGTGCTATCTCAAGAAAGCAGTAAGCAGCTCAGCCTGTTCAGGGCTGTGAGGACTTGGCATCCTCTACAGCCGTGGGAGAGAGGAAATCATAACACACCTAAAAAAAGGTTAAATAAGGCAGACACAGTCCACAGATAGCAAATGGAGCCAGGATCTAGCATTGGTGTGTGATAACATGCATAAATCAGTCTTCCCCGCCAAATTCACACACCACTTGTAGTTCATCTAAGACCAGAAGAAATAGGTTCTCCTCTGGACTCTGCCCCAGCATCTTGTCTGTGACCTTTGGGCTCCTGAGCCTCAATTTTCCTACATAATGAAGAGGACCTTCATGATATGTTTCCCTGCCTGGACCCTTTAGGTTGGTAGCTTTTTAGGACCAAAGCTGCTTCTTACTTTGGAATACAGAAAACACTTTTGCTTGGAACCTAGTCTTGATAAAGGCGCTTACCATAGTAATATTTGGTTAAGAAAAAATGTTGGATAACTTTTCTCACTGGTTGGCTGCAAGGCCAATGCAAGACACTTTCCAAAAAGACTATGAGCAAAATCTAAGCAAACACTCCCCAGTTTAGGCTTTGCCTTTCTCACCTGTGCCTTTCTCACCTCTCACCTTTCTCACCTATAATCCTCAGTTAGGTCTGGGTCATGGCATGTTGATGAGTACCTGTGTAGTCATCAGTAAGTGCCCACAACATGGCACTCAAGAAAGGGGCTGCAGTTTCATCAGTGTGTTCAATCAAGATGTAATTGCAGGAGCCATTAGATTGCAGACAGCTCCTGCACTCTGCTATCAAGACTGTAATGATACCTTTTGTTTTGCTCTTCAGCTATCATTTTGGTAATGAATAAAGGCTTGTGGAAGCATTCTACTTTACAGACAGGTGATGAGCCAGAATGGAGACTCTGTAGTGCAAGGAGGCACCAAAAGTTTTTGAGAAAATGTATTTGGTGTGCACTTTGGGGCTCCTTAGGTTTTTTAATTACGAAAAATTATTACAAATCAAATTTATTCCCTAAGAGAAACATCCCTTGCCTCCTATATACGGGCCAATTACAGAGATTCTGTTATGCCAACTTCAAATATTCTGCTGAACAGGGAATGGGTAGAAGGACAGGTCAAGGGATGAAAGGAATGAGAAAAAGCCTGAGAGAAAGTGAGCAACCCTAGTGTTCACTGTTACCAGCAACTCACAAGAACTATGCTTGTTAAGCTCTGATCTGTCTTGTTAAACACCGAGCACATAGCTCAATGCACTGAATCCTAATTATGAATCTTCCCAAAGTTGTTAGACCTGAACGGTGCTTGTCAGCATTCCTGGAAGTAGGGGAAATATTTGTAAAGGGAAGGGGGTTGCTCTGGGTTTGTTTCTTTTTCAACTGCAAGGGAGAAGGTGCAATTATAATTCTTTTATGAGCCTGACTTGGCAGGGACAGAGAAAAGATGCAAATGCCTTTTACACACGCAGTTTTTGTGCAGTAAAGTGCCTGGCTCAGCAGATTAGTATCTACCCTGACCCTGCTGCAGATTTCCCAGTTACTGGGACAAGTTCTTCCCTTTCTTTGTCCTGCAGTGAGCAGGCTGTTAAATTTGAGGAAGCTATCCTGGGTAATAATCCCAGTCAGCAGATTACTTCCTTGTGGAAACGTGGAGCCTGAGAAGAGGAGCAGGCTACAGAATGTGCTGTGGAATGGAAATTGTGCTGTGTTTTTTCTATGCTTTGTTATGTCTCTTCAGAATTCTATTTTTTTTTAAATCATTACACTTTTCATCTATATTTTTAAAGCACCTGGAGTTTTGGAGTGGCGTATAGTAAAACAGAATAGATGGGTACTACTGTCTATTTATAATGCACTCATCATTTACATAGCAAGGTGCTGTTGCTTTTGTGCTTACAGTGTCTTTGGCTCAGAGAATCAGCAGCTACTGCTGTTTGCAGGAAATCTTGATGAATAACATAGTGGCAACAAGAGTACAACACTGATATTCTGTACCGCGTTGTACCAATCCAGTCCGTTTCAGCATCCCTAATAAATAAAGAAACAAAGAAATCCTAACTCTGATGCTCACATTAATTGGGACTGAAATAGATACTGTAGTCAACAACCATATATGCAGCCAGCTTACTTGACAGCTTCTGGCCCAAGCTGTGAAAATTTCAAGGCTGAGGTTCCCTTACGATCCACTGAACACTTTAAACACAGGCGATAACAAATGAGTAGTGGTTTTGCAATGACTTCCTAAAATACCCCACTTCTGTAATGCAGGGATCAGTGCTCAGAGCAAAGGGAACATCTCAGCTCAGTCACCCATGGGGCCATTGGTCCTTCCTCTAAGACAAGCAAGTGTGGATCAGGCTGGGGTTGAGTGGCTTTGGGTTTGTAGGGGGGGCTTTTGACAATGGGAATGTTTAGAGAGAAAATTCTGCTACAAGTCACCTCAAATAAGGGCTCAAATGTGGGACCCTGCTGAGGGGCTCCACACCCTCACAGTGATGGGGCAGGTCTGAGGCTGAGCCTTTGCCCTGCCAGGTCCCTCCTGGGGGTGAAGGAGAAGGGGTCACACAGACACGAACACAGAGGATGAGGCTGCACTGCAGGAAGCTCGTGTTCATGGCACTCAGCAGATGGGCACAATCCTGTCAGCTCCCACCCCTGCCATCAAGGAGGGGAAAGGCTGTGGTTTGATAGTTCAAGCTCAGCATTTTCTCTAAAAGAATAAATATTTTCATCTGGAAAAACAATGGGGTCACACTTCTTCCTGGCCATGTGGTGATCACTGTGATTTCTGCAAGCTGACGAATTTCACTGAGTCTTTGAAACTGGTAATTAACCATTTATTATTGGAAGGGGGGAACAAAGGGGAAGAGCAAATTGAATCTTAACTAGGTTCATTGTCTCAGCACTAAACGTAATTACAACTGCTTTACTGGACACCTTCAATTTTCACCATCATTAAATAGGGACATATTTCAACCACTTGTTGTATACAGCCTAAAATGAGACCTTCAGTTTAGAAAAAGGCTTCTCCAGAGCCAGAGCTGTGCTCCCCAGGGGAGCAGATTCACCTGTCTGGGCTGCAGTTGGCCACAGGGCCCTGAGCCGAAGCCATAACAACTGGAGGCAACTAGTCCCTTCTTGACTTGAAATTCAGGGTTCTATGCCTGTTTGGGCTTACTCAGCTGTTCCCTTTCCCACAGAGGCAGATTTAGTCCTTAGATAGACTTCCAATGTCTTTGCCAAAATGTGGACCCTGCTACATCATGTCATATGAGAGTGGTAAGCCTAGGGTATATGGGGATCACCTTCTAACAAGTTTCTTTAAAAGTTTAAGAGGTTTAAAAGATCAAGAGGAGACCCTGTTTAATGCCATGATACCATCAGTGCCAGGGCAACATCATGACCTTCCCCACTTCAGCACCACATGAGCCAAACTCAGTGGATCAGACATCAAATCTCAAGCCCCAGAGAGCCAGGGGCTGATGCAGAGCTGCATGGACAAATGCAGGTGATCCACACCTGGGCGGCAAGGGGGTGAACATCCTGCTTGGTGCCTGAGACTGGACATGTCTAAGAAATGCTTAAGATTAAAGCCAGCTCCTGGTATATTCCTCTGCAGTGATTGGAATTACGCTTATTGAACCAATACTTAAAGACGTACACCTGTATTCTCATTTCTGTACGTCTTGCTTTGGCAAAACAGTCACACACTTACTGAACATTCAGTGCACATGTGAGTCTATCTCTGTTCAGTTAAGTACCCGCTTAACTTTGAACATGAGGTTTAAATGCTTTTAAGGTTACTGGGCATCCAGAGCATGTGCTTAAAATTAAATATGTGATAAAATATTTTGCTAAAGCCATACAACAACCTAAAATGAACACATGCAGAAAATGTAAGTGCAGTGGAGCAAATAATAACGATAACAGCAAAAAAATTCCACTAGTTATTACCATGCTGAACTGAAACGTATTGTGATAGCCTTAACACAGAACCCAGGGGACTCTCTGGCATCCTACACCAGAACGTGATCTAGGGAGAACCTGTTGTGCTCATGCACTCTCATTTCAGAGGACAGAGTGGTTCTTACAAAGCTGAGCCAGGACATAGGGTCCTCCTTTCTAGCCTTGACTTTGATGCTGCTCCAGTGGAAAACTTGGGCAAGTTCCTTATTGCATTCTGCGTCAGTTTGCGCATCTGTAAAATACCGATCACCTTTATAAAGCTCTATTGTTATGTATAAATTCAATAATAAGCACAGCTGATCACGTCTCCATTCATCCGCTGTGCAGTGGAGGTCAATGCAGAGACATCTAAACTTGTCCCATGACCAGAATAGCTGCATTAATTAAGAGGCTGATTGGGTGAAGCTAATTACCACCAAAAAGTCACAAGGTAGGGCTTCTTGATTCCAGCACAATGCCACTCTTATGCAGCTCTGCTGCTTTCGAACAGCTCCATGACAGCCAGCTCCTTACATGGTGCCCCATTGTCCTGGTTTCGGAAGGGATAGAGTTAATTTCCTTCCTAGTAGCTGGTACAGTGCTGTGTTTTGGATTTAGGATGAGAAGAAAGTTGATAACGCACCGATGTTTTAGTTATTGTTAGGTAATGCTTACACTAGACAAGGACTTTTTAGTTTTCCATGCTCTATCGACTGAGAAGGCTGGAGGTGCACAAGAAGCTGGGAGGGGGCACAGCCAAACTGGCCAAAGAAACATTCCATACCATGTGACGTCATGCTCAGTATATAAAGCTGGGGGAAGAAGA
>NW_008794888.1:6159202-6200516 GCF_000699145.1 Aptenodytes forsteri | reverse complement strand
GGGGAGTGAGCGAGCGGCTGTGTGGTGCTCAGTTGCCGACTGGGGTTAAACCACAACACGCATGCTTGTGCACGTCCCCTAGTGACAGCCCTTCTCAGTGTCTTATTTCCATTGGCCCTCACTCCCCAAACTCTTTTCTCAGTATATTAGTGCTAACAATATTTTTGCATCTATTTTGAAACAAAGCTCTAAAAAACTTTAAACATTTTTCTCCTCCCATTAAATTCATCAGCAGTAGACACTAGAGGGTGCAAAGACAAGCCCCAGGTGCCTCATACAGCCTTTTCCTCTGCATAAGAGATTAATTCATGTCAGATCCCAAGTTCCTTAGCAGCCTGTTGAGCTGAGATCCAAGACTGCAGGTTAAGCCCACTGATATGTACTTCCAGGGACAGTTTACATTCCTGTTGCCTTTTTGATAGGAGAATTGACAATTTCACAGATTTTTTCACTTCCATCTGTCTCAGCCTCTTTCTCCTTGTTACCCCCTGCAGAGAAGTAAATGAATTCGAGGCAGTGAGAGTCTTCACCGGTCAAATGCACTTACATTGCCGGAGCCTCCTCAACAGTTGACAAGTTTGCATTGCTACAAATTTGACTAGATGCCTTGTGACACCTCCCCAGCAGGAGAGCCATTGGTCTTCAGCAGCAAGATTGACCTTGGAAAGTCCACACTGACCTCCCACTGTGTGAAATACAGCAGAAATGCAGGGGATCCTGCCACGGAAGTAAACAAAGGTCAGATTCAATTCAATTTGTGTGATTGCTGCAACAGTCAGCAGAAGGAGCCTTGCTAAGCTTGGAGTGCAGTTTCTGAACAATCCATGGGGCAAAAGAAGTAGATTTTTTTTTTTTCCAAAATGAGTGCCAATCAACTGATGCTAAAAACATCATTATTACTGATTATTATTTTGTATGAGTGCACAAAGAGATTTCTCTTGTGAAGTATTTGGATAGGAAGGGGAAAAAATAAGCAGAACACCTGCAGTTAAGTTTACTTTGCAAAGTCAGACATCACTTTGGGATGAAATAATGTGCCAAAAAAAATAAAAAAATAAAAATCTAGTACTCAGGCTTAGAGCCTTTCCTGAAAAACATGGCTTTTCAAGCACCAAAAAATCCCTCAGTATCCGAGGAACAGTGTGTAGTTTTGAGGCAGCTGAGTGAGCCCTAAAAAACACACAAGCTTCTCATTTTAGTTAGGGGTTGAGACAAGTCTATTGTGAATGAGGGTGGGTGTCACCCAGCCCCACCTTCTTCTTTCATTCTGGGAACCTCGGGAAAGCAGTAAGGACAAAAGCCACTTCTTTTTCTCAGAATAAATTTTGGAGAGTGGTATAGGATTCTCTCTGAGGTGTGCAAAATGTTACTAGCTGTCTTGTAAGTTAGCAGGAATATTCTGTCTTCCTGGTGTGTTTTGTGTTTGTTTTGTTTTTCTTTGGGTGTTTGTTTGTTGGGGTTTTTTTTGTCTGAGTGCAAGATTTTCGGAGAGTTTCTCTGGAATTCAGCCTTGGAAAGCTTGGTTTTCAGATGGATTGTTTCCCTTCTTTCTCCTTCTGTCTTAAAAAAAAGTTTTTTTAAATGAGCTTTTTTTGGCTATAGGATTTCTGTGTATTACCTCGCTTCAGCAGTGAAACACCCTGTGTGGAAACTCCAAAGTGCCTCTGTGCTATCTGTAGGGTAATGAGGATACTGGAGGTTTACACCTAGGAACAGGTGAATTAGGACATTGAGCAACCCAAGTACTGAAATTCCAGGTAGCTTTGATGCACCTTCTTTTTCTACCTGAGGGTCATTTGAAATTTCTCCAGGCCTGGTAAGTTCTAGGAGTCCCACAAGTAGAGGCCTTGATGATAAGAATGAGCTGCTGCTTCTTCATTTGCCTCCAAATACCAATAAAGTTGCTCCAGCAGAAAAAAACAGGAGACGCCCCAAGAACCCCTACTCCAGTTAGAACTGGAGGAAGCAGAGCAAGGGGATGGTCCTCTGTCTTGCTGTTATCTTCCCAGGTGCCTGAGACCTCAGCACCACTTGCACATCACTTGGTGGCCTGGACTTTCTAGGCTTTCATTATACAACTGACCTTCTACACGAGTGACTAATTTCTGGACTTCCCACTGATATGGCTAGTGCACAGGCTAAGATGATGCATTTTAGCTGCCATAAAAATTGTGAATTATAATACTTGCATAAGCAAGCTACTGAGGTGTGGTTTAGGTGGAATTATTGAAAAGTGCAAAAATTTTTGGAAAGGTAGCTCTTCGGGTCAAACATTAGTCCAGTCCCATTCAATTCTACATTAGTGACCTGGCTGAAGGAGTAGTTGTTCTACTTATTGAATTTGCAGAGTGATATCAGGCTGGAAGGGACTGCCAGCACTTTGGAGGAATGGATCACTGTCAAAATTATCTTGAAATTAGTAGAGAAATAGAGGCAGAAAAATAACTCAAAGACTATAAAAAAATCTGGGGTTCTGTAGGAGCAGTCACAACTGGATCTGCAGGTTAGGAAGGATCACAAAACTAAATCAAATAATGTCATAGAGGAAAGTAATCTTTATTCTGAGATAAATATATAAGGGGAAGGTCATAAGAAAGACAAAAAAACGGGTAATTCCTCCTTTCTGGTGTGAACTGTGCAAAGGGTGGTGCATCATGTCCGGTCTGGAACAACATATTTAAAAGGAAAAAAATATGAACAGAGTGAAGAAAGGGGAAATAAGAACACAAGAACAGTCAGTGGACTTGAAAACATGAGCTGTGAGGAAAATCTGAAAGAAGAGTTTTCTCAGTCAAGTGAGGAGAGGCACAACAATCTTCAAATAAATAGAAGTTGTGTACAGAACAAAAGATCATTCGCTTAAATTGTGACAAGCATGATTTCTGTGCTTAATTCAGTCATATAAACATAGATGTTTGAAGCCCTTTCAGATGCTTCAGTGTGTGTGATACATTTCTACAAGGCTGCAAACATGACACAGGACTTACAGCAGATCAGGCCTTTCTGGAGATGTAGCTGGAGATGGGCTAGCAAGATGAGCAGCCTTGGAGCACAGTACCAGTTAGACGACTTCCCAAAGTCTCTGCCAACCAGAGTGAACATCCCTAATTCAGTTGGTATTCGCTCGCTCTATTTCTTATCTACAGGTAAGTAGGGTTTACTGTGAAACCTGTAAAGCCTGTGCCAATGAAGCCTCCTAGAGGAGCATCAAGGTATGGCCAACCAGATGTGAACTCCAGACCCCTCAGAGTATCTCCAGTGACCACATTCTTGCTGTTGCAGGTAGATTCACAGGGATGAAATGTCTTTAGTAACTATTATTTAGTACCATGAATTAACATGGCTGCAGTGTGCAAGATGTCGTTCTGCAGTACAGGAATTTCCCCCACAACTGATGTATTGGTTTGGTGTGACAGCTGTGAGGAGGGGCTGCACAGTGGGGCTATGTGGACTGGTATGAGGAGGACACTGCTAATGTGTTCCTTACTTATTTGGATGGCTGCAGTTAGAGGATGACAGATCAATATATAGAGGAAGGGAACCGCATAAGAGAGTTAAGGATAGTTTCTGCATACAGGGAGCAGAAACATGCAGGGCACAACAATCCACCCTAAAATTTACTTTTCATGTTCCAACATTTCTTTAATTTTTATATTAACTCCCTTTCTCCCTCCTCCACTCTCTGGCCTATAAGAGGAGCAAGATAATTTGAATACAATTTACAAGAATATTTGCCTTGAGCTGGAAAAAAAAATGAAAATTCTCTCAGGTCATAGAGAAAGAAGGAGAAGGACTCCACCTTAAATGGCCTTAGTTCAAGCTATTAGCATTGCTTCTGCTGTAATAGGACTACCTTCTTCTCTCTGCTTTCTCATAATTCAGGCCAAAAAGTTGGTGGGAAAAGGAAAAAGGAAGAATTTATTTGAATGTCGCAGCCATCCCAAAACCTCTAGATTAACAAAGGTTTTTGTGATCTGTGAAGCTTTCAAGGCACAAGTAGTAAATGCACGTGACGAGTTTCTGGCTAGCAGCAAGGGCTGCGGAGTGTGACAGCTGCTTGGCAAGTGGGGCAGCCTCACTGGGAAACATCAGAGAGGGGGAGAAACTCGATGTGCAGAGACTGTTCAACATATGGTTACAGACAACAGTTGCTGATGCCTTTAAAAAAAAAAATTTTAAAAAAAAAACCTTCCTTCAGCTTCTCAGCAGAGACAGCAGCATATTTCCTTTAAAAAACAAAAACATACTGTTTGTCTCATTTTCTTCTCACTGCCAGGAGCCTCATGGTGTGCACGATTCCTGGGGCTGGGTTTGGCACCTTGTGACAGCCCTGCTTGCTGAGCAAAGCCTGCCTCCCATTCTGGGGAGCACTTTCAATCTCATGTGTATGGAAATCAGGAGTCGCATCCCTGAAGGAAATCAAGGGGTTGAAATGGAGGCAGAAATTCAGTGCCATGCAGCCCCTCAGAGCCTGCCTGTGGGCAATAATAAGCCTTGTGCTGGCTCATGCAAAGAGGAGAGCTTAAACTCCACCTTTTGCAGAAGCAGCAAACATTTCTCAAGGAGCAAAGCTTACAAAATGTCGGAATATAAGGCCCTTCCATCAGGATCCAAACAGTCACAGCATGCCCACCTCTGTCTATGCAGAAAAGTAACTTAATTTTTCCTCTGTTTCTTCATTGTCTAATTGGTGCATAAAACCCTCTGGCAACTCTGTTTCTAGGATATTATTTAGTAACCCTGGCATGAAATGCTGAAAGGGAAAGTGCCTAGATTGGCTGAAGTAGCATCTGAGACTGAAAAGGCATCTAGATCTTCTGTATATTTAATGTTTCAATCATCAGAAATAAAGTCTCCATGCTTCAATTTAAAGACAGAGAAGCTCTAATCTTTGCAATACTGTGGGCTAGAGATCACAGTACCAAAAAAAAAAAAAAAAAGAGAGAGTTGGGAAGACTATCATAACCACTTAATTAGCTGCTAGATCAGCCACTGTAGCAGAGCAGGATTTATTTGGGAGACAAATGGGATTTCAGGTTTCTGTCTTACAGTTTTACAATTCTCATCATGAGATAAAACAAGTAAAATAACTCAGAGTAAAATACCAGAATAGGTTTTATACAATGGGTGGTTCCCCCCTCCTTCCCTCACTATTTTCACTTGTCTCAACGCACTCTCCTATTTAATGGAAACTCGGTGCTTTCCAAAACTTTTCAAGTCTGAAATAAAACCTAAAAAGCCATTGCAGAAACATTTGGGTAGTAAAAATCTGTAGCAAGTTTTCATGTTTCTGGCATGAGTAAGTGTGGAGGGCTCACAGCATACTAAGGAAATATTTGTGCATCATGAATTGGCTTCCTTGACACTGTAGGAAATACAAGAAGAAAGATGGAAGAAGGACCATAGCACCTGAATTTCCTACCTGTCATTGTTATGAGGTAGCAAGGGGTGGGTGTGCTGTTAGTGCTTGCCTCAGAAATGGATGTCCAAGCCATGGCTGCCCCCCGTGCTTTGCGTGTCTGAGCTGACACCCGATATTCCGGCCCTTCATCCATCATGGCTAGAGCCAGCGCAAGGCTGTTGTCCAGTTGCACTTCCCACCTGATGAGCCTCATGTGAGATGTCACCTGCTGTGCCAGTGGTGTGAATATGTCATCCCTTAAAGGAGAGTACAGAAAGCCCAGCCTGCCCTGTAAATTACCCTGTAACCTTTCTTCCTCCCTGAATATTTTGACCATTGCACTGTAATTTTCCTCTGCATGCTGCAACCACTCTGCTCTTCTCAGATGCTGTAGCTGTATCAATAGGACATGCAATCTTTCTTAGTGGGTTCACTGCTGCATGGCACTCCTTGCAAAACCTGGGGCTGGGTTTGGCACCTTGTAACAGCCCTGCTTGCTGAGCAAAGCCTGCCTCCCGTTCTGGGGAGCACTTTCAAAACATGGCACGCCTTGAAAAACAATATGGTAATAATACTGCAGGAATTTGTTATATGCCCATCCATGACACTTATAAACCAAAGGAGTCAGATTGCTCCACGAAGACAGCCTTTATGCAGGTGCAGCAAGAAGAGATAGCCTCACCTTTCAAATTTTTCCAGTGTCTGGATCCAAACTCATGATGAACCAAGAATGGGAGAAGTATGAGGACCAATTTCAGGACTACATGGTTGGGCATCGGGGTTAGAAGCAAGTGAGAGAATCATGTGCAATGATAAAATTTCTTTTCAGTGTAATGTAGAACATGTAGATATTTAGCTTTGGTAACTAAATAGGTCAAATCAATGACTTGGCTTTATCCTTAAATTAATATCTATCTTTCAAGTCCATTCCCTAACCTATTATTTTAAAGGGTAAATATACGAATAGAGTTGTTTTTCTTTTCTTTTTTTTTTTTTCCCTCTTTTTCTTTTTTAACTCAGGATACCTATACTGCTATTGTGTGGTGTTAAAATGTTTTTTTCCCATTCTCAGTGTGTTTTCAGCTAGCTGCTGAAAAGCGATTGACACAGAAAATTGCTGTGCATGATGATGAACCAAAAGTCTATCTAGCCCCATACGCTGCCTCCTTGCCTCAGATCAAAAGCAGATCTCTAAGGAAGAGAATATGTAATAATACTTTCTCCAAGGACTCTTCCATCCTCCAGCAATGTGCAGCTCAAGGGTTTCAAATGCTTTGTATTGAATCATTTGCAGTGGAGAAGGGTGTCATTTTCTGCATTTTCCTCTGATATTCCTCATTGGAAATGTTTTCTGTCTGTCTTTCATACAAACCACATTTCTCTTCATTCATTCTTTGCTGTGATCCTCACTTGAAAAGGAAAATAAGCCTGGCTAAAGAATACTTTGGGCAGAGGTAACAAAACCATTGGAAATTATCAAAAGAGATTTCAGAGATCTGATTAATATCTTCTTCATGCACAGACTTGAGGCTCTGTCATACACTTACTCAGCACAAGCTCCTATGTCTTTCAGTACTCTTGGTACTTCAGACTGAGCAAGAAAACTAGAAACATTTTCGCTGCCTTCTTCTAATTTGCAACTGCTATCTTGGATGTTAATACTTTGAAGAACTCTCTCTGTTCTCCTGATTGTTCATAGTCATTATTACTATCAACTCTCTCACAGTTTTCTAAGCCTCTCATTTCAAAATGCTTAAGAAATTACTCACTGGCAAGACATGGCTAAGCAGGGCATAGTGCTGGTAATTTAGGAAAACTATACTCATCAATGTAGTAGCAAAGTTTGGACCTCGAATAATTAAGAAATGACAGAACCCTCTGAAATGCACAGGATGATTCAAGCTCCCATCAGCTTGTTCTCAGCTGGAAGCAAGCCTGTTTCTAGCAAAATCTGCTTTACTACACGGCTTTCTAAATTTCAGATTTATAAGACTGCATTTATGACAGATCCCTGACTGCACAGGGACAGGCAGCAGTTAAAGAATCACTTAGTTTCACTCTAGGCTCTGGGGTGTATTTTGGAGCAGACTGGGGTAGATGAACAACTTTGATGAACGTGAGGATGCTGTAAGCCCGTGTCAGCAGGTATGAGCACAAGAAGAAAATGACGCCTTTAATTACAGCACTGGCTGGTGTAGTATAAATGAGAAAAAAAAACCCCAGCCATTAATACAGCACTGGCTGTTAAACTCTAAATGAGCCTGAATGCAGTTCTCTGAAATGAATCTATTTCCTTTTTCCCCAAAGTGTAAAAGGTCTCTGTGCCTGAAGAAAAGGAGGGACGCTGTCACTGTCAGAGGAAGACTGTTACATGTAGGGAAGGTCTTTGCCTCATCTTCACTTTCCATTAATCAAGCAGTTTTTATGGAGAGGTCAGGAAAGGCTAGTGATACAGCTTCTTCACTGCAGGGAGACAGCAGGGCAACATGGATTTTGATGGAAAAAATGCACATTGGGTTGACTGAAAGAATTTGCGGGTTTATAGTTTTTTGCCTTATCATTGTTTGTAACTTACAAAAAGCCAAAGCATTTCAGTAGCTTTTTTGCACAGTGAGTTTCTATGTTCCACTTGAAAGCAAACTGTTTTTTCCAAATTTCTCTTAATAAAAATCTTCAAAGTAGATGTAAAGAAAAGAAGATTAAACACTGAAATATCTTTCAGAATAATATAAACTTTTTTTAATTAAATGTTTGTTTCTGGCAGATTTTTTTTCAATTCTTTTAGAATTGAAATAAGTCTTCTGTTGTATGCTTTTTGGGGGAAGAGGGCAGTGTTGCTTCTTCCTGTCTGGCTACCAATTCAGAAATTTGCACAGCTCTAAAATAAGGCTATTTGGCCGTTTCCCCTGGAAAGTTTTGAAAGGACAGCTGTAACCCTGAACATGTGTTCATATGAGTGTGGAGGGGGACTTTTTTGGGAGTGGTTTTATCTCAGGCAGCTCTCTTCAGCGTCTTCCATGCCTGCATGGGGGCACACAACTACACACAAAAGTCTGTAGTCATCCGTGGTTGTGTTCAGGACCAACTACAAGAAATGTATTGTCGTTGCCCCACAAGTGACTGGTGGAGGTTGTGCACTCACACAAATGAAGGTCTGGACCTGGATTATCTAAAGGCTCCCTCACAACTGAGATGTCTGAATTCATAATTCTGCATCTGAATCTCCTTTTCTTTTTCTTCCTCCTGCTGGTGTGCCTGACACAAAGGAACACAAAAATAAATCTTCCCAAGAGACCAGACTACAGCATCCTCTCTGTGTCTACTAAAAAGGAGCATATGGTTTTATTCTGCACCTTGAAATCTGCACCACACTTTCAGTCTGCCTCCACAGACTCTGGTTCAATTTTTGAAGGGTTCTATAAAAAACACTCTTAAACTTGTTCCTTTATTACTGAAGGAATAGTGAAGTTGCAAAAAAGCCAGGGAATTCAAAGATAAGGCAAATACACTGCTCATTTAGACCCAGATGTTACTGAGACTTTCTGAACAGTGGGTAACTGTGGGTGCTTCAGTGTGTTGTTGTCGCATTGTGTCCCTCTGCAGTCTGCGTTTTTCACTTCTCCTTTCAGCTGGTCTGTGTGCCACTGCAAAGTTCCATCATTCTCCAGTCCTCTTTCTTTTTGTCTGCTGTTGTAAGGACCGTGTTTGCAAAGAGCAATCTTCAAGGAGGGGCCTTTCTTTACTCATGCACCTTTTCTGCAATTCCTGCTGGGTAAAATAGCACATCCTCAAGAAAAGGTGTTCCCTGCAGCCGCCTAGAAATTCCCTTCACACACACAAAAGGTGAAGAAGTACTTATTCTTTCTGTTGGCTTTGCCACAAATCAGTAGAGGCAGTTATTGCTGCCTGACAGGGCAATTGAATGAAGAGGTTTTTCAGAGGTGGTACTATAAAGGACATTGACCATTGATATAAACTACGCCTTAATAGCTTTCTCTGAGTTCCCTTATCAAGACTATGTGCCAAATAGCAAAGGTCTCACACTACAACCGAAAATCAGCAAGGGGTTCATCTTCTAGTTCAATTCTCCTGGTAAACACAACTAAAGAGAGAAGTATGGTACAATAATGAGGTAAGGGATATAAGTGATGTTTAATATAGGACCTGTAGTGTTAAACTAGTTCAGATACAAAAATAAAGAGCAGTGATATTCAAACTCATTCTTGTGCTGAAGGACTAGACAAACCAGCAGACACACTTAGACCTATAAATAAGTTGTCGGCAAACTGTGGTGTGGAGGTGCCCCTCTTAGAGGGGCACAATGGGGTTTGTTATAATAAAGG
The DNA here is from genome assembly GCF_000699145.1 of Aptenodytes forsteri. Classification (NCBI taxonomy): domain Eukaryota; kingdom Metazoa; phylum Chordata; class Aves; order Sphenisciformes; family Spheniscidae; genus Aptenodytes; species Aptenodytes forsteri. The sequence goes on along the minus strand of NW_008794888.1, from coordinate 6,190,772 downwards.
TAACCAAAAAGACTGCGGTATGATTACCTGACACAGGATGAACAAAATGAGGCTTGCTGTTTTGATACTTTTCGGTTTACCTGTAAGGGATCATTATAGCCTATTTTGTCTAGGAAAACAGGGTTTATGGACTCCTATTATCAGTCTGAAGGCCCAGACTCTGGGTCTCCCCCCAACAATAAATTCTGAAAGCATCATTTGACTTCAGCCAAATTTGACAGAGGAGCAGAGCTCTCAAATGCCCACCTACAAGTTCCATGAACACCTGCACCATGAAAAGACAAGAAGAGCCTATGGGTATCCTCACTGACGAAAACTCGGTGGGATGAACATGTCCTTTCCTAGACACCAGCAAGCTCAGTCATAAGTCAGTGCAAATAAGGTTTCATTCATTGTGCTGCTCTCAGCAATATTTGTTTATCTAAGTACATGTGATGAGATACTCTGTAGGAGACTCGGGGCCTGGGTGACATTCATGAGCAATCAGCTTCTCAATGAAGCTGGAATGTATGGGCCTGTGATTAAGGTGGACAATCAGGGAACAGAAAGTGAAATTTCATCATCGTGTCAGCTGCATGCTCACAGGGCGAGATAGGCACTTCATTTTCGCCTCTCTATTCTGTCTCTGTATCCAGAAAATGGACACAGCCGTTCAACCAGAAAGAAGAATTTGCAATAAATGATGTATTTGACTTTGGTCCTTCTGACTTACAAAAAAGGAGACCACAGTTTGCACTTTTGAATGGATTTAGTGTGTAGCCTCTGGGATACCTCCTTCGGTCACCCTGTCACCTTCTAATAGTTCCTACAAAGGGAGAGAAAAATGAGCAAAATGTTTCACCCAGAATGACCTAAGAAACTAAAGTCAGGTTTGTCCATCTACTGTAAGCCCCATGCGCAACTAGTGACACTCCATAGACAGAAAGAGGTAGCACTGAACCCAAAAATAACTGGCTAAAACATGAGGTTCCATTTGTATCTCCAATAAACCTGTTTAGAGATTATTTCACATGTTGCCATAAGCAACTTAATTAAATTTCAGTTAATAACCAAAAATGGTCACATAAATACATCTGTCAATGACTATTTAATTAATTTCACATCAGTATTACGTGCCAATTAAATGCCTAACACCATCTCTTGATTTACCATATTAATAAGCAATATGTGTATAATTAGGTTGGTTATGAATCTTCAGGCCCATCTAGCATTCTGGAAAGGCAGTCTGTCCAAGAAGAAGCAGTTGCTTTCTCTTTGCCAAATCAACTCTAGGATCAAATTATCCAGTGATATAATGCCATGTCATCAATGTAATTATGCTGTCTCACAAAATCACCTTCTGATCTTACATTCAGTTATTTAAGAAATATTTTCAAATTTAAAGGACACATCTTCATTTATGCTTTTTATGCTTCAAATCAATTTGTCATCCGCTTCTGTGGTGTATTAGACAACATGGGTTCCCTTAAGTTTAGACTGGAAATGAACCTGAGATTGAAGAAAATCACCTATAACAAAGGAGCCTGACTTACTCCATTAACTGATCATTTAGCCAGCTGGGTTTCCTTTGTTTCTTTGCTTCTGTTGAGCATTTGAGGGGGCAGATGAGGCTTGGTTGCTCCATGCCTTGACTTTCAGCGTTATAGCCACATTTCTTTTTTTGCCACCCAGTACCAAAGCTGCATTGATTTCTGCTGCATTCCTATAAACGTTTCCTCCTGCAAGCAGCAGATTCTACCTGCCAGTGCAAAGGACGTGGGATATAAGAAAACACCTCCACAAATCAAGCTGTTGAATAATCCCAGCGCACCAGGCAGCATGAATGCTGGCTGCTCCAGAGCAGGAAGTCTAAATTTTAATGGTAATGAAGGTGGGCAGAGAAGAATAAATACTGTCAGGGCCTGCTAATTATGAAAAGAGATGGATGGCTGCTGTAAATCAGTGTGCTGTGGGGAGAGAGTCTTGAGACAGATAAAGTTATTATTCATACTGGGGCTGTTCAAATAAATCAATGGAAATTCCATCAGCAGCAGGTTCCATTTTTGTTTCGCTTCTTGATTTATGGGTTATGCCTTTGGTCTTTTTATCAGAATCCCCTTCTGCTTTATTCCTAACAGGTATATATAATCTAATCTGAAGCCACCAGATACTTTCTTATGCAAAAAGATTTTCATAAACAGCCCAGTAACATGAGAATTCACAGGACAAGCTGCTTTTTATATTTCAAACCCTTTCAAAGTACTTTACTGCATTGCTCTTTGCTTACATTCCTCACCAGAAAGGCAAGGATTAAAATAGTAATTTCTTCCATGTTGTTTAGCCTGGTCTTCTAATGAAATAGTATCAATGCAGTCACTCCATGTGACTCAGCCCTTCCACAGCAGATTTTTTTTTTTTTTTCTCACCAGTTTCAACCAAATTTGGTGACGGATAAAAGTCTCAGGAACATGAGTTCCTAGTGGAATGAAAAGAGGCAGATGGGTAGAAGACCCCACGTGTCCTTATGAGGAAAGTATAGCGGCTCCAGCTCAGATATATAATGAATAGAGAAGAACCTAAGTGAGAAACAGCCAGGGACCCAGGTCCTGAGCTCTGACACTTGTAAGATTATTTGCTTGCCTATTTAGATGGCAAATTCTCTGTAACAGTGTCTGTCTTTCTGTGTTGATGTATAGCATCTTATGTGTCACAAGAGTCTCTAAGTACTGCCATGGGAGAAACAATAAATGACCCAGGGCGTGGGGTCAGGAAAACCAAAAACATTGCATCACATATTTAACCCCTGCTTCAATTTATAATTATGTAGCCTTGCCTACCACACCAGCAATGTCTCAGGGTCTAAATATAGATAATGCTGTGAAGTCTTGGTGGGTAGTTATGTCTACCAGTTTTTCTAATGATGGTCCACATGCAGGTGGCTTGTATAGTCAACAGATGAATGCCCAGGCAGTGCCTGGACAGTACAACAGAGCATGGAATGTAGAAGCATTTCAAGGATAACCTGAAGTGTTTGACAGAGGGCAACCAGCCACCTTTATTGAACAGACAGGCATAAGCAGGCAGTAATGGAGCACAGACTTCTTTGAACAAGAGCAAGTTAATGGGCTGGGTATGGAAGGCGAGCAATGAAGGCAATGGTTAGGGACCAGCTCACATCTATAAAGACCTGGGTTATCATCAGGCACGTGACTGATGAATATGTACTTGAATGGTCTAACCTCTACTTGTTAACTGTTTAAAATCATCTCTGACTACATTATAGGAACAATGATGCAGACAGTAGTAAAACTAGATGGAAAGCATTTATCTGTTCCTGTCTCTTACTAGCTTGACTGAGCCATTCATATTAATCGAAGAACCTGCCTTACCATGTGGGCTACTAAGCACCCTCTTGCTTTGCCATTGTAAAAATATGTTTTGTACATTTTGGCAGTCTGGTATAGTGTGTTTAGATGCCCCGATCCCAGCAGAGTATTTACAAATCCAGTAATTGCATATCATTACCTCTTTTTGTTGCTGATGTTGTTGCCTGTGCATTAGTTTACCTGTGGCTTTGGACCACTTAGTGTTAGAGAGGGCTATCTTTACTGCTCTTCTCTCCAATGAGAGAATGGTTTGTTTGAAGCAATGTCCATACACCTTCGAGCCTTGCAAGTAAAGCAGCATGCTGCAGAGCTTAATTAAAGAGGAAATAAAAAAGAAGTTTTTTCCCAGCAAGCTGAGAGAGTTGCATACTGCTGAAGCTGATGGGACGAGATTGATTATCTGATGTTAACAGGCAGAAAAAGGAAACTTTTGACAGAGGTGGGAGAGCTATACTTCATTAGGGACAGCACCACTAAAAAGGACATTCACTTATAATCAACTCAGGGGTTTTTTTATTATTTCTGTATCCAGCAGTGTTTTAAAGTAATTCCCATCCTGCCTCCTGCTGTAAGCTTGGAAGTAAAAGAAGCCAGTTTTATACATCAAAGCGGTACTGATAGTTCCTTTTCTCTCCCATAAACCATTAGCATGGGACCACCAATACTGCCAGGTCATGGCTGTGCTATTTCCATCAAACATCAGACCTGTGCTGGAAATTATTGCAGTATCTCATCCAATTAGTCTGGAAAAGGCACTGGGACATGTGTTCCAGATTCCTACTGATAGCCAGGTCCACCATTTCCCATTTTCTGGAGGTGCATACACCAGGATTAGTAGTCACCATTTTGGAGCCCTCAGGACTCTGTTCTCTGTAAAGGCACAAAGCAGCTGCCTATAGGATTTTGAAATGATTATACAAGGCAGTCTGTAATTAGCCAATGACAATAGAGACACGACTGTTGGAGTTTTCCTTTCTCTCCAAAGTAGCAAAGCACTTTTAAAAGAGACATTTTTGCTGAACAGAATGCCACTGTGGGTCTCCAATAAATGCTGAAAATCATCCTTGAACCTGCTGGAGCCTGGGCTGTTACGGCAGAGTATGCACACCCGGTGAGTGCCAGCTACACGAGCCAGTTGGGCAGGGGGTCCCTGTGCCCACCATCCCTGTGCCCACATCGAGAGGCAGCTCCCAGCAGAGCTCCCTGTGTGCATACTTCTCTCGTTCACTCTTGATAGGATTGGCAGCCTCTCTTTTGAGAGGTTCCTTATTCCAACATTAGCTGTCTAGGAACTCACCCCAAGAGTGTGAGGGTCTGCCCTATCTTCCTTGCTGGCCAGCCACATGAAAGAAATGGTGAGGGTTAGTTTTGGGTGACCCAGCTGGTGAACCTAAGAGGAACCTAGCACCTCGGGGTGTGCTCCAAGGACACATGGGTGGGCTCTGTCTCTCCGTGGGGTACTTGCTCAGCAACCTCCAAATCTCCTCTCTGTCTCTGCAGCAATGTCATGTGATTGAGATCATGCAGGCTGTGCAGCTCAGGGCCTTTCCTGCAAGGACACCCACACTGCAAGGACACCCTGCTGCCAGGACACACAGGGTGGGCTGGCAGCCTGAACCCCAGCTGAGCTCAGGCTGCCTCCAAGAGAAATTTGGAGGCACAGTAACCCAGTTCTTGCTGCTCTATGTACTCAAAGCTAAAGAGCACTTTGGTGACTGGACTTTTATGCAGCCACGAGCACCAGTACAAAGACTGTACCTGAGCAGAGTGATAGTACTTCAATGCAGTGTAACCACCATCCTTTTGGCTGTAGTTGGCTGTAACTCACTCTTCTGCCTAGGAGGCAGAAGAACAGGCCATGCCTCAGGATGGGTGGCTAATCATTTTTCTTAGGTGACAGTAACTTTGCTCACAAAAACACGCACAGAAATATTCAGACGGGTCCTCTCCTCTACCAGCAAGGCCACCTCTCTGCCCAGGGTTACTTTCCTGCTCTGTCTACCAAATCCCCACCTTTTAATGGTACCTAAATTGGAGTTAGGTCTTTCTCTTGACATGAGGCACCAAAGGGAAGACTTGTCCCTCTCCTTGCCATGTCTTTACAGGGATGCTTTCCCACACCCATGTGTTGCCCACACAAGCCAGATAATTATGCTGAAACTGCACCTCCAGCCCTCCATGGTCATATGGTTTAACAGCCCATGTGGCTTTTTCTCTTGGTTCCTATCAGCTAACAAGAACCTCTGTTTTTGTATCATTTCACAAATATCACTCCTTTCCCTGGGGTCATTTTAGCTGCATAATAATGATCTGTAAGTGCTAATTGTAATATTCAGCTGACCTTCAAGGTAAATTGTGCTTTGCATTTGCCTTACACACTTTCATAGAAACATAATCCGCTGTCTAACATAAATGATCATTTCCAAAGAACATAATGGTTCTGAGTGCAGACAATAACTGGCTGCAATTTGCTTCATGAGCAATTTTATTTACATTGACAGCAGCAGAACTAAATTGAAAGGTCTGCTCTTTGGCTGTGGCTGTATCTGTGCTAACGCCAAAAGTCTGTCAGCTTCAGGAAATCAATTCACCTTTGATTTAGCCCTCTGTATTATTAACACAAGAATAATACAGAATATAGATTTCCTGCCCAGATGAAATGTGAATGTCTCTCTTCATGCCAAGGCAAGCACCACCCAAATTATTGAGAAATAACCGTTTGATGGTGGGACAGTGCACCTCTCAGAAGGGCTGTGGGTAGGATTCATACAAATGGAGCTAGCTGGAGATAACTGCCATGCAGGCGTGCTCAGGGTGCCCTGTGGTGTTGTGTTGTGTGGCTATTGGGTCATCTTCATTGCATGCTAAACGTAGCCCTGAGGCAACCTTCACAGACTGGGCTGCCACATAGACTGTAAGTGGCAAGCTAGGTCTTAGATGTGGCTGCAGTACACTGCCTGGAGCAGGTTATGTATGGCACAGCCATGTTGCCTAACGTTGGGAAGGATGTATTGCACTCACTGTCTTTCAAAATGCCAGAGGTCACTTTTCCAGAGCAATACAAACAAAGCCACTAGACTGCACAGTCTAAGCAGGTTATTCAAGCGGACCAGTACCTGCCTGACATGGAGATGGGGTGGGATGTCTCAGGCTCACAGTTCTCTCTAAACTCTCCATTCCTGGTGGGGCTTCATGGGTGCAGAGGGAGACTGTCTTGATGCCAAATACACTCCAATTTTTAGAAAATGTTCTTGTTTAAATGTTCATATTATTTTTTTCCTTAATCAGAAGGATAAATCATGGGGTGCTGCACAGAAATTAAGGGAGACAGTCTGCCATTTTATTTGCACAAAGATGCTGTATGAGAGACCCCAGGTATTCCCAGTCCCAAAGAACCTGCAATTTATGTAGAAAGTGAACAGCATGTAAATAACATAGAGAACAATCATAAAAGCTTTGTGGATTATTCAAGAAGAAGGAAGAGGATGATGTCCATTTTATGAGTGGCAAGTGGAAGCAAAGAAAGACTAAGTGAGTTACCCAAGGTCTTTTGCTAAGTATGTCACAAAGCATTTTAGCTGTTAATCTAGTACATTAACATGAAGTCCATTGCTGTGAGCCAGAACCTAGCAGCAGTGGTGGTGCTGAATTTAGGAGCTGTTCCAATTTACCCCCACCTGAAGATTTGGTAAAGGTGAGGGAATCACATAGTAAATTACATTTAGATTTTGCTATGATGAAAGTCTATGAAGAAATAAGCCCAGACAAATTCAGACTAACGGAGTCACAATAATTTGCCAGCTGACACCATTGCTAGCAGAGCACTAAAGAAATATTAAGTGCCTCAAGGTCAGGAAAAAGAAGCTTTCATTGTGAAGACTGAGAGGAAGCCTGTCTCAAGTGCTCCAGCAGCCCCTTGGACTGTCACCAGGAAGACTTAAGACTTTGCAAGTACTCTTTGACCTCCGTCATAGGGAGTGATTGAGAGCTGGTGGCGGTGGTGTGAAGGTGACACACAGCAAGGAGGAGACCAAGAGAAGGAGCTCTGTGCAGCAGTGACACTTGCACATACAGTCACGGGCTGATGTACAGCCTTACTTACTGGTGCCTCGTGTTCTGGAAAAGAACAGTAAGAATAACTGTTAATAAAAATAAATATACATTAATTCAATAGTGACCTAATAAAAAAGTATAGGAAAAATATATTATTGAGTTTCCTTTTTTTTTTTTCTCCAGAAAGTATAAAAATAGTCAAAAAAATGTCAGTGGAAGAGAGGGAGCTGAGTGAATAAAAATTAAGCATCTAGTGATCACAAGAAATTTATAACCAGAACCCCAAGACTTTTTGCTGTTATCTTGAAGGCCAGTTTGCACCACAACATGGAGTACAACCCAGAGAGACCCCAGAGCTAGTGGCAGCAAGGAGCCAGACCTGTCAGACTGTTCATAGCTCCATGTTAACACAAAACTGTGCTAGACCCTGTGGTTTTAACAACAGCCAGCTCAGCAATCCATTGCCCCAAGGAAAGAAACCATGGCACAAGCAGGTGCAGCAAGAGGAAGGGAAGGGAAGGACAGGTTGCAAGGAAGCAAGAGTGTGTCTCAAAGAAGGGGGAGGACCTAATGGGGCAAGAGCTTAGGAGCACCCCCAGCAGCGTCATGTCAGAGGCCACCCAGTTGTTTGCTCGGGGAAGGTAGAAGTGAGTAGGACCAGATAAAATGGCTGGGTTGGCACTGTGCACAGCCGCTAGACCAGGTACTGCACCTCGTGCTAGGCTAGCAAGGTCTGGAGCAGCTCCTTCTCTGCCCTGGAGTGGGAGTGGCAAGGAGAAGATCTCCAGGGCTTAGAAAGACTGAACCATCCCACCAGGTCTTTGTCCCTTGTGTAAGAGCTCCCTGAGTCACATGGACTCTCCCTGGAGCTAACAGTTCATGCAAGCAGCCCAAAGCCCTGGCAGTCCTCCCCCATGTGAATTTTACCCTAGAATGCTAAGACACTACCTGTGTTATTTCTAAAGACAATTATTCATTTCATTACCCACACCCCTGCAGATTTTTTTCAGAAAGATTTCAGAAAAATGTTTAACAATTACAACCAAATTACAACCAATCTTTTTTTAAAAAATATGATTAAAATTTTGTATCTAAACCCAAAAGGTAAACATTTGCTGGCTTCCTTGACGACCATTTTTATTTTTATTTTTTAGATCAGCTCTATTGTCAATTAGCCACTCTTCTGATGTGAGAATTCTGACAGTAAGAATAGGAGAGATTTGCAACAAATGCCTCCAATTTAAAAGCAGAAAAACACAGCAGGAGCAAGTGATGTCCAAATTATGAAGACCGCTTCAGTTCAGTCCAGGATGGTAATCATGGTTCCACAGAGGGAAGGAAGATGTGTGTCCTACCATTATAATAGGGCATTATGCTATCATACATTGAATATGTATTCCCATAGAGGGATTTTTTCCTTCATCAGGCCTTCAATTTAAAGGGCTCTGCTGTTTCAAGAAGTGCTGTTCATGTCTCAGCAACGCCACATGATTTAGACATTAGACGCAATCAAATCTATTAAGGAGTGTAGTTTAATAATCTGCATCCTCTTTCACTTCATTTTGTATTTATTGCCACAGTATGCAGCAAATGTGAGGCGTTTCATGGCTAACAAGATTCAGAAAGGTATAAAAAAAAAAAAAGAATTGAAGATGGTTTTGTTTTGCTGGTTTCACACAGTTCATAATGGGACACTCTGCACGGCGTGAGGTTCACAGAGCTGGGCTCATTCCAGGGGGAAAATAGTAAATGTGTAATAGGTTTATAATCTGTGAGATACAGCTCAAGTGCCCTGCTATCACCAAATGGGTCCTGGAAAACTTTCCTTTTTTTCCTGTTTCAGACACACTCATACATGTATGGTTTATTAAATCTTTTTGCATCTTGTTAAATTACATTAAGGGGGGGTAACCAGAACAATTCCTGTGCCTGCAGAAGGTTTAACCAGTGCTGTGCCCTGGCCTATCCACCAGCAAAGGACAGTTACATTCCCAAAAATCTTAAGGGTAAAAAGCTGTTGCAGCAAAACATTTAAGGAATGTCTCAGCTGTGTTTGCATCTCCTCACAGCTACTTATTTGCATATTGTAAAGCACTTTTTGAGCCTCAGCTGCAGAGCTCTAAAGGAGTGCCAGCGAAGGAATAGGAGGAGAGCAGTCTCCTTCTCTCAGCCCTGCCTGAGCACTGCTGCTCCAGGGGAAAAAGAGGACTGGCAGCCGAGTCCCTGCTTGCTTCTACTGCTCCATAGTTACCTCTGGGTAACTATTGACGTCGGGGGTGTTTCTCCCAATTTTGCACCTATCTGAGGGGAGAGCAGCATGAATAATTTCTGATCACTCCCTGCTGAGCTAGATTTGATCAGGTGTCCATCAGGGAAAGCCTCCATCCCACCAGAGCCATCAGCGCCTCCATTTCAAGCCAGTTCCTGGCAAAAGCAACTTGCAGCAGGTGGCCAGTGGGTCCCTCTGAGAGGCCAACATCTGCAGGTCACCTGCAGTTGCCCGCTACTCATCCAAGAGCCATAAAGTTGGGGATGCTCCTTCTTAGCCAAGTCATGCCATAAATATATTGAGGGGGTTGTTTTGCCACCTGCTCCCATTCCCTCACCTCCAGCAATGACATTCAAAACAACTGTGCCATTCATCCACAAAAAGCTTTAATAAACACCTCACTGAGCTTTGCTGCCAATAAATGGCAGCACAGCAAAGTATTGATACAGAAGCTCAGACTGATAGGGAGGACAGGAGGTGCATGTCCTTCTCACTGCACTTTACCTGCCCACCAAGCATGGTCGGGGCTGCTATTTGGCCCTGCGGGAATTTCAAAAGAGGAAGGGCAGTTGCAAGGTTTCTGCTGAGCTTCCAGCCTCCAGAAATGCCAAAGCTAACAAAAAAAAAAAAATCAGTCAATCGTAAACTAGTGGGATTTTTCAAGGTGGAGAAGCTTATTCAGCTATTGAGGCCATCTCTCCTGAAAGACTGGCCAGCAGGTTTGACTTCTGTGTTTAAATATTTCCCCAGCGTAAGAACATGTCCAAAGTCTGCTACCAAAGAGGTTTTAGCACACAGAAATCTCCATAGTAAATTACTCGTGGTGTCTTAACCTAAGCAGACTCCGTTTTTAGTGGTTTCCCCAGAGAGGCACTGGAATGAACAGGGTGCAGGGCTTGAGCACTCCTTCCAGCCTTACAGCCCAGACTTGGAGGTACATGTTCCAGGGGACCTAAAAGGGGACTGCAGCAATCCCTCGAGCTATGGCCCTGGGTAACCCACCCCAGTGGTGCATGCTGGCGATGTAGTCATTGCAGCAGGCAGTCCCCACCGCCACGATGCTGGCTGAGCCATGCCACGGGGCTGGACCGAGGAAAGGTATGTACAGTGTTGGCAAACCATGCCTCTGATCACCGCATAGCTAATCCATCCATCCATCCACGTCATCTGCCACAAACCAAACAAGGAAGATACATTTTCCTGGGATAAGGGAGGTTTGGCCCATCCTACTCAGTACCTTCCTAATTCTTTCTGGTTGTAGCTGAATGCTGTTTCTCAGGAAAGCCCATCCAGCCAGTAGCTGTTTGCCTCAGCACTCAAAGCCTTTCCTATTTGCAGTTATTTCAGTTGCTGCACCTCCATGACAGGGCTGATAGATTCAATTCTGATGGCAGCAGGACTGGGTGACAGCTGAAAACAAAAAGTACAAGCGATCCTGACAGTGCCTTACTTCAAAGAAAAGAAAAGGCAAGGTAGGAAAATGTTCTTGAGGCAATCTGGTGAAAGGGAGCTGCTGCTGAGCTGCTGCATTCACCTGGGTTTTCCAAAGGTCACTCTCATCCTCCCTCTTTGCGCTGTCTCTCATAGACCATCCGTGGTTCAGATAACACAGCCTTTATTGGGCTCCCCACCTGTCTCAGCAAAACCTGATTATATATATTTTCCTTTTGCAAACATTTCCTCTCCTTGTTCTCTTCCTTACCTCTATCCTTTCATTCATCTCAAGCGGTCAAAACTGCTGCATAGTTAAGGGCGGCTCTTATCCCAGGAACAGCTGAATCCAATCCCACCAGAACTTTATAAACGTCATTAAAATCTTTCTTTCTGGTCTGCCCTGATAGTGACCTGCAGTTGTGGTATCCTGCAACCAAGGTTTATGAGAACAGTAACCTACAAAGCAACAGTATCTCTTATTTGTTATTGAAATAACACTAGCAAGACAACATTATTTAATTATTGTAAAATATAAAACAGAAAAAATGGCTATTACCTTGCACGTTGTAACTCTCCTACTCACACCGTTTCATAGTCAGCCCAGTTGCTGCTCTATAGCATGTCTAAACATTAGTGGAAAAAATAGTATCTATGGAAACTTGTTGCTACATGTAACAAGTTTTCATATACATAGACATATTTACATATATTTATATTTGTATATATACATGTCTTTTACTAACTTATTACAGAGTTCCCATGCATTTGTATGCCTGCACAGTAGCCCTTGGTGGGGCTGTGGCAGGCTGCCCTCAAGCTTGCAGACAGGCAAGTAGCAACTTGGGTTGAGTATGGAAAAGAGCACAGAAAAGAAAGTTCAAAGTCCTTTACAAAGTAACATCCGTTTCCAACTCAATAATATTTTCAAATATTCTAATCTTGTTAGGTATTATTTTGATACTTAATAATCTATACTGATCTTATTTCATATAGTAGTGAACTCTTAAACCTCCTTTGCATTACACACGCATGTGTGTGTGCGCACAGATAAAAAATTCAACTACAAAATTCTCTGTTGAGATGCCACCAGCTAAAAGGTATTGGAGACACCACTTTGTATTCCCTTGCATGAACATCATAGTCCAGCAAAGCATTCAAACACATGCTTAGTCTTGGAAACCTCACTGATTGCTGTGTGACTCTTGCTGGGTCTAGAGTTAAGAATAGGCTTGAACCAGACATAAAATTGTGTCTCTCTCACAGTCTCCTGTGGGAATATGAGCATTATGAGCTAAAAAAGTATGCCCCTCTTTTATTCACTCCGGGATTTAAAAAAAAGACAGTGAAAAAATACTTATACAATTAAATATAAACAAAATACTGCATCTTGTCCCTATTCCTGGTTCTCAACATTTTAAAGAGCTCTGTGGAGCCCTAGGATCCGCAAATATCAAACGGGGTGCATTAGCAGGATTACTGTAGGACAGATGTGTGAAATGTTCCTTCTCTGCCCTGCTGCAGTGCTGCACCCAGATTTGAAAACTGTTCTTTGAGAAAGATGTAAACTGACTAACTAAAAAATACTTATCAGCATAACAACAAGGATCACCAGATATCTAAAAAGTCCGACTTAATTTGGAAAGACTGAAAGAAATGAACTGGTTTAAGTCCAATGATTGAAAGAGAGAGGAACTAGAATAGCAGATTTCATATGCACTGAAGATAGCTGCAAAGTGAGTCATAAATAAATAAATGCATGTCCACTGTGGATAGAAGAAGGTATTGACTTAAAAGCAAGAAAGAAGGATTTAAGTGAGACATCAGGAAAAAACTGGCAAGGCCCTGAATAGACTAACATCTCTCAGGAACGGTTCTGGTAAAACTGATTCTGCCCTGAGGATGGATCTGGGTGAGGTGATGTGTCGCTGTCCTTTCCTCCTGCGTTTTTTACTACAGAAGGTGGTACCCCTTGGAGGAAGTTATGTCCTAGAAATGTTTTTCCAGCCACTCTTCCAGCCACTGGAAGTAACATTACTCTTTGGCAGTGCCAAAAGAGACTGGCCAATTTAATTGTAGTGCTTCCCCCTTTCATAGGCTGGGATTTTGAGGGGATCCTAAAGTTGCTCAACTTCCTTAGACTTTCTATGAGATTTGGACCTTTGGGTGTTACTGATTTTGTGTTTGTTAAAATAAGATTGCAATTGCAGTGATAAAGGCATTAATATTAGCATCTTATCTAAGTAGCAGAGCAGTAAGCAGGCTACTCTCTGTTCTGGTTCTCTTTTTATCAAGGGCATGTCCTCATGACTAGGAGGGGATGGTCGTGTGGTCCAAACAGTAGGAAAAGCCAATCCTGGTGAGTCCCACATGAGTTACTAAGTCTTACTCTGCCTGCTCTGAGCATGGCTATGAATGCTGAGGAGGTAATTCCTGATTTTTGGTGTTGTACCCAAATTGTGATCTTTGCACTAGCAGTTGTGACATCACCTTTGTGGCCTTTGTGTTTAACCTTGCAGAGAACTGCTGGAGGCTCTGGAGGATGATTTAGCACTTTTGCCAGTACAAAGTAGGCTGGAATGAGCAAATGGACCTTGCCTTCAGTCACTCCACAGCAGAGGCAGCTAGCTCCAGCTGGAAAGGTTTGTAAGTCTCACCTTACTTGAGACTGTATTTCTATAGCAATAAAGCCACTAATACTGTTACTATTAATATTATTAATATTACTGTTAATACTCTGCTTCCAAGATCTGTATTAAACAACAATTAACAGACTTGGGCTTTAAATTGGGTGTGACCAAAATAATGACAATGACACAATATACCGCACATTGCAATTTTCCAAATTAATTGGCTTCCAGCTGCATAACTCATTGTAGAAATGGAAAGCAACAGACTTGGACACTGCAAAGAGTGAACTCCGCTTTGTGGCTGACTCTGGGGTTTGTCATGACTGAAAAACGGGCAACTTTTTCACCTTATACAAGCAAAAGACATCCTGGGGAAGAGGTGGAGAGTGGTATACAAACTATGATACAAACTTTTCCACATTACTCCATAAAGCAGCAGGCTGTGTTTTAGACCACTTATCCCTGAAATTTTCTCCTCTTTAGTAAATTGTCATTTGTTTTCTACCATTCAAAACCATCCAGATACATCCTCTTATGCTGAAACAGACCACCCTGTGTTCTCCGCACAAAAAAGTAATTGGCTTTAAGTGCAAACAGAGAGATACCTAAATAAAACCTCCTTCCTGGTCTGCATAGATAGGCAGCAGAAAATGGGATGACTTTGGGGGTGAGATATCTTGCAGAGAAAAGAAGTTTCTGGAAGGTCATTCCCAGCAGGACAGAGATGCATTAGAATAGCCTTGTATTCAAGCACCACTGCTTATTTCCAAGGAGAGTGGCAATTTCACTTTCATTGTCCTGGGAGATAATAACCTCCTTAAAATAGAGTATTTCACACTCCTCTGTAGGGTAACCGTGTGACTCCAAGGAAAATGGGCAAGCCCAGAGCAGAGGGCATCTCTGCGCTGTGCAGAGAGCATCTTCACCAGCAACGCGGCACAAAACCCACTGAGATGCAGAGAAGCCCTCACACTCCCTTGGCATTGGCTTATGCTGCTTCTCGGTTCTGTATCCGTGGTGATGTGAGCCTGACCCCCTGTTTGGCCCTCCAGTGTTTTGTGTGGTTCCAAGGCAAAAATCAGTTGGTTATCCAATCATTAAATTCACCTTACTTGAGACTGTATTTCTATAGCAATCAAGCCACTAATACTGTTACTATTAATATTATTAATATTACTGTTAATACTCTGCTTCCAAGATCGAGCAGAGCTGCATAAGGGTTTGTTCAGAAATAAGACGTCCTCCGTAGGTTTCTAAACATCCCATTGAAAACCTCAATATACTTGAAGCTCCTTTTTACTCCAGTCTGTCACTTCACCCTGTGGGAAAGGCAAGATGCAGGGAGGCAGAGAGGGTAGGAGTATAGGAGAGCCAGCAAGAGAACAGAAAGATCAAGGAAACCTGTGCAAAATCCAGGCACACCACCAGCCTCACTTGTGTGATCTGTACCATTGTCGGTCATAGCAAGCCAATTAGACTTTCTCAGCACAGCGCCTATTCATAAGCCTGAATACCTTCTCTTGTTCAAGTGCTGCCAACAAAGAACTTTGCTCCTAGCTGTCCAAATATTCTATAATTAAGATGAATTAGCAAGTGGAGAAGCAACTGCAGCAAGAAGAAATAAGAAGGAAGCAATTGTGCAGAATACTAAATTCCTTCCTCAAGCTTTAAGTCTGAACTGACAGACCTGTGCACTTTCTTCTTTACTAGCTTTTCTTTTCCTCTTTTTTTTTTTCCTTTGGTAACAGAAGAGTGAAAAGGACACAACCCACTAGCTACTAAACTGAAGCACTATTTCTCTCTTATCTTTTTTTTTTTCCATGCTACTCTTTACAGAGCCCTTTACACTTACAGAACTTCTCCCCATTTCCTCCCTGAAACACTGATTAAACTAGAAGAGCCAGGTGTGATGGGAAGCAAGCAAACAGGGGAAATGTGTTCCTGCCACCTAGAGTCTGAAAGCACTGCTCTGGTCATCAGAAAGTAAGTGCTCTTTCTCTAGGAGAAAGCAGAGATTTAAATGGCTTTCATCCTTGAATTTGAAGTGACCATAAGTATCCTCCAAGAGATGGGAAGGGGAAAGGGGATCTTTCTTAACCTAGATGTTCTCTTCTGTCTCTCCCTTTTGGTCTACTAGCAAGATGTGATGTTTGGATGTGTCAGACTCATGTCCAGGAGCAGCTCTTTCTTGACTTTTCCCCCTGCATGTCCCAAGCGCAGTGGAAAAACTGAGCAACCAAATGGCAGCAACAAGCCTACATGGACATACCTTACCCTTCTTAGAAGATTTTTCAGTCTCACAGGGTCCTCAGCCCTCAGAAAAGGCTGTGAGATGCTTCTTCTCTAGCCCTGTTTGTGCTGTTGGCTGCTGGAACTGCTCCTCCCCACAAACAACAAAACAGAAGATATAATAGACAAGATAAACACTTTGGATCTAATTCTGGGAGAAGAGCAAGTCTGGGCTGAGCCCATGGGTGACAGAACCCTACAGCTCCCTCCTTGAGCATTTTTTGGGTGATCACGGGACTTTTAATCTGTCAGCTACATGTTTTGGAACAGCTTCCTGACACCCCCAGGAATGTGAGCAGATTAAGGTTAGTTTTCTGGCCTATGTGAGAACAGGTTGCTCAGTCCAAGACAGCTTGGGGCATGAAACCTCTCTCAGGAACTACTATCTAAGTAAAGAAATTCTGTGAGGTTAAGGCAGCAGCTGAAGTGGCTATTTCTAAGGATTGCAACCCCATATTTTGGCACTTACCTGTCTCTTCAGCCATCCTTTAGGGACATAAATCCCAGGAGAGTCCTTAGGCCATTCCTAAAATGGTTTGCTAGATGTGACTGAACTGTGTCAGAGGTGTAAAAAGAGCCTTGGTCAGCAGGGATTTCTGCTCACAAGAGAAAGGGCAGTTCTGGAGCTGGCCTAGAGACTAAGAAAAGAGGTTTAGTTTGTTTGGGGTATGCAATAATACTATTCAATTTTTTTAAAAAACTCAAATTGTTTAGGAGAACTTTATTTCCTCTTGCTGTTATGGGAGGTTTGGGCTTTTTCTCCCTCTGGTGGATTTCTGCTTCTCTGATGCAGGACACATCTTTACTCCTTGGCTAATAAAAGCTCTTCATCTGGCAGATGAAATGGGCCGTTGGTCTTTAAAAAGAACAGAAAGATGTGGCTTTAAGTGTAAAAGACTGTAAGTAAAGGCTTGTTAGGGCTAGGTGGACCTTTCAGTGTGGTTTTGCTACACATTTCTTGGTGGGAGGTAAAAGGGGAAATGGGCTTGAGGCAGCCCATTTTGCTGGCAAACAAGTTAAAGAGGCTAGAAAGCTGCTCAGCTTCTTTCATCCTGGGAAAAAAACTTGCCCAGTTCAATCCCCAGCACCCTCCTTTCCCAGAAAGCTCCTGTAATCAGATTCAGCCATTCAGAGATGCTGAGAAGTAACGGCTGTATGGGAAGTTCAATACAGAGAACATTCAGTATCCAGCCACCCCTGGCCCCAAGGTTCATCATCATTGCAGAAATGTAGCCGTGTTCCTCATTACAAGCAAGATTGATGTGTTTAGATCGCCCTGCAGCTCTCCTTAATCAGCTATCTAATTTTAGGCCTTTGCATCGAGGCTGGGGAAGGGAAGAGGGAGGGATGATATTGACAAAGTTCTTAAAATACTATAGCAAAACCCTACACTTGTTAATCATTCTCTTTATCCAATTTATACCCAAAAGATATAAACTGCTCTTCCCTCCCTCAACTCCTTTATTCCCTCCAGGATTCACATTGCAAAGAGCTAAGATCAACTGCAAAAAAACTTTGATGAAGTTTCACATTGGATTTAGGTTCTTTGTACAGGATACCTCATTGCAGCAGTGTGCTGACTTAACCCTTCCTTAGCTTCTTGGTTGCAATAGAGAGAGCCTCAGCTCTCAAGCACTATTGGTCTGTCCTATTGTCCGTCACAACCCCAGCAACTTTCCGTCCTTTTGGCTCATTTCAACTACATTTGATGAAGGAGTTTTTTGGCAGCAGATAGCCAGAAATGTTGGGTAGCTCCTGTTGGGAAACCCAGGGACTGCAGTCCCAGAAAGCACGAGAGCATTCTGACTCCTGCAGGCTGGTGATTTATTTCTATGTCTCTCTGGAAGAGAAATGTCAATAAAAAGTTATTACAACTCTTTCTTTTCCTATAAAACCGAGTCAATAGTATATTATTGCAGTGGCTTGTTTTAAAGGAAAGCCTGGCAGCCAAAACCACACAAAGAAATAAGAAGGGGACTGGAAGGATTCTCCTAAATACAGAAGGTCTGTGTTTATCCATCAAGTGTGTCTGAGGCAGCAGTTCAGGATCTGAATGTCATAAAGATGGACTTGATGCACAGCCTAGATGGCCTTATGGTCTTTCACAGCAGCACTAGCCAGGGAAGTGCAACAGTCCCTCCCAGCTAGAGCCCTGCTGCAGCTCTCCTCCCTTTGGGCCATAGGCAAGATCCTCACAGACTGAAAATCACTGTACTAGGTTATTCTTCAGTGTTGAATTTGATTATTTTCAAGCCAGAAGTGACCTAACTTGATTCTTTATTTACTACAGGTCATTCAGATTTATGCTGAAGAGCTAGTGCACTTTGGGCTGAAATCCAAACAGCAAGCAGAGCTGCAAGAAAAGTATTACACATGCTCTACAGCTGAAGTACAGAACAGAACTGCCTACAAAATCTGTCCAAGGTGATCTCATTACCTGTTTGGTGGGCATCCCGTCACCTGTCTGCCTATGTCACAACCTTTATCCATATCTTAGCATATCTGAATGCCTATTGAATAGAGTTGCTTAACAGTGGTGTAAACCCTACAGTTTGACAGCTGTGAGAACCCCCATCACCCAAAGATCTGATTTGAGACATTTGGTGTGCGCCCAGCAAAAGTTGGTCCTCACTCAAAATTGATTTCCACTGCTGCAGTATTTTGCCTGTGCTACAAAAACCCTTCCAATGAGCGTGAGTCTCTTGCATCTCTCATCACCAACATGAGATGGGTCTCCAGCTAATGCTTCTTGGACCACCAATGTTCATTTCTTATCACAATCAACCTTTAGCTAAATTAACAGCATTTGTTGGGAGTACTCACAAGAACTTGTTCAATTTGTATCAGCAACCACAGTCCCAAAAGCTTTTGTTTCAGCTGAAAGAATATGAGAGCAGATGAAGTAAAGTTAGTTGTTTCACACTAGATGTGCTCTACCAAGCCTTCACTCTTTGGATCAAACAAAGCATTTGGAAAAGGGTGGAACAGAAGGAAGGAAAATCTATGAAAAAATGCCTGTCCAAGGTGTCTTTATAGATCCATGGTTTGTATGTATACTACAGGTATCACAGAGAGACAAAGTGAGGCAGGAAGGAGTAGGTCAGGAGAGAGGGTCTGTAACCTAGCAAGCTAATCCAGGTGACAAACTGGAGAGACCGTTCCTTTGCTTACATAGTCCAAATGAAAGATATGCATTTCCCAGAGTAGTAGAGAGAAAAACTTATCAGTCTGATGTTCACTAACCTCATTACTGTATAATTGATGGCAGAAAGAAGCAGGGATGGGCTGGTTACAGCTAGTCCATTAATCAGGTCCCTGGTGAAGCATCTCAGCTAGAGTTGAAATTAACGTTAGCAAATTAATCGGGACTTCACAATAGAAACCGCAAAGCATATGGTGGCAGCTAATGGAGAGGCTGTAGGGCTGAAGCCTCTGAAACTTCGTGTCTTCCTGAAATCTAATTAGACCCTAATGGAAGGAAGACTGAGTGAAGGCTCTTAATTGAAAATTACACTTCCAGTTCAATCAAAGCCTGCTTCCGTGTTGCTATTAACGGCCATTTAAAAATAGCTGAATTCTACAGTGACCTTGCATACAAAGTGTTCGCTTACAGAGAGTAGCTGTATGAATAATCAATGGGTGCCTCAGTGATGGATTTGGACCTGTTCTGTAATAATTTATGACTAGTGTGTATTGACCTGGTTACTGGGATGTTGTCTGTACGAATGAATATATGGTTTAATTTAATAGGAGCTGTCCAGAAAGAACAAACAAGCAGGTAAAAATGTCTCAAGGCAAGCCACTCCTTGGCAAACACTTCAGAAGTGTTAAGAGACAATGCACAGACAGGAAACAGCCTGGAAACAGTCACGTACCTAAAAGGAAAAACTTTTTCCAAAGAAGGAAATAATTGTTCTCCAGGTGACATATAAAAGCCCAGACTCAGTTTCACCTAACTTCGGACATGTGATGACGGTATACAGATTAGTGAGTGAAGGTACCCAAGTGCAATTGCTGTAGGCTCCCTCTATAACATCTGGGCTGTTGCAGAGCCCAGTACCAAACAACTTATCTAAATGCCACTAGAAACCACAGGACAGAGATAGCGAGCTGCCTTCAGAATAGGCAGCAGAATATCTCCATCAGGAACAGCAGGAATTATATGACTGTTGCACTTGAAAGATCCAGGCTAGAATTTGCTCAGCAGGGACTGCTTGGTGAAAGCAAGGTCAGAAGTACTGGCATCATCTCAGACCTTCAAACTTCAAGACTTTCTAACTAGTTTCCTGAGTTCTCAGCCCAATGCCTGAAACTTTTCATGTCAAGGCAGCTGAAGGCAACTCTGCTCAACTCTGTGAATGATTCCACTTTCCCCTTTGGTACACAACCCGAAAGTACATCTTATATCTGTCTATGTGCTCTGTGAAGCATCCTCTAAATTTGCTTGCTTGCATTTAGCAATACAGCAAGTTTGTCCTCTATTTCCTTTTGCTACAGCTCAGCTTACCTGTCTCAACATCCCCCCGGCCCCAGCACTCCCCAAGCTTTGCCACCCCACTGCTCTGCCTTGCAGGCTTGGAGACCTCCTTGCAACTTTCACAACTGCTCCTGCCAGTTTAATTTTTATGGCTTGGTTTGCCTTTACTCTCAGCAGTGGTTGCTGTGCTCCTTTTTATATCAACCAATGATTATGATGCACCCTATGAAGTTTTGCTCTCCTGAAACAGCCTACCCTATCTGAAAAGCAATGATTCTTTCTGCATTAGGATATTTTTTCCCCCAATTTTTTGTGAGTCCTGTGTAACTCACAGATTTCTTTCCACTGTTCTGACTCTGGCACAGCGTTACATAATGTCTCAATATCACTGTTTGCCTCTGATGTGAATTCTCCCTTCAGTATACTTCTGTCCCTCTCTTTCTCTTGGTCTTGAGGTTTTACAGGCTGTGACAGGAGATGCATGAGCAATCATTTGTTCATGGTTTGTCTAACACTGACTCATGGCTCAGTTTGGTCAGCTCAGACTTGGAATGGAGAAGAATGGGTGGGACTCTTACATCAGCTTGAGAAAGTAAAACTCAAGGTTATCCTTTCAAGTTCTGGGCCATCTGGGGAAACATTTTCTACCTGCAAAACCACTAGGTAATAGAGAACAATTTATATCTAAAATCAAAATACTTAAAACTGTCTGTATTATTTCACTCTGTATCCCCTCCACTCACCTCACAAAATAGGACTCAGCTGCTGCTTCATGCAGCAGAGAAAGGCTGAAGCACTCCATTGACAAAACCCCAAGAGACCCTCTCTATTCCACACAGGGATTTTTTCTCCTCTTGGGCTGTGCAGTGCAAAAAGCATGGAAATTATTCTCAAAAGAGCCTCTCTGTAATGACTAGTGAGCAGCTTCAGGGACAGTACTTCTGCTTTAAATGGGGAGACCTTAATGAATCCAGGTTCTTTACTGGAGACTCATTGCAATGCTACATAGTCTTGTGAAATGCAGTTGTAATGACAGTAATGCAAGCCGTAATAACAGTATCAGAAACATAACCCAGTGATAACTTGTAAATGCAGCTCATGGAATAACGGCGAAGTAAATACCCATCCAGCCAGAGTTTTGCATAAGGTGTCTCCATATATATTCCAGGAGTTCAGTACGTTGTTAATTACCATGCCACAGGTAATTAGCAAATTATTTAAAATAACTGTACCAACAAAGGTAAGTAATTACTGCTAATAAGTATTACATCTGTGTATATTTAAATTCCCACAGCCAGCTCTGTATTGATTTACAGATGGTGTCAAGCAAGCATTATTTTCTTCTGACGCAAACTGAAGAAGTCTCTACTTAGGGCAGTATGATCTTACATCTAGGCCAGCTCCATTCAGGTGATTTACATTCCAAGCTTTAACATAAGGCACATTCCCAGTCACTCTCCTTCCCATACACACCCCACTCCAAACAACCAGCCATATCTATCCATTACTGTAATGCTCAAATCACCTTGTATTTGATTAAGTCAAAAATGAGACTCCTCTTGGAAAAAAAAAGAGGATGTAACTGTCTCAGAATGACAAAGGGTGGACAAACAATAGCCATTGCTCTTTGACTCTCCCTGTTGTCATTCTGTTCCATTGACTCTATTCAGGAATGAAGTCATTTTACCAATATTTTATTACATAGTTGAGAAATACTCAGGTGTGCTTGCCCATCATCCATGGGTTTGGTTTGTACTGGAAACGCTGCACAGTGATACTCCATCATGCAAAGTATGGGCAGTGTCTCGAGTACTGTATACCAGTAACACCAGACAGAGAGATAATTGGACCAGTGTCAGGAACCTGAAGGCAGGCAAATTCCAAACAGATGCAAAGCAAACATTTTAAGCCATGTTTTTGGTTATTAAAGCACTAACAAATCAAAAGAAGTCATGGCTCCTCCATCTCTTCATGTCCTTAATTCAAGACTACCGGCACTTGATTCATTGAATTTCTTTCTTTCCCTAATATAAGTTTCCAGGCAGAAACTAGGCAGCTCCACCCCTGTGAGTTATTTGCTGCTATTCTTGTCTAGTCCATCTATTCTATCTGCTATTGCTTCTTCTAAAGGTATCTTCCGGGTAACCTCATATCATCTTTGATTTCCACATAACTCCTTCATCTGCATGTCTGGACGTTGCCATGTACAGCTAATTCCAGATATGTCATTTCCTTTTGATTCAAGTGAATAACCAACTGCATGGTGCTATTTTCCTATCTCTTTGTTGGTGGGAAAGTCTTCCTACCCAGTGTTAAGATTCTTTCATAAGTTTTTATTATCCAAGATGTCTGTTTTTTCCTGCCTAGCACTTTGGCAGTTTCCCATATCTCACAGCAAAATGTTGTATTTGAGACAACATTTAAATGGGAAATTCTCTTGCTTGTTCTAGTGCTGTAGGTTTACGACTATGAATCAAAGAGCTTTGATCTATTTCAGCATGTTTGAGGAGAAAACAGATAAAATTCTGCAGCCTGAGTTGAACAAGATGCTGGAAAGAGCGGTCTAGTGATCTTAAAAATCCACCTGTCTATTAGCCCACTGGAAAAACCTCTGATTTCCTAAGCTTTATCGTAAGACTATTTCTAAGATTCATAAGATTGAGCCAACGAATGTGTAATACGTAAAATGAAAATGGGATTGGACATGGCACATTGCAACTCAGATGCCCCCTTCAATCCAATTCTGGGCAACCACTGTCGTGTTTCAGCCTGTCTCATCAGACTGCCAAGGCAGCGTCTTTTTTAGGGGCAAGATCCCCCATCTTTACTCACTGAACTAGCACCACACTGGGATCCAGTGACAACAAATGCCTCTTACCAAGCACAGTGGAACTTTCTGATGGTTTGTGTATTTTCATAGGACCCACGAAATTTGGGTTCACTTCTTACTGAATGACTCTGGTCAATTCATTTCACGCTTTTGTCCATCTGCAAAATGGAAGTAATGAAAGTGGTTTCTTTTGTAAAGTGCATCAAGTTGTTTTTATGGATGATGTGGAATAACAGATGTTTCAACAAATGTTTCTTATTATAGAATCTGGGCCTTTCTCCATCAGATACTCACCTGCAAGCTCTGAAGAAACTGTTCCTTTGCAAATCTATATCGTAGTTGGGGGGCGGGCAATTATCCTAATTACAGGTAGTGGGGTTTATATTATTACTTTTTAGGTAACAGTGGAGACTTAAACATGGTCTTCCGACTTCTCTATCTTTTCCCACTTCTTCTGTCCTCTAATCAAAGCCTTTTTCATAGCAACAGCAAAGAAAGATTGGAAGAAATGAGAAAAACAGCTAAAAATTAGAAATCGGAGCAAGGCTTTCACAAGAGTCAATCTCCCTTTGCCAATCCAAAACGACCCTCAGAAAGAACCTAATCACCTGCTTTTGCCACTGCCTCTGTGAACACAGAGGGAGCTTTTCCTTCATTTTAATTGTCCTGATTTCTTTTTAATTATACCCTTTCCTCTGTTCTGCTCAATGTCATCAAATACTGGAAGAAGATATTAGATTGCAGCCTAATGCATTTTGGGTGAATCAAAACTCCTGAGTTGCAAGTTTCTTTCCCCACTCCCAGACACAAAAAACCTTTCGTACCTAATGAAGTTTCACCAGAGGCCTCTTGCAAATTGCGCAATCACTTGTTCACACGCTCTGTTTTGCAAAGGTTCACATCTGCTTCTCTGGGGTTAGCTTCCCTTCACTGCCTTAATAAGTAAAACCCAAAGCTTCTGACTAATTTGATACAAAACTGAGTTCCTCAAATTGAAGATAAGCATTTTTGTTTATTGCCAGTTGATAAATTGGGAGGGAAATTACAGCTCTGCCATGGGCAGAAGAGCTTTTCAAATCAGTTGTGTTTCTTAACACATTTCACATCTGGAATTCCAAACAGGCAAATTGGCTGCAATGTTTTGCTTCTGGTGCATGGGAAGTCTGAGTGAATGACAACAGTGACTGTTCTAGTCTAATAAATCTCTGACACTATCAGCTATGAATTTAAGAACTAAAAAGCACTTTTGCCAAGAGCAATAAACAAACATAAGTAAGGGTAAAAAACTTCATACGTATAAAGTTAATCTTTTTCTTTCAATATTTGCTCATTCAATTTTGTCTCCATACTTTCAAGTTAGATAGAGAACAGCTTATTGGAAAGTTGCTTAGTACTAATATGAGACTGAAATGACAGCTGGATCCCAATATCTCCAACTGTACATATTCGACAATGCCTGGGATCCTGATACCTTGTGCACTCAGAAATTCAAACCTATTGTTTTAAAGCAGGATTTCTCCCACACAGACTTAGCTTTACAAGTCCCACATTTCACACATCCCACAGATTTTCATTGCCATTCTTTCAGTTGCTCCTGAAGATCTTAAGCACAAAAAGCCTTGAACAGTATCCCGTCAAAAGAACAGACCCTCAGCTGTGAAGAGAGATCTCAGGCTTTCCCCTGCCATGGTAGTGTCTGTACCATAAATCTCTTCTGTGCTGGAAACAAGAATTATCTCAGACTACATGTGCTGGATCAGAGTCTCACAAGACCAAGAACAATTTCAAAGTTTTTTGGAGAGTGCCAGGTATGTGATGTCAGTCTGCTTTCCCCAAAAGAGACATGGGGTAATTGAAGCAATAAAAACAAGGCAAAACTCATGAGAAGCATGCCTCTTCTCATACTACCCTTTCCCATAGCAAGATGGAAAAGGAAAAAGCAAACCTCACAAGGCAGATGTTACAGGACTTAACACACAACTGAAGGGCATTCAGGTAGGATCCTAGAAATTCATGGCTGAAAGGAGCTCAATAGGATTTGCTCCATCCCCTTAACTAAGTGGACAGAATAGACATACATAGTTCGTCTCCTGTGAGAGGTTTATCTCACTTGTCCTTAAACAATTTCAGGTCCAGGAACCTACAACCTTCCCACATTACCCATCCCAATACTCAGCTGTACTTCCAGTTAGAGAGCGGTGCAATGTTCCAGGAAAAGAAACTAGCACATAGAGTATACTGGAAATAGTTGCAAGTTTTAGTAACATGATGCTGTACCTCAGCAAGGAACAGTTTTCAGGAAGACCAACTCAATGTAACAGATTATTAGACCAACTCATAAAGCTAAAAATAAAAAAGACAAGCTTCCATGCACACAAAGCCCCTCATATCCTTTCATGTTGTTATACACCATCTGTGCTCAGACTTTCAAAAATGTCTGTGCAACTCCAGCACCTACATCCAACAGGAGATCAGTGAGACTCAAACTCCTAAATCTCTTGGGTGATTCTGAAAACTCTCTTTTTTATGAACAAATTCTTCCTTTATGTGAAGTGAAATCACAATTTCCACTTCTACCGTCATCATCTCATTCCAGGAGCTCTCTCCATAACAGCACTCAGTAAAAGATACTCCTCCAACTAAAATGTTCACTGTCTTTCATATGTTTCTCTCATGCATGGATAGATTAAAAAGCTGCTGCGCATTTCTTTCTGAGGGAGTTAAAATTCACAGAGGTGCACTATACTGAAGAAGTTTTACAGGGATTGCAGAAGAATACAAGCAGCAGGGAGACATTTAAACCTCTTCCTTCTTTCTAATCTAAAAACTGTTTGCAGTTATGAAACAGGGACTAGAGACTTCATTCGCACTGCTTCTGGCAGCATTTCTGTTCATTTTAGCTCTTGGCAATGCCTACATATACCTAGAAATGCAGAAAAACTTTCTGAGAAGAGATTCTTCCAAATCACATTTGTAAGTGGAGTAGTCCATGCTTGACCTACATACAAACCATTTTGAGCTTCACCACGGAAATTCAAAGTGGCACCTGCCAGTTAACAACAAAATCTCCTTATTACTTGAACAGGAGAAAGAAATTCAATTTGATTTGCAAATTCACTAAGGATACATCTATATTGCAGGGCTGTAGAGGGAGAGGTGAGTGTCATTTTCCTGATCGGTCTGAGTGTCCATGTCATCTGGCTGGCTTCTTGCAGCCCAGGCTGAATCCTAGGAAAGGCTGACCCTGAGCATGAGCAAAGTAAAGCAGTTGTCAGGTAGGGCAGCAAACTGAGAGGGGCAGGAAAATCACATCCTGAGGTGTGGAAGAGAGGTAGTAACCGTAATTCTGGGCTGCCTCAAAGAGGATGTCTCTTGGGTGACACTCTCCTAAGCGGAGAGATCATCCAGACCAGCCTCCCCACCAAGCAGCCACAGCCTCAGCACACCCATGCCCTGTCCCAGGCCACCAAGGGACAGGCCATACAAGGAGTGACCTTCCAGTGCCTGTGGGTCTTGTCCCCCATGCGGAGCAGCAAATGGCTGGAGCAAGTTCTTGCTGTCACAATGCTACTGGTACTCGAGGCAGCTTGCTTAAAACCATTAGAGGTGCCTCCCCTTGAGCTAGTCACACTTTCCAACAGAGGTGTGCTTTAGGCAGGTAATAGGATATTTGGGCTATTACAAAGGCAGCTGTCGAAGAAAAATAAAATCAGGCACTGATTGCTGTGATAAAGGAACGGGAGTCTGAAGTGCTTCACAGACAGTTCTTACTGCTGACAAGGAAACAGCATTTTTCAGCTCAAAAATGGACTGCAAGCTTTAGCTAACCATGTCTTATGGAGTACCCCAGTGGCATAGCGGCTGCACCTATTTTAATACATAGGGAAACAGAGTTACAGAGAATAAACTCATCAAAAAGGCAAGTTGAGCCTTTCTTTGCAAGTTTTCCAGAACTCTTGCTGTTCCACCAACATGCATCGTGGGAGGTGTAGTTGAACTCTTTTCTCCTAGAAGAAAACAGAGTATGAAGTACAGCTGCCTGGAGGTGCCACAGAAGTACTGCTAACTTAGAAAAGAAATCAGTCTTCACGGTATTCATATTTTTATCAAAAACTATTTTTCCCCAGAAAACTGATACATTTAATTTTAAAAGCTAATTTTTTAGCAGAAAAGTTGACTGGACATTTTTTCTAGTGCCTGAGCCCACTCTTGCTCTGGGAGACAGATCTTCAAATTACTACACGCTCCACAGTCCACCCATGGGAACAAAACCTTGCGCACTCACTCCTTCCTATCCTTCACAGTGCTGAGAATATGAATCATTCCCCAGTATAATGCTGGCAAACAGCAAACCAAAAAGCCATCATGAAAACAGAAACACTCTCAGGGCTTAAATCAACAATATTAGTCAGCCCAAGGTTGGGGTGACAAGTTAAAATGGAATTCCTTATTACTTCAGTTTTCTTTTCATAAAAAGAAATAGAAAATGAACAAAGAGATTCCACGGTGTAGGCATTTCTTGCCAGGCTGAGGCCGCAGAACCAAGAAATCACTGCACTCAGTAAATGTGATCAGAGGAGACCAGTCCTCATTTTCTTCACAAGGAAATGGTTTACCTCGAGTGCCTCCACAGACAGCTGCCCTCCCTCAAATATGCTCGCAGGGCCCTCCAAAACAGTGTGGTCTACAAAGCCTGCCAAGCCCCAGGTACCACCACAGAAAACTACAGACCAAGGTGAGTTGGCATGGCAGAAATTAGTGTGCATGAACAGGAGCATGCTTACTTAGCCTCCAGTTACAATGACAAATCACAACCCATTTTCATCAGACGGCTTTGAGCACATTTGCAAAAATTAAGACCTGACCATTGGCTCCTGCCTTTTAAGGGCAGACATGACTCTCAACAGATTTGTTTCCCACTTTTCCTTTAATTTCATCCATGCAGATGAATTGCCCTCTTTCAGACTTCCTAGCTGAGAGATAAGCTGTCAGTCTTCAGAGCTGAGATGGTCGAGGCAAAAATTGTTCTCTGCCTTCTGGTGCTTACCTGGGAAACAATACTTGGCTAACGCATTCTTCAAATCTGTAGGTTGGTACAAAAGCAATCCCAAAAATAGTCACTGCAGTGAGATAACAAGAAGGAAGTACATAACAGTTCTGGTAATTAAAAGCTATGACTGCCTGTGCTTGTGATGATTTTCTACCATTGGGAAACCTGGAATCAAGACTGGACAGCTTTTCCAGTCAAGCTGTTGATGAAACAAGAGTCAATACAGGGATGTGGTCTGGTCCACCAAACAGAAAATATCAGAACAGACAGTCACAGTGGGGGGGGTTGACCTTCTGAATTAAGAAACAGCCAGACCGCAAGACTAAATAGCATTAAAAAATCTGGAAATGACCCCCTTAGAGCGCACATGCTCTGACAAGATTAGCTCCAAGTGTTTCCGTCTGTTCAGTCTTCCAAGCTGAAGGCAATGTTACTCCCTGTGCGGACATCATTTCGCTGTGCCCGTGTTAATGGCAAACCTCTCCAAGCTGACTCATCCAGATCCACAAACCACAGGCCAGCCCCGCCTGGAGTAGGAGCATTCACTCCAGCACAGCTGTCTGGTGTGATGATCCCAGCAGAGCTGGATGACATCACGCTGGTGCGTCTACCAGTGAATGCCAAGCTGGTTTGCAGTAATTCCTTATGCTCTGCTCATATTTGAAACCCAAGAGCCTCCATGTTCCCAGTGCAAAGAGGAAAGTTTGGAGTAAAGCATGAAATTCTGCCGAGGGAGCAAGCATCAGCTCCCTCCAGGGCTTTGCAGCTGTTCTCACCTGAAGGGAGATTATCATTGATGGGAGCTGTCAGTGAGCTTGCTGCCTCATTCATTTTTTGTAGTTGTTTCAGAGGCTTCCTGTACCAATTGCTCTGGGACAGTCTAAAGCTGACTCCAGATGAAATCCCAGAAAGCCCAGAGACCACCCCCTTCTGAAGAGTCATCCATCTGTTGCAGTTATTGATAATAACATACCTGGTGCCTACCACAATACTTGCAGCATGGGGGTTTGCCTGGGGTGGCCAGAAAGTTTTTCTCAGCAAATGGTGGATGAGAAGCCTATTTAACTCGTAGCTTCCTATTTTTCTTACTGTTTTGGCATGGCAGTTTCATTCCTTGCCAAGAAGTTTTCCTGCCCAAGCACTAGGATCACACTGCCTTGGAGACATGCCCCTCCAACTCGAAACCCGAGTTATAATTATCAAGCAGGCAATGCACTTCAGAGAGAGAGTGAACTGCACAGCAAAGCCCACTCCTGCTGAGCCCAGCTGTGGAGATAGTGTTGTTTGGGACTTTCCTCTATAGTCGTACCCATAATAAACCAGGACATCCTCCATTCTCACTCCAAAGATGACACTCCAGCAAGAATTACTGGGAAATTTTTGGCCTGGCATCAGCAAGGGTATTGTCACATTGTGAGAACACCTGCTTCCTGGTAACAAACAGCACCATATTGTAAGCATGAAGCTGCCATAAGTTTAGTTCTTGCACATCCTTTGGGATGTTTTTCCTCCATGATGCCCCATCCCATGGCCATTGTGAATGCAGATCCAATTCGTTGTTGAGGGAATCTTCCAATTATTTTTCTTTATTAAGCTGTTTATTTAATAGTCTCACACTAAGTTATCACAGGGATTTGTGTTTGCATGGGGGAAAAAAACAAACAAAATATGAGCCAACTTCCTTTATTGCTGAAATCAATGTTAGCACTAATGACAGATAAGCTTTCTCATATTTACAGCCCCAGTACAGTGGAAATAAGATGAACAGCAGCTCCTCCAACATCACCTCAGGAAACCACTCAAGGTGGCTATTATTTTTATCTTCTAAGAGTCTAATTTACATAATCATTATTTAGGTAAATATGGCGAGTATGACGCCAAAAAAACATTCAGGATATCATATTCTATTGGCTTACCACAACTGTGTTTCCAGTGACCTCATTGTAACATTATATCATACCATTATTTTACTTAACCTGAAAAACAAAACAAAGTTGGAAGCCAAAAAAACCCTGCTTTTATGGAATGCATTGGCTGTTTTAAATATCAAAGCATTTTTTCTTTCAACTTATTTAAACCCATTCCAATGACAATAAATTGACACATAAATTTCATTGCTATGGAGCCTACTTAGCAAAACAATACAGATACAGACACAGGATCATAGGAATGTTGGTGGGGTGGGACCTCTGGAGGTCACCTAGTCCTACCTACTGTTGGGAGTAGGACTATTGCCAACACTAGAGCACATAAGCTGTGTCTTTCTCTGGCCCCAAAATGCCTGCTCTGACTGTGGTGCACACCTACACAATAGCAAGTCAGGGCAAACTCAGAGCTCCTTGCTCAGGAGGAAGATCAGTGGAGAGGACAGAGCTTAACTGAGGCAGTGCAAAGTGCCTGTGACCTGCCCCCAGTATACCAACCTCTTCTCTACCAGACTGTCAAACCTCGGTCACTGTGCTAAGATGGTTTGCGAGAACTGATAGGAGTAACCCTTTTCATTCTCAGCAAAGACTCCACAAAGCCAAGCAATATGCAGTGCATCTTTCCTGCTGCTAATTGCATTTTTTAGATACCAGGTCCCCTGAGGAATCAAAGAAATGCCTGAGATGTTCTTGCTGAGCTCAACCACACATGCCAGAGCAGCTGTGTGTGGACACACCATGCCTCTCAGATCACTGCAAACTAATTAAGGGTTTCCTCCCCCACAGAGATAATTATTATTATTCCAAATGCATTGATTCATGAAAGAATTAGGCTCAGAAACAATAACTCCCTTGCTCCTGGATAAGAAGGCTGTCATATAGCTCAGCTTTGGCTTCTGGTCCTTTCCACTAGAGTTTCAGTGTCTGTCTGATTGTTCCTAGGTTGCATCCTTCTGATTTCTTGCCCTTAAAGGAAGCTGTGCTACAGAAGATGGACCAAAGCTGGAGTTTCCAGAAGGAACAGCAGCAGCAGACTATGACAAATTTTTCAAAAGCTTGCCACATTCGAGGAAATCAGGCTTCAACTTCCCTGGGAGTCAAGCTTCCAAAAACCCAGGCCCAAGTTAATAAGAAAGATTAATAGCATCAAATACTGGAGACCCCAAGGGAACACCATGTCATCTTGTCCAACCCCCTGCATAATGCAAACGAGATAATCATAGAATCATAGAATCATTAAGGTTGGAAAAG
>NW_008794888.1:6134686-6155582 GCF_000699145.1 Aptenodytes forsteri | reverse complement strand
CTTCCCCCTTTGAACCTAGTTTAAAGCCCTCTCAATGAGCCCCACCAATTCATGAGCGAGAATCCTTTTCCCCCTGTGAGACAACTGAACTCCATCTGTCGCCAGCAGGCCCGGTGCTGTGTAAACCTCCCCATGATCAAAAAAGCCAAAATTCCTCCGATGGCACCAGCCCCTGAGCCACGCATTGATCGGGTGTGTTTTCCTGTTCCTTTCAATATTCTTCCCTGCCACTGTAGGGATTGAGGAAAACACTACCTGTGCTCCTGATCCTTCAACCAATCGCCCCAGTGCCCTGAAGTCCCTTTTGATCGCTTCTGGACTTCTCTCTGAAACCTCATCACTGCCAGCCTGTATAACCAATAGCGGGTAGTAATCAGAAGGCCGTACCAGACGGCCATATATTCCAATAATTCCATCTTGCACTCCGTGTGGCCAGAAAGCACATTGCCCAAAATGCAGCTTGCCCTGATTTGACAACTTCAAAAGAGGCCAAATCCATACAAGGTTAAAAAATCTGCCTCTGTCTGTTCAGAGAAAGATGGGACATGTGGATTAAACTTTGCTTCATCCTATGCTTCAATTATTTGCTTGTCACACTTGGCTGCTGCTCAGTTTAGCCAAGGCATTTGGCTAATTTCTTCCAGGAGGAGGAAGTTCAGGTCCACACATGGTTATCTGCAAATATGCATAAAACCAACTTCCTCTGAGTAAGGGATGACTTGGGCAACCCTTTGTGCCTGTCTATAAGCTCCTGTTGAACATTTTTGAACCAAAAATGTTCACTCATCTGCTTTCCTCTCACTGTGTTCTGGACCTGTGTCTCATCTTCTTTTGCTTCCTTTTGTCCATCTCTGAGGAGTTAATTTGGCTTCTTTCTCATTCTTAGACATATACAAACACAAACACACACACATCTGTTAAAATGAAGAGCTAGACAAGACCTGTACCTCTCTGCACCACCACCCTCTTCTTGAGCACTCCCACTTGCACCTTGTACCATGTTCCCATACTGGGTGGAGGTTACTCTCATTTCTTATAGAAACTTAGTCACCTTCTACACCTATCTTAACTACTAGGTAATGGTAACACAGAAGTGTCAGAAGTTTTTCATCCAGACAGCAGCCTCACCTTATGGGTGTCTAACTGGGAGTCCCAACAACTGGCTAGATCTTCAGTTCTGAATACCAAGGTCAGCCCCTAACTCCTCGGGGCACCTCTGGGACCAGCTGGCCATCTCAGGTGTAGTGTAACTAGGCTGGGATGTCTTGGGATCTGGTAGGAGTTCACCACCCTTAGGAAAAGGACTAACAGCACTGCAAATTAAAGGTTTCAGCCTGTGAAAAGAACAGGATAGCATGGTGATGTCTTCCCAAGTGTCCCTCCCATGTTCAGTGGCCAACAGACCTTATTGCAGCACATCTTGTGTTTCATAAATGTTCTACACCTTGCTGCCATGAAAAAAATACAAAGACTAGCTACCTCTTGTGGCTGAATTCTGTTTCCTGGTGACTGGTAAATCTGGCTATGAAGTACTGCAAAAACCTTTATAACTGGAAGCTGCTCTACATTTATACCAATGAGTTCAAGAATACAACATTCAGTTCCTTTCCATATTGCACATCCTAGCAAAACACTTCATTCTTGAAGGCACACATTTTTCCTCGATTAAATGCAAAAGCTGTTCAAACACAAAGATGACCCTTAATTATGGCTTTAAACGTACTTGGTTAGAATTACCTCGTTGCTCATCTTAGGAAAGTATAATAAGAAGTAACATGATAATATGCAGTGCTGTAGTTCTGGAGTAATTGCCTACTATGCTTGAACTCTGTGAGGCCTTTTCCAATTACATTTGTAGCTTGCTAATGTTTGGGGATTTTCCAGGATAAATTACGTTAATTGTGTTCCTTGGATCTGTTTTCCACAAAAAGCCCAATAAACAGCAAGAAGAGGGAGGGAAACAATTAAGTGGCGGAGTTAATTAGATTAGGCTTGTGCTGTAGTGAAGCAGGAAGATTCCACTAAATCCTATAATAGGCCCTAATGAGGATTTTATCATGCTTGTTAAACGGGTCATTTAGTTGTGTGACGGGGCCGCTGAGTGTAATGTAAAAACTGGTTAATAAAAAAAGTCTTTTAATTGCACACACAGGCAAAGCAGTATCAAAAGAGTCCAGCCAAATGGAATAGCCTCCAACCAAATACAGGAAAAGCTCTGTAGTTCCTGTAATGGTGAACATTCAATGTGATTAGGCCACTTAATTTTCCTTGACTGGCATAAAAATTAATACACCACGAGTGATTTACGCTGGGGAACTTTAATAATCCAGATTGATCAAGATAGAAATTACTTATTTTTCCTGCTTTATTTTGGTTTTTTGCAGAGGGGGTAAAAATGAATGTAGATCTGGTTGTTGTTGAATCATCTGTACCTGTCCCTTTCATTAGTGTTTGTAGAAGAATCCATAACAGAGTCACTGACTACCCTGGCTAATCTCCTTCCAGGGATGGAATGAGACAATATTTGCATCTTGTTTTCAGGTAGCAGACATCACACAGAAAAATGAGAGTCCTGGAAAATGTACTCCATAGAGTATGCTTCCTTATCAGTTTTATTTTTAATTTGAAGACAAAACTTCTGGATGTCCTGTTTAATACTGAGCACAAGAACCCATATCTGTCCTGACTTCACCAACGGGTGTAAACATCCAATACTTTGTTCTCTGCACTCCCACCACTGAGACCAGCTCCAGGAGACTAACCTTAACAATGCAGACACATTTTGAGGCTAGTTTTAGTAAAAAAGAAAAGGAGCAAATCTAGGCCATTCGCAAAAAGGATGAAAATATCACTTGATCGACCTGTTTGTCAAAGTTTACCAATTTGAAATGAGACACACAGAATCATAGAATCATAGAATGGTTTGGGTTGGAAGGAACCTTAAAGATCATCTAGTTCCATCCCCCCTGCCATGGGCAGGGACACCTTTCACTAGACCAGGTTGCTCAAAGCCTCATCCAACCTGCCTTGAACACTTCCAGAGATGGGACATCCACAGCATCTCCGGGCAACCTGTTCCAGTGCCTCACCACCCTCAGAGTGAAGAAACGATAAGGGTCTCTGAGCTCAAAGGTCTCCAGGCTCCTGGAAGCCTGTAAGTGGTTGTTCCCTACAAGCTACTTTCTTAGGTGACATCTGGCCTGCATGTCTTCAGAGGCAGAGTCCATCCCTTCCCCAGCTGTTATTTCAGCCCAGAACCCACGGCCACTATATGCAATAAGGGAAGATGTGTCCTCTGTCTTGCCCTGGCCTTTGATTTGGACTTTACTCTTCCAGTTATGCTCCCAGAGATGTTCCCACTTATTGACAACTTCCTTCAGCATTCAGCCCAAGCAGCATGATGATCCCCCAGCTCACTGGCAGACTGTTAGGGCTGCATCTCTGACACTTCCTTTCTTGTGCTTTAAAACATCAATTCGTTTTCTCAAGGCCTCCACTGCAGAGAGGGTTTGATTTATATCAATCTCTGTGGCATGTGACAGGGACCAGGTGGTGACTGAGCAGAAGACCACCGTGACTTCCACCCGTCCAGCAAATGACAGCCATTACTCCAAGTACCCCACCGAGACGTACCAGCTGCTGCTGCCTCCAGCCCAGCTTGGTGGCACCCCCAGAGGCAACGATATGGAATAACAGGTCATTCATAAATGCCTCTTCCAGCATCCGGTGGTTCTGATGCCTCAACAACTGAACATCTGCTGGGGAAAATGAAAACAAGAAGTTCAACTCTTTCCTGTTTATTCATTCTATGCTAGTGATTGTTCAACCTTTTTTGGTTTGCAGGGGTCTAAGAGTATTCCAGTGGCAGCATGTGAAACCCCCTGCAGTGATTCGAGCCAACTGTTAATAAACTTTCTTTTCTTAGTTCCCTTTTCTAGGGATGTCCTAGAAGTACCCAGAGACCCAGGACTAGCTACAGGTAGAATATCATTGTCCTTAACAACACTTTCTAATAATAAAATAACAAGCAAGATAAAAGTAAAAATACCTAGCCATTAAAAGCATAACAACACCAACCCACATATTATTGGCATAGTAACTGTACAATCAGTTGTGTATGAGCTTGTTTAAAATCCCAGCTTTAACTGTGACAAATATGTTCCTTACAGAGCAGCTACCAGAATTGGCTTAATTTATGAAAGCTACCTCATCTTCCTTCCTTGAGTCCTTCCTACAACACTCCTATGCCATAGCAGCTCCCCAAAACTATGCAAACATTAAGTAGTTCTCACTGTTTTGCAAGATTTATGTCCTCATTGTACTAAGTCCCCATGTATCATTCTATTATCCTTTATTCAGGCCTAGTTTGTGATCACTAAATTCCCTGCTTTGTGTTTCTACAGCACTTGACACAATGGAGTCCTATCTATATCTGTATTTCCTCTACACTACAAATATGCAAATATTAAATTAATGTTATCTCTTAGAAGTAGTGGCATTGTAGCATGGCTCCTGGGCCAAGTTAGGGCAAGAAAGCTCTTATAGATAAGGTGACTCCCAGATAAATAAACTAGCACTGCAGTTTAGCTTCCTTGCTTCTTTGCTTTATGAGTTTTCAGAGCTGTGTTCAGCTAGATTACTATGGCCCAGCTCTCCTGTCCATCAAGATATCTGCACAGCCATGCCAGTCAACAATGATCCCTGTTGCTCACAGCCAGGCTCCAAAGTGCAACCCTGTTGGTGATCCTGCAAACAGCACCAGCTCCTGTTCACAGTCCATTTCTTCAAAATCACATTATCAGTGAGCATAGGGATGCTGAAGAGCTGGCTGGGATAGAAGGTTAAAATCATGTTTATGGTCAAAGCCACAGTAATGCCAGCCAGACAAGTAGGTAAATACACTCTCAAAGGAGATTTGAGAGACTCTTACCTTCAGCAGGGACTGCTGAAATGGTTAAAGCCAAGCATATGCTCTGTTGCCATACCAATAACCGTGTTACATCCGTCATACAAGATGTAAATGCTTCTAGTGGCCAGATAGCATATTGCCATTTAATGTTTCATTGCACTTCACATTGCACAGCTCCCAGCATGCAGAATTAAGTTCACTTTACCAAATCATTTTGCCAAGGAAAGGCTTCTGCTCCTGTTGCTCTAGTCATCAAAAGTAGCTGTGTATGCATGTGTCTGTGTATGTGTGTGTTGTGGTTTAACCCGGCAGGCAGCTAGCCGTTCGCTCACTACTCTCCTGGGATGGGGGATGGGGGAGAGAATCGGAAAAAAAAAGGTAAAATTCATTGGTTGAGATAAAGACAGTTTAATAGGACAGAAAAGGAAGGGAAAAATAATAATAATAATAACGATAATAATAATAATAATAATAAAAGAATATACAAAATCCCCCCGGCCAGCTTTCCCCAGTTTATGTACTGAGCATGACGTCACATGGTATGGAATATCCCTTTGGCCAGTTTGGGTCAGCTGTCCTGGCTGTGCCCCCTCCCAGCTTCTCACTGGCAGGGCATGAGAAGCTGAAAAGTCCTTGACTAGTGTAAGCACTACTGAGCAACAACTAAAACATCGCTGTGTTATCAACATTATTCTCATACTAAATCCAAAGCACAGCACTGTACCAGCTACTAGGAAGGAAATTAACTCTATCCCAGCCAAAACCAGGACAGTATGCACACATGTATGTATGAGAGCATCCAACAGATATACAGCTTTGACTAATAACACAGCAATGACTAATAAACACAGTCTAGCAAATGTGATCTATGAAAAAAGATTCAAAGAATTGATGCCAAACTGCTTAGAGGAGAGGGGAGAAGATCTGGTAATGGTATTCAAATAAGTTAACAGTTGTCACCGAGGGAGAGAAAGCCCATTGCTTTGACTTTGGAGTTAGATCTGCTTTGAACAGGAGGCTGTTCACCTGACATCTGCCTGATTCTATGATATGACATCTCCTGTGTCCATTATGGACAGAGCAAAAACAGTGGGTGTAAACTCTTAAACCACAGCAAAGGAGATTTAAATTAGATATCAGGAGAATTAGGAACTAGGTAGCTCAGGAAAGTGTGATGACTCTTGCAGAAGGGTTTTATGAACCGTGTAGGAAAACGTCTCCCTGGAACAGCTTCTGGGGTGGAGGGATGGGTTAAATGATCTCTTGAGTCTCTGCTATATGTCTGATATCTGTGATTTGATACATTTTCTGACAAAAGCTGGGTGAGCAGGAGGTACTTGAAAGGACTGTATTGCTTCACAGCAGAGCAGACAACTCTGTGCCTTCCCTTCCAATCGATGAGGCTCCCAGAGCACAAAATGCTGAAATAAACTCAAGTCATTTTAATTGGCGACTTTCTTTGTTTAAACAATAAAGAAGTAATATGGGTCACTTCTGCTGTGAAGCAGCTATCTGTCAGATACAGAAAAGACTTGTATAACAACGAGACAGGAAATGCTGACTTCATGTTCTCTTCTATTATATTTGTGACATGGGCTTCTTCCTTTTCTTCCTTTTTTTTCTCTCTCTCTTTTGCTTTTTTCCTCCTAATACCAAGCTCTGAAAACATCCCGACTTGCCAAGCTTTCTTCCTGCAGACAGTTGAAGCTGCTAATTGCAATCCCATCACTGAAATGCAGACCTGCCCTTCATCTATACTGTACCATTCCCATCTTTCCCCTGCAGTTAATGAAGTGTCTCACACTGAGGAAGGAGTAGTTTGTAAGCCTAGCTTTCACCAAGATACTTACAATGCTGTGCTCACAGCAAGGAATTTGAGCCAAAGCTCTCTAAAAATCAAAGGAATGAAGAACTATCCACTCTTTTGTAACCTGGGCAGGCAGTGGGCTGCAAATGACTCCAGGTAACTGGGGGTGACTGTATTGCATGGGCTTTGGATGCTATGATGTGCAGCGTCTCCGCCAAGCCAGGGACTGTTTATTTGCTTTGTCCCTGATGTAGCACAGCAAGTCCATTATCCAAGACTCATCTCATTGCTATTTGTCAAAAGGTCAACAACACTCTGTGGATAAAGTGTGGCTTTTTCTTGAGAGGCAGAAGAAATGTGCTTCCTGGGGAAGAACAAAGTACTTTGGCATGAGAGTAGTGATGCATGGGGAGTGGACCTGCCTTTCAGTTCCATTGATGAAAGCTGTTGACAGAAGCCACACTTGTGCCACCCAGCAAACTGAGCGAGCTTCCCGGCATGGCATGAAAGCTGCAGCCACGCTCGAGTTCCTGTGGTTTGGGGTTGCAAAGGTTATTTCTTCCCCAGAGGTTTGGTTTGGCTTTGAAGCCTATCCTTCTGGTAACAAGTTATACTGAAACAACCACCTTAAAATTGCTACCTAAATCAAACTGACTTGAGACCCTCTCTAAAATTCCCCAGAAACGTGGGCCTCAACGTGTAAAGGGGAAAAATTGCTCATAGCCTGTCTTCAAAATCCAGCAGTGATGGAGGATGTAGCTATGGATGTCTCACAGCAGCATTAGTTTTAGACACAAGAAAACAGAATTGCCTATGGACCCTCTAGCCTAATCTGTGTCACACTGAAAGTCACGTAGGAGGATAAGAGGAAGGATAATCCCTATGAATGAATAAACTTCTGATATGCCATGACAACTGCCTATTTTTACACTCAGTGCTGGCTCACAGGGTCCTTGCCTGTCTCTGCTGATTCATGTCTGTCTGCCCCTGCATCTTCTACACAAGTTCAGAGTTTGTACAACATTTGGGACCAGGGCACCACATCCCCTCAATCAGAGTATTTATTTAAATACATAACTGATGAAACTAAAAGAAACAAAACCAATACTGCGCCCCCAGGGGAGAGGTGTTCTGGAGGTTAATACATGGCAATATTTATGTTAGCACCTGATCTCTTCAGACATGGAAAGCTGACTGTCATTCCTGCTTTCTATAGGAAGGGTTGAAAGGCCCAAACCTCAAACAAGATTGCCAGATCCAGGCTTGCGAAAAGAGTAAGCAAAACCAACAAACACATGGGATTTTGAAAAAACAAAATATATAAAGATTGGGGAATATTTTATTGCCTTTTGCTTCCTATTGGGAAGGGTCCATTTTTAAGTCTTATCTTGAGCTATGAAAGCTGAAAGCTATACACAGTCATCCCAAGGTTCACAGTTTAGCTATTCCTTAAGCATCTGTGAAAGGAGGCTAAGTAAAAGAAGGTCATGTGTGCTGTACAGTAACCCACAGATGGAGAATTTCAGAGGGTCTCTTCATCTCCATGGGAAATGTTTAGGAGTCAACAAATTGCAACTGTTTGGAAATGCTTTTGATTTATAAAGCTGTGAGCACCTAATCCATCCTTGTATTTTGACATGCATCTGTGTGCATGTTTCTGGCAAACTCTTCTCAGGTTAAAAGTCCC
Organism: Aptenodytes forsteri; assembly: GCF_000699145.1. NCBI lineage: Eukaryota > Metazoa > Chordata > Aves > Sphenisciformes > Spheniscidae > Aptenodytes > Aptenodytes forsteri. The sequence continues at coordinate 6,147,179 of NW_008794888.1, read as the reverse complement.
CAGATCTTACTGGTTGAATGTAACAAACCCAAATTGTTCTGAAAGTGTTCCCAGCCATGGAAAGGAAGAGGCCATGTGCCCTCACTGAGTGCTAAAACCCTCCTCAGATGCAGCCAGCTCAGTGGGGAAAATATGAAGCTTTGCCATGCTTCTTGTCACCAGGTGCTAAATCCCGTCCAAGGAGAAGTGCTCCCAGCCAACAAAAGCTTTAAATTTTGCTCACTTATTTCTGTTAATGAGAATGAGATGCATATATCAGCTGCCTGAGACAAACCTCCAGCGCTAGATGTGGGCAACAATTTCCCCACAAACAGCTCTGCCAACACATCTCGGCCAGGGCTGCCCTAGGGCTCATCTGCTGTCCCAGGTTTGGGGCTGTCCATGCTGCCCAGCTGTATGGTCTCCACTAATGTCCCCTGGGCTGCTACCACCTTCTCCCTCTGCTGTATTGTACAGCTTTATTCTCAAGAGGTGAACGACTACTAACATATCTCACTGCTGCTAAAAATCTTAATAAGAACACACACTTATACACATACAGAGAAATCAAGAAATTCATCAAATTAATGGATAGCGCCTGCAGCACTGTAGATCCAAACATATGAATTTTAACATCTTCAGGGGTTTTAATGCCATTTTTCCCTTCTGGTATGTCAGCATTATAAAACTCCAGGCAAGCCAGTGAACCAGGGAATGCAACTGATTTGAAATAAAAGCAAAATTACTCAGGGGTTTAATTGTCCAAGCTGGACAAAGTGGAAAAAAGTAAATAAGCACTTTGTTATACATGATGAAAAACAAATTGGAGCGGAGTCCAATTCTGCAAACTTTCTTCAGGCAAAATTCTCATCAGTTTCACTGGCAGGGGCATGTATGATTTCCCAGAGTGGGACCAAGCAGCCAGAAATCATCAAGAGCTTCCAGAGCCACAGGGGATTTCTGAACATCAAACATGAAACAGCCAGAAGGCGGGTGATTTTCAGAGCATTTCACCTGTAAAAGTCTGGTCTTCTTAAGGTATCTCCACCAGGGCAATAAAAAGTCTGATGTTGAAGTTGTGCTCCCTCAAACACCACTTGGGGTGCTGGTTGATGTGAAAAATACTTAAGTTACCACCCTACAGTGGTTTGAATTCTTTTGATAAAATACTTCCTTCATGAAAGAGAAGAGTTGTTTTTTTTCTTACAGGTGATATTTTTCACAGGAAAACTTTGTTTCAACTTGATGATCTTTTTTTTTTAGTGGAGAAGAGTCAAATAAGAGGATTTTAGCTTTGCACTGACATTTCAAAAATGCCAAGAACATCAGCATTTGTTTAGATCAAAGATGTCGCTATTCATCAATCTGATATTTCAGAATTGGGATTTTCCAGAGCAAAAGCATTCAACAAAAACTTGATTTTCCTCACAGTTGAAAAACACCTTTTCAAAAAGCTCTCCCAATCCCTAGTTGAAACGACTGAGGCCACCAGTGTCTGTGTGTCTCAGGAGTTCCCAGAACAGCCTGGGTGGGGGAACCTGCTGCAGTCCCATTCCTGGGCACTTGCACAGCATAGCTGCAGTAGCATCCGGCTCCACCATGACTGGGAACAACACAGCACCCTCTCAAGTGCTCACTTCTCTCATCTGAGCTGAAGAGCTCCAGATCTGCTGAGATCAACAAGAGCCTCACTTTGAGCAGGCAGAGGAAAAGATGTGCAACATCCTCTGCATTTTAGGACTGTAAATAGACAGAACAGACAGCATAGCCCTCACAATGAGGCTATACAGGTGAGTACCTATAGTAAATATAGGTGGTACCACAATGAAAAGACCCAGAATGACTAGGAAATGTTATTGAGGACTCAGCATTACCAGTCTTGCCTGCTGTCTGATGCTGCCATGCTGCCACCTCTGCTCCCTTCTCCTCCATCCAGGTGGGCACTGCTGCCTGCTACCCATCCACATGAAGGGATAGGGCCAGGAAAAGGGTCCCTCCCTGTCTGGCAATGTTCATCCCCATCTCCAAGATGTGGGTGGGACAGCAGAGCAGAGCCGCTACACAACAGTCTTGATCTCTGCGGTCAAGGAGGGGGTGTCTGGCATAAAGTTGCACAATACCACTGGGAAACTGAAGGAAGAATGAGAAAGCACTTCCCAGTGTTAAACTGGGCAGGCAGAGGAGCTGGAAATTCATCCATTTTTCCCACCTAGGCACCAGTTGCTTTACAGGGTGAGTCTTTGTTAACTCATTTGCCTGTCCCATCTCTCCCTTCTCCAGGTGGTGGCACTAAGGACGAGGCACATAATTTCCCTAAGGCCCGTTCACGTTGCGAGGCTGAAAGCTCCTCCAGAATTGGCAGCGCCGCTAAAATCTAATCAGGTGCTCGTGCGCAACAGACCCAGAAGCAATTGCAATCAAGCCAATTGCTGCATCTGATTACACATGAAAACCCTCGTGCCACTAAGTGTTTTGCAGTCCTTAATAAAATGTGCCTGTCTTGCCTCAAATTGCATCAGGCAGGGTTGGTTGGGGGGGGGGGTTAATGTTAAGAATTACCTGAAAGGAGAGAGAGAGGGAGAATAGGATGGAATTAGAAAAAGCAACCAGTGAAAACAAGGTAAATAAATGCCTCAAATACACTCATTGCCTCATATGCCTTCATCATAGCGAAATGGGATCTTCAGGATGAACTTCATAGAAATCCCAGCAACCCCAGGAGAGAATATGGCCAGGTGCCCACAGCTCCTTCACCAGCCTCATGAGAGACAGTTGCACAGGCTGATCAAAGGCAGTGATCAAATTCCTTAGGGAACAGTAGATTTTGGGTTTAACACACAATGGGTTTTGTGGCTGATTGCGTTTGGCATTGCATGCACAGCAACCACAGTGCACGTACACAAAAATATACACAAACACCCCTGTACAAAGGCACTGCACAAGCCAAAACAAACAAAACCCCCAGTACTTGTCTCCCTTCTAGCTGAGTTTCTGTTTTTCCAGATTTTTCTAGCAATCTGCACAAAGGCAGGATGAAAAATCCTAACTCTGAATTTTCCTTGTTGGCCCGCCATTGAAAAGTTGTGGATTTTGCAATTGTTACATCAGGACAGCCCATACTAGGGCCCCTAAAGTTACTCTTTATTTAAATTGGGCCAGCTGGAGAAAAGAAACTGCATGCCTGTGATAACATTGGAGAAATCTCACCTGTGCCATGCTTAATCTAAGTGGAAACCCACCATTTCACAGACCCCACAAACCACACATATCTCCTTCTCCAGCCAGTACCACCATGTTCCATCTCCCATGCATGCAGTGCAGCACCACCACGATCCCCTCCTGCTGAGGCCCCACACACTCAATGCAGCCAGTCAGTATTTCTCAGACCTACTGCGACCATGGAAGTGCCATCCCTTGGCTGTCTGGGCACCCACTTCCACATCTGCTCAGCTCACGCTTGCTGCCTGGGCCAAGCACCTATAGCAGTTCATGGTGTCTCCTGAGCTCAGAGGAATGTATCCACCAGACACTCGGAGCCTCAGCAAGAAAAGCAGCCATTTCCAGAAAATCCCAGAGTGAGGGAAGCCCCAAAAAGGCTGTCTCAGCATATGGGAGAAACAAAGAGAGATGGAGAAGAGGGACTAATGAGCAAAATGCCAACCACATGCATTTTCTCTTATAACAGAAATGTCCTAGTGTAGGATAAAGTCTAGTCATGGCAGAGAAATTTATATTGCTGTAATAATGAGTGAAAGCCTGGAGCTGCCACATGTCCTGGAGCACACCCCTGCTGCAATAATTTGCAGCTGTGAAATGCAAAAATCTGTAAAGAAGAGATTCTCCCCTTCCCACTTTGACAAAGGCAAAAAGAGAGCAAGGAATTGCAGTGGGAGAAGGAAGCATCAGCTCAACGGCTATTTCCATGCACACACATCTTGCCTCATATGTTTGAGTAGCTCCAACCTCTGCCAATTACAGCAGAGGACTTGACTCCATTTCCTGGATTTCAGCAAGGGGGCAATTGGAGCTGATGAATTAATAACCTCTAAAAGTTGAACCTGTTCCTTGCAGCTACTGGTCAGGGTTTGACAGAAGAGCTGCAGAAATCCATGTCTTGGAGGGGAAGCTGCAGCTGGAAGCTGGGACTTGCAGCTACCAGAGCATGTCCTCTTCCAACAGTGAGAGTCCCTTAAGGAAAGGCTGAGCTCAGCAGCCAAATTCCAGGGCAGGAAATTGTACCCTAGTACAATTAAAGAAACTAAAGTCATAAAATGTTTCATGACATGATAGAGTACTGACAATAGGGAATCATTAAGATCATTATTAAACTTAAGGGCAAGACAACTAAGAGCCAGAAACACTACTTTCCTCTTGAAATGACTCAGCCTCCAGGAATGTGGGGGAATCTGGATGCTCTCACTCTTCTGTGCAGGTCCACAGGTCCATCATATCCAACTTATCCTTTTGGTTTCCTTCTAACAGCCCCTTGGCCCTCTTCCAAAGTCCACCAAGATAATGAAGAGCCCTTTGGTGGTTTTGGAGCTGCTGCTAAAGTCCATTCACCACCTCAAAGCAAAGGCGCTGCAAGTGTTAATGCATCCTGAGTGCTGGAAAAGGCGCTGCTTAAAACATTCAGCAGTTCAGAGACTCACATCAGGAATTAAGCCTGCAGTGCTCATTAATAATAATGGGAGCTAAATGCTGTATTGCATGTGTCACAATGGGAATGGACTCCTTGTGCTACAGCATGGGGCTGTCCTAAACAGATGATTTAATTAGTATATTACAAGTATTGATTCTGGGAATAAGTATGAATTCAGCAAATATTGCTAATGAGCTTCTTAACCCAGCAGTATGTCCTCCACACAAACCAGAAGCACTTGCTAATTTAATGTATGCCATATCCCAATACTGACAGGAAATCTGAAAACCGTTGTTAATGGCAAGAGCAAAAAAAATGGTTGCCCCTCTCAAATCTCTGTTTAAGGTTAACATTTATAACTAGCCTTTCCATAGTCTCATTTTAATGGATAGGTTTTTCTTTTAAAAGGTGTTATTTTCTTAGCAAGCAGAATGTAGGTGTAAGGATTGGGAACAGGGTTCCTGAGAGGGGTCCAGGAGGTAGGTCTCTGCTGGTCCTTGGACTAAAACCAAAGATCTACACAATACTCATTTTTGTCTGGGCACAAGGCTTTTCCCTGAGTAGAGATGCCTCTGAGCCTGCATAGATACCTCTCCAAGATACCAGGACCAGTTCATGCCCTGCATTAAAATAATGTGTTCAGAGCAGTCCTTCCATACCTCCCCCAGTTCATGCTTGCAACTCCCTTTCTTTCTGTGCTTCTTCTCATTCTGTACCTCTTTTAAACTCATTTGGGGGACTAAACTCTACTGCCTGCTCACTTCTGTAAGAAGAAAAATATGAGTGCAGCAATAAAGAGATCAACAGGATTTTAACCATCTTTCTCCAATCTGACAATGCACCTGAGTGCTCAGTGGGACTCCCAGTTGGTCCGCAGAATATGAGCACTACCAGGTCCAACAGTGAGTCCTCCTCTGCTATCCATCAGCAAGTCAGACCTTTCACAGATAATCCTATGTCTCTTGATTCAGATTTCTTCCTCCTGATGACCCATTGCATCACCAGATTTTGCATCCGTCTTGCCTCGTATGTTTGAGTAGTTCCAAATTGGGAAGGAGGGAATGTTTCTTCCTACAGCAGTGAAGTAACCTTATGCAGTAAATAGGAGAGGCTTTGCAAGGATTCTGTCCAATGAATTTGACCTTCACTTAATAGTAACCCATAAATATATATATGAATAAAAACTTTTATATGGAGTATCTGCCTTTTTGTAAAGCAGAAGTTTCCAAGCTTGTACATACAGTCATTAGCCAATGCTTTCCCATCTGCTCTTTGTAGGGAATATGCAGGCTTGTTGATAGTATTAGATGTGGTAGTCAAGGGAAAAATCTCTGATCATTGTGCATTAGCTCAGCTTTTCTCTGCTCTGGCAAGTTTGACTTATCATTAAACATCCCAGAAATGCCAACTCTAAAAATCATTTCTACCTTGATGTTATTTTCCACCTCTGAGAAATTGCTGCTCTCTTTCTGGGATTTGATTTTTATTAAAAACTTTTTTAAAGGCCAGAAAGCTAGAAATGCATCAACAAAATCAAACAACTCCACCTCTAATTCAAGAACAGAGTCAAAACCCTTCCACATTTTGGCCATTTTTTTATGCATATTTTCCAATCCATCTCATTATCCTCCTTCTTTACCACACAAAGGTATGAAAGAAAAATAGATTTTCTAGTCAAAGTTATTAGCTATTATGTTATATGAGAACCTATGAACAGTCTAGGTTTAAATAAGTGTCTAGCCCAGTATCTTTCCACAACACATAAGCGATGCCCATTGGAGGTCAAATGAGCATACACAATACTTCCCCCCAAGCACTCCTTCCATACATGCAGCCATTAGTATTTTCTTCATGTTCAGTAACACTCACTTGAGCATAATTAATTACATGTAGTCCATGCAGCTCAAATTTAGTGTTAATTTATGATAACTAGCTGGTGCTAATTTATACTGATGCTGAAAAAGCCAAGTGCTCTCTTCCTTTTTCCCATTTATCTAAATGCCAATCCACACGCACCTACACAGAGATGTTGAGCAGAAGATATTTCTCACCATTTCCAATCTCCCCTGAGAAGAGTTTTCACTGCAAATGTTCCCAGCCTTGTGTACCAATTAGTTGTTCTTGTCCAGTCATGTCTCCAGAGTGATCTGCTTGCTATCAATTGTATGGATCTGTAGGCCAGAATCACTCTCATGAATAAATACAAAAGCATGGCCAGTTATCAGGAGCATCAACACGCTGGAGAAGAAAGCTCACTAGGGGAGAAAAAAAATCTTGTTATTACTTTTAGATGCCCTTTTGATCTTATTAGAAAGGAAACTGTGGGACTAGAAAGTGAAGGGAGATAAGGGAGGGTTGGCACAGGTGATTTGATTATTTTTCTTAAACCAAGAAATATATATACATTGCCAAGCTCCTGTTCCCACCTGGGAAATCCTGTGTGGCCTTTAAGCCCTGTTAACCCAGAGTGCAGTGTTAATGCAGCAGCACCAGTTCCAGGAGGGGCTGTTAGCACAGGAACATCCTCCCAGCCCAGGTTTGTTAAGGACCAGGAACACCACCAAGCCCGTGTTTGGGTCCCAGAGCTGCAGCCAGTTTGCCTCCTTATAGCCAGTTCATTACAGGACTGCTTCTGCCCCATCTTCCTAAGCAACGACTTATTTCATTGCACTCAGCTGGGCTCCGGTCAGAGCAACCTGCTAACTGAGAAGAAGCAAAGGATGCAGAATCTGGCCTTGTGTGCGTTTGTTATTCCTACCTGCAGGCTGGAACAAGCCTTTCTTTTTTCCTATTTATTCAGGTATTCTAATGCAAGGACTTCAGGGCTTGGTTGCTCTCTGCAAGCCTTTCCTATAGACCTAAATAAAGAACTGAACTATACAAAAATTGTAGCATGGAGGCTCTGCAGAGACCAATCTTGGATCATTGCTAAGAACACTTAATGATCCTTGAATTCATGAGGAGGAGAGAGGGCCTCTCTTCCCCCATGAGTCCATTTTTGCTATGTAGAATCAGGCCCAAAGAAAAAGATGGCAATTTTCTTTCAGGGAAATTTCTGCAGGTTTGATTCTGCAAAGAAAACACTGAGATGAAAGGTAATTGAAATGAGCTGTTTGGTTGGCTCTGTCTTTGGCTGGATTTTCTGATGGCTAATAGAGTGTGAGCTCTGAGGCTTTTTCCCAAGCTTGGACCATAGTAACAGCACACTCTTATGTAGACTCTACCTTCTAGCAAAAGCTGTGATCATGCCCTGACAATACAGATAAATTCTCCTTAAGCTCTTTCAGGCCCCTTCTTTTTACAAAATGTGTAGGAACCAGCTATATTTGAGATTTCTACCCCTCTGCCAAATTTGGTGATAATTCAACCCACTAAAAAAATTAATTCAAGATGGAAACACGTGCCTAAGCACACACAGGCAGCATGGTCACGTAAGCCAAGGAGAGCAGGACAGAGGATTAGCTGATCCAAAATCTTTCCTCCAATGCTGTGATCATGCCAACTGTTTTAGGAAACATATTAGAACAGGGCAAGCATTCAATGATGCTTCTCCAAGTATTTTTCCAGCCTCTAGGAAATCCTGTTAAAGGTTTTCCCAAACCAAAGGGGATACCCATCAAAGGATTTTTTTTTCTATGAATTTGTCCACTTATGTTTTACATCTCTGTAAACTTCTAGCATCTACAGCATCTGCAGCAAGGAACTCCACAGCCTAAAGGTATGTTTTGTGAAGATTACTTTTTGTTTGCTCTAAGACTGCATCATGACAGTTTCATGACCCCATATTGAAAAAGGCATGGGGCTGTATTTCATTAGATTAAAAAAAAAAAAATCATCCCAGTCAGTACAAGAAAGTATCTGGCCTGCAGGACACTCCAGAGACCAACATCAGAGCCTCACTAAGCACGCTAGATGTTCAAATACGCACAAATCGGAAGGTTACTAGTACTTGGTTTACCCGTACCCCATGTCAAGACCTCTGAAAAAATTCTGAGACCCAGAGAGGAAAAGTAAGGAAATAAAAGTTCTCAGTATGAACTCCCTTTCTTTCTACAAGCTATCCATCACATTTTGAAACATCAGATATTTGATTCTGGCTTTGGAGACCTTCGTAAGCTCTTTTCCTACATAAATAGCCGGACCATCTTCTCTATGTAAGATATATTATATATCATCCAGTGACTACTGGAATCAATGAAAACACTCCAGTTCAGCTCGAAATAGTTAATCAGTCTCCAAAAGCTGATCTTTATTAATCTGCTTTGAAAATCTAAAAATCAAGATTTCTTTTTTTCTTTTGAGGCTTCTCAACAGCTCGAAGAACTGCTCAGTCAGACCCTCAGAGTAGATTATTTATTAATCTGCTCTGAAAACCTAAAATAGAGAAAAAAATTAAGATTATCAATGTCTTGAAGATTGATGAAGGTGATTTTCACTGACTCTCTGTGGAGGAAAACTTAGGGCTGCTAATACCTAATACAGGTCAATAAATCATTCTATAAAGAGTGACCTAATTAACACTCAAGCCCTGATTTGAATGCATGAAGCTCATTATCTTGACACAAGGTTCACTCTCACAGAAAAGAAAAAAAAAATTAAAACTAAAAAACTCATGGAAAACTTTGTGGGAGCAAAGTTTCTAGACAAAATGGAAAGCAGCTATCTTCTGTGCAAATGTTGCTGCTCGTTTCCCAGTCCTAGATTCTTCCTGAACAGGGGGAAATAATAGGAAACATTTTCAATTAGTCTGGTACAGCAGAGAGCTGGAAAGAGTCATCAATAAACACACAAATGGTTGTTATACTCCAGCACCAGAGACATGCTAGTATTATCCAGGAGAAACTATAACATTCATTGGTTTGGCACTCATTGGTGATGACTACCTTTGTAAAAGCACCCATTGCCTGGTTGAAAGGATCCCCAGAGTGCAGAGGACATCAAACCACTCAGGGACTTTGTCTGGAGGAATCAAATCCATTGCTTTGCTGCCTCAGGGAGGCTGAGGGCCAAAGTCAATTGTATGATCAGCCAGGTACCTAAGCACAAAAATTGTTCCCTAAATTATTGTAATGGCCCAAGGCTAAATCTGCATAGTTTCCTTTTAGAACCCCTTTCTTCCCCACTCCAATCAGTTGAAATAAGAATTTTGTCCTTGCGTTTGTACTAGAAGATGAACAATGAACAAGGGAATATACTATGGCAGATGAACAGAGTTGTATTTTTTCTGAGTATCACATGTAAATTCAGAAAGATTTAGACCAGAAAGTGACCAGAGCCTGCTCTTTGATAGACAAGGTGGATTCTCTTCATGATAGAAATGCCCACCATTGCACCCCAAGTAAGCATCAGACATAAGGGAAGATAGCCCAACCACGGACACTCAGCTTTTGAAAGAACTAAATACAAGGTAGTTTAGGCATAGTTAATCTGGAAACTAGGAAATTATTTCTAGTAGATGGAGGAGAGGATTTCTAGAACAAGAAAAGTAGAGAATAGAGGTTTTGAAGCTGAAGCTTGATTATATCACAGGGATTACATAGCGTAAAAGCACAAGCATCTGCAGTGGAGCAGAGCTCTTCCGTGTCCTGTAGTCCTGCCTTTACAAAATACAGATGTGAGGCTATACACAAATATAAACTCATGTACATGGTTCTTTTACAGTCTTTGGGGAAGGTGTATGAAATTGGGAAACTGAATCCATTTATCTCATTAAATGAAAAAAGACAAAGTGGAATCCTGTTCCATACAGCCCACTTGACTTAATTAACTAACATCTGAATCAGTGCTTGATTGCAAAGACTGCCATTCTAAACCAGGAGCCACAACCAGCAATTGTTCTTTTTTTATTAGAGTAATTGAGGAGGGTGCCATTTGATTAGCCCATGGCTTTATTGATTAATTTATCATTTCTTTGTCTGCATTTCATTTTGATTGATTTTCTGTGCTCTTTGCAAATGAGCGGGTTGTCATGAATACAAAAGTGCTTCACACACAACCACTACTACAGCTCATTCATCTGTTGTTTTCCTGATGTCTTCTTCACTGAAACTGCACCCTTTTGCTGTCCACCAGCTTTCACTCACAGCAGCTGCTGGCTGAACTAATGAGTGCACCTGGGCTTCAGCTTGCAAAAAAGCATAGTGTCCTTACCAGCGACACAACAGGACAGAACAGTGTGGAGTCACAGTGCTCCTTTGGTGTGAAATTAAGATCTATTTAGACACAAGTCACAGTGCAGCATGACACCAGATTTCTGCAGACCTATGACATTTGTACGAATCTCTGCTGCTGCACAATAGTAAATATTTTAGGAAGGAAACAGAGATATGGTGGTATCACAGTGCAATTCCATACCCATATGGTGGCACCACCTTGTCCTGTTTGGTTTTGCAATGAGCAGAATCACATGCCGTTGCTAAAGAAACCTTATTCCAGTTTTACATAACTAGCTAGTACATACAGTGAGCTCCTGGGGAAGGTTGCAATGCAGTATTATAAGGCTCACTTCTCATGGATGGATTAGCAAGGTGTATTAGCAGAACTGTGAGATGGTCTTAGGCAGAGGATTGGAAAGAAATTCCACTCTTCAAGCTCTGAGGAGTCTTGCACAGCATTTCTTGATCAACTTTCTAAAGCCTTTCTGTTACTCAGGATATGACTGGTTCCTGGGAGCACAGCAAAGTGAACTGCAACTTGGGACTTAGCCCTAATTTTGATAAGTACTAATTCAAACATCTCCTTTAAGCCTTTCCCACAAGGCACGAACAAAGTGCACAAAGTGAGCATGCAGTCCTCCGAGAGTAGTGGCAAGCAGATGTACTCCACCTAGTGAACAGCTAGTTTTGCAGAGGGAACTTTCCCTCATGAGTGGATTACCTGAGATTGTGTTACAGCCCCTCCATGCATTACTACCACTCCTCCAGATCACCATCCCTGATCATGGACCCATTTGTAAGGTTCTTGCAATGACACAGCTAAATGTGTTGATAACCAACCAGTAGGATGGCTTGCAATTGTACTGAGCTTGGGACTCGCAGTCCTTTACTGCAGATCAGCTGGTCAATGACAACTTGTTGAGCTGTGGCAGGTCTAGCATTGCTATCACCTGGGCCTAATCTTCTTGGCTCAAGACCAAATGCACCTTGCTCATACACTGCCACTTTCTTACAATGCCAGTGGAAGAAAGTAGACACGTCCTTCCACAAAATTGGTGTCAGAAAGCTCAGCATCAACTGTGAAGACTGAATCAACTGTAGTTTGTAATACAAAAGAGAAATCAAGCAAAAAGGGAAGGAAGTGCTCCAAACTGTCAGTTCACCACAGTTTGGGTTTGTTTGTTTTCTGATAAGACAGTGATGAATTGCAGCTTAGACTAATGAAGGGCAAGGGGTCTTTGGGACCTGAAACCAGCAGCCCTGAAACCTTTTGGTGTTCATTGAATGGAATAGCTCAAAATTTAAAGCAGTAAAGAAACAATGTCAAAATATCCATGTTTTGTATCCTGCTTGGGGACTAAGATTTGTAGGCAGAGCTGTTCACTTCTCCACTTTGGTTTTTAAATCTCCAGCAAACCATTTAGTTTCTTTGTGCCTAAATTTCTCCCATAAAATAGACATGATCTCATTTTCTGACTTTAGCTGGGTTTTGTGAGGAAGAAGCGTCCAATATGGAATAGAATAGAATCATTGAGGTTGGAAAAGACCTCTGAGGTCATCGAGTCCAACCGTCGACCCAACACCACCATGCCCACTAAACCATGTTAAGTGCCACATCTACACGTCTTTTAAATACTTCCAGGGATGGGGACTCAACCAGTTCCCTGGGCAGCCTGGTCCAATGTTTCACCACTCTTTCAGGAAAGAAATTCTTCCT
>NW_008794888.1:6116353-6133394 GCF_000699145.1 Aptenodytes forsteri | reverse complement strand
TCCAGTCCAGGTGGTGTAGCAGGTCGTTGACTGCTTCCTCTTGGGGGGGGTTCATCCTGCTCACCGTCCCAGTCTTCCAGCTCGGGGGGCTGAGTACCCTGAGGAACTGGTCTGATGTCTTTAACGACAGCGGCCAGATTGTTTTATGACTGGGGTTAGATGAGTGGATGGATGAGGAGAGAGTAAAACAGTAGTAACAATCATATTACATAACATTAGGTAGAACTTAATTTACACTTGTTACTTTGGTTAGGTTTGATTCTGCCAGCTCATTGTAGAAAGTTGCAGCCACAAACTGATCAGAGCCATCTTAACAATCTTTATTATTAAAAAAAAAAAAACAGTCTGATAAAGCAAAAAGCTTGCAAGCTGTTTGTTAGTCTTTTCATATTCACAGACTTCTTAGGCTAGCAGTTGTTGTTAAAAAAATCTCATACTAAAGTAAACCCCAAAGAACTGCTTCTCACACATGCCCTTTTAGAACTTAAACTAACTAGTTTCCATACAGCTCTAGTTCTTCATTATATACATATATATAAGTTCTTCATGCAGTCATTAAAAATTAATCTACATTAACAGCACTTCTATGCTTTTTAGTATCATTAAGGTCACAATACTTTTTAAAATGTTTTCCCAAACCTTTTATGGCTACTTGGAGTATTCATATCTTATCAAAACCTTGACTGTCTGAACACCTAGCCTTACAATCATCTTATTAAGATTTTCACATCACCTGATATGAAAGCAGCCTCGCCATCCTTTAAACACATTCCAGTTGAACAAATTAATAGAATACATGAACCTAAAGCCTTGGACATGGAAGAAGTCATCTGCATTTGTTGGGAAAAGTAATTGGCTAAAAGTAGCTGATTCCTATTTCTGTAATGCCAAACACTAAAGTTCCTAAGCAGGCAGAGGCTTTAGAAGTTGAGTTTCCTCCTACTTACTGTTACCAAAAAATATTGCTCCGAAATTATAGCCAGCAGTATCCGATGGACACACAAACAGAAAGACAGAGGATCTGTTGAATCCAAATATACCATACATGAGTCACTGAAAGGAATTTGGTCTTATGGTTAAAAGTTCAGCAGTCAAGAGACCAAGGTTTGACTTGTGATTCTTCCTCATGTGTCATTAGGAAGTCAATTAATAGTTCTGTGCATCAGTTCATCAGCAGCAAAAACAGACAGTATATTCTCCCCTCCTGGGGGAAGTTGTCTTGAAGATAAATACCTTAATGTTATGAAGCGTTCAGACACTGCAATGACCAATTGTCTAGCAGTTTATGCAAATATCAGTGCTTTGTGCTCAGTTCCCTGAACGAGTTAGTGGTGTTTAATTACCATTCTGTCCACAACATTGCAAGAAATTAAATCCCAAGTGAGAATAGTTATTCTTTTGTTATCTCATGCTGCACTATTGGAAAAATTAGAGGGGCTGTGCTAACAGAAAATGAAACTGACTGTTAAAAAGAAACAAACTTGAACTATGAAGACCAATTAGGAAACAAGAAAAAAAATTCAGGGAGAGGGGGAAAAACTGCAGAAATAACCACTATGCTTTCAACCAAGTGGCAGAAGCAGTGCCCTTTAGAGCAGCACCATTAGGAATTGAAGGTGGGAATTATGATTTTGTATATATGTGCCTTTGTGTATGTACTTACATATATGTATTTATTCACCTTTGTAAATTAGTATCTCTTCAACTAGCAGTCATGAGTTCTTTATCCATTCCTCATAGTTCACTGGAACTGGACATGTCATAACATAATCTCTTGCTAGTAATGGTTTTAAAACATAGAACAACGGCCAGCTTGAGGCAGTCCCCATTCATCTGTGATGGAAAGCAGAACAAAGACAATAGATTCAGGCTAGAGAGAGAGAAGGCATAAATGTGGAGCAGATCAAGAGTCTGAACCTTTTTCTGTTTACCCCAATAGAAGTTCCATATTAAATCGAAAGGATTATACTGGATTTTTAACAGCATGCCATAGCACTATTCTAATGTCACTTCACTCAAACCTAATAGTAAGCAAGCCAGAAAGATACAGAGAGGCACAACCCAGGTCTTCAGGGAATTAGAATCTCACCCATTAAGTTAATGAGGTAATGATTAAAAGCTTTTGGAGTGTGATAAAGAGCTCAAAAGCTACTGAGAAGTTGGGTATCCAGATACCATCTTTTAACATTTGTTGCTTGATAGGATAGCATCCTATCAAGGGTGTACCCAGGATGATTCTTAGAAAACAGATAAGTAACCTTACTAGCTTTTTCAATAAAAGACTATACAGCACTGAATGAAGCCAAAGTAATTTTCATTAAATTTAAGGTTGCTGGAGAAATAGAGAAAGTGGGATACTCTCCATTTCACCTCATGAAAGAAACTATCATGATAACAATCCTGCGATATCCATCCCTGCTGCCTGGCATTATAGAAACCTCACCAAAAAGTAATTAAAGAGCCAAATACCATGCTATCTAATTTAAGACATCTTTCAAATACTTCTTAGAGCCCCTGTTGGGCTAATTCTGTGAGCTTAGGAAAATAAAGCACTCATCATTACTTCCGGACACACAAAGACACAGGTAGGACCTAAGCAGCCCTTTTTGCCTGAGGACTAAAATAGCACATTGCTTCCAATTTTAGATCTGATACACAACAGAAAATGTCAGAAGGTCGACAAACATAATTACATCCAAGCCACAGACAAGCAGATCTTCACTTCAGTCCACATCTCCAAACAGCAGCCAGCTGGCAGAGAGAAGCTCAGCAGGTTAGCCATGTCCTCTCTGCCCACTTGCTAGAACAAATGGTGCTATTTCAGTCTGCCGCGGCTGCAGGCAAGAGATTAACTCTCAGGCTGATGAATTGAGAGCAGAACTAAATGAAGCAACTCAATTTTTCTGTTGGCTTCTCTAATCACAATTCACCACCTAGTAGGAAGAAGTGTAATCTCAGATTTTTGCAGCCTTTCTGCTAGGTAACATGATTATGTTGTAGAGCCATAACACAGTATAATGGTGTATACCTTTATAGAGCCTCTGACGGTTTAATGGCATTGTAAAGGAAAGCCCAGCCCATGTTACACATAGAATATCTTCAGCCCCTGTCACAGAGAAGTTAGGAAGATAAGACTTAGCTGATTAATACAGAGTCTGCAAAACCTCCCTGCAGTGAAGCAATATGGGAGAGGTGAACTCAGGGTGTGACAGAATCGAAAAGAAGTGCAGGAGAGAACTCCTAAAATTGAAGAGGAGTAAGGAGGAGTCACTGCCTGAGAGGTGAAGAAAGCTATATGGGAGGGCATGAGGTTGACCAGGACATGGGGAAACTGAAGGAGGATTTTAAACAGACTGAACTGAAGCTAGAGAAGAGAAGATGTGGGGATGGGAGGAGGAGCAGGCAGGTGTTCAAAGATAGGAACAAGAATGGTTGCAATGACATCTCAGTGGAGGAGGCCTGAAAGGGCAAATACGGGGCAAGGAAGAGAAGAAGCAGGATTGAGAAATTTGAGTTGAAAAGGGACACAAAAGGAACTCCCAGTGGAAAGGCAGAGAAGAGCTGAAAGAAACAAAGAAACAGGTGCAAAGAAAAAGAAATTAAGTAAAGCCCAGGAGATGTGATCCTTTGGGAATGTCAAGGGATTGACTTACACTGAGGCACTCACAACCTAGTTCATTGTTGGTTCTGGCTTTTGACAGGAGGTTCTGCTTTTGCTTCATCCATAACCCCGCAGAAAACGTCAAAACAATTGTTAAGATGTGACACGTTTTCCACACTTCCTTTTTCTGGGACAGAACAGCAGGAACCTTGTTCCCAGGGAGAAACTGGTGGTGACCCCCAACCTGGACAGGTACCTTCCCCATCCAAAACAGCCAAACCCCATGGTCCTGGCAGCTCCCTACTACAGGGGATGCATACGGCTGGCTACTAAACCCACTACTCCTCAGATCTGCTTGGGTTGCCTTCTCTGTGATTATATCACTTTACTTGGCTCAGAGCAGCTGGCAGGAATAAGCCTGATGGACGTGTTCAGATTACTCACCTTTCAGCTCCACCCTGATTGCAACCTCTCACACCCATCCATGAACACCTCCCAGCCTGGAGAGAGGGCAGACACTGCTTCTGCCTTGTTGCTTGGCTGTTAATAACAAAAGGCATTGCATGGGAAGCCTGCAGACTCCCTGGTGCTGAAAGGAAAGATAGTTCTCTCTGGCTTGTCTGACCGCCTTTCTGCAGGTTGGTTTTCAATCAACTTTTTGGCTACTCTGGAGCACAGTGTTCAGTAGATGTACAAGCCTGTTCTTGCAAGAGCCTTTCATCTGTTATCTAGGCAAGGTGGAAATAAAAGGCTGGGCCACAGCATTCAACTAAGGCTTCTAAAGGGATTGGCTTCCTGTTCCCCATGGATAGCCTGAGATCACACCAGGAAAGAGTAATTGCCACAGGTTTGTTATGATCAAGCAAAGGGATTGCTGATGCACGTTGTCCAGGCTCTGCAGTATGTGTAGATGGAGTCTAGAGCTAAACTGCTACCAAATAGCATCTTAAACTAAGGTCCTCAGATCACACAGCTGGAAACCCCTGGACTTGTGATCTTATCATTTATATTTCCTACAGAAGCTGCTGAGAGAACAGGGCTGATTTAATCCCTCCTAGCAGGCAGCACTCCCTGAAGCATGAACAACCCCTTGGAAGCACCTCTCTCCCCCCTCATCACTAAGGGAGTCCAAACAGTTTGATGTAGGTGTCTGCATTGTGGGTGGCTAAATTGGCCAGATGAGCTCCAGAGACTGCAAAATGAAGAAAGAAAAAAAAACACAAAACCAAAAAAACCCAAACCGAAACAACAACAAAACCAAACAAAAACCACAAACAAACAAGCAAAACAAACACACAAAACTGTTTGGGACTAATCTCTCATGATCATTATAGTGCTGATTCCACTGGTCTTTACTGCAAGGCTTTATCATAATGTGTAGATGGAGTCTAGAGCTAAACTGCTACCAAATAGCATCTTAAACTAAGGTCCTCGATCACACAGGCTGGAAACCCCTGGACTTGTGATCTTATCATTTATATTTCCTACAGAAGCTGCTGAGAGAACAGGGCTGATTTAATCCCTCCTAGCAGGCAGCACTCCCTGAAGCATGAACAACCCCTTGGAAGCACCTCTCTCCCCCCTCATCACTAAGGGAGTCCAAACAGTTTGATGTAGGTGTCTGCATTGTGGGTGGCTAAATTGGCCAGATGAGCTCCAGAGACTGCAAAATGAAGAAAGAAAAAAAAACACAAAACCAAAAAAAACAAACCCGAAACAACAACAAAACCAAACAAAAACCACAAACAAACAAGCAAAACAAACACACAAAACTGTTTGGGACTAATCTCTCATGATCATTATAGTGCTGATTCCACTGGTCTTTACTGCAAGGCTTTATCACAAGCCGTTTTAAAAAGAGGGGGCAGGAGTACAAGGGTTAGTTTTGCTTTAATTGCCTTACCCGGGTAATCAGCTATTTGAGATTAAATAGAGCAAATGTCAAGGGGAGTGAGTGTCTAGATGCAGAAGGGAATCTTCCGCCTTGAGAATTAATCAAACCCCCACAGAAGTTCAGAAAATTTCCAAAAGCTTTTTCCAATTTTTTGATCACTCCAGAGATCTTGTTTACAGCAACACACTGGAAGTCTGATCCTTAGAGGGGATCGGTATACGACCTTTTCAGTGCCACAAAACAAAGATACAATCCTGTAACAGATTGCAACGTACTCGGTGCACAGTATCTGAGCATTAGCAGAAGAACTTGCTCTGCAAATGCACATCCTTTTGGGACCTCATGGAACCACCTGAACCATCAGTAAACTGGAACAGTCTGGCAAAACACAAATTCACAAATTCTACTAAGATGTTTTATCACAGTTTTCTTTTGAATGTTTTATAGGCTCAACACACCCATTAGTATGAAAATTGGACTTACTCACATCTGCTCAAAAGCAAGCTGGGGCCAAGTTAAAAAGGCATCCTGTGCATAACACCTCTTCTTGGAAACCACGGTTTATCAGTAGTGGAAAATATTTGTGGAAAGTTCATTTTGCAAAAGGCAGGAACTGTAAAAAGAAAAATTGCCTGCGGTGTTTACTAACCTCAGAGTCCCTGCATAGCCCCTGCCACTTACACCCACAGAAACTCCTTCAAAGATCAAATAAGTTCATACCTTCTCCTACGAATCATCTGAAATGCTCAAGAAAGATGGGGTTTAGCTCATATTTACTTTTCTCTCCCACACCTTTTTTACAGTTACCATATTAAAATCAGGAGGATGTGGAAATGTAACAAACATTTCTTCTTAGCCAGAGCAGAGATTTGAGAACATTGTCCATCTGCTCACACATTCAATAAATCCCTTAGCTTCTAGTAGGATTACTTAGGTGCTGCATGTGCATATGTATCAGCACACTTGAGACATAGGTCTTCACACTTGAATATAACAGGTTTAACATGATTTGCCATATGGCCTGGCAGCAAAAATCTTTCTTGGTATGGCAATTTAGACACCCTTTCCTCTGTCCTTATTCTTATAAGGACTTAATTCCTTACTTCCTACTAAGAAGACAACACAGCACACAAATGTTAGTTTGAAGCCCAGGACATGGAGGTTTCCAATGCCTCTGAAATGGCCATGGCCCTAGGAAGATGGGGCAAGCACTTGAGGGAAAAAAAGCAGAGACTCATTCTTCCATTTTAAAGGTGCAGCCTCAAGACCTTGCACACAGCGTGCTCAGATCCTCTGAGATGGGATGTAGTGCTTGAGAGGAAGTCTGTATGTTTGGGGGGGAGGGCTTTGAAATATCTGGGAGAGAAGCCCCACTGCATTACCACTGCATTACCAAGATCCAGTAGAGCACTATTCCCAGCATGCAGGTAATGAGATCACACCACATCAAAAGTCAGTTAAGACTTTGAAGCTCTGAATTCACAAAGACAAACTAATTCTTACAGTTTTTTCCTTTCCCAAGCTAGCATTTCTGGCAGGAACCTGAAAAGAAATGCTAACTAGACATAGAGTAAATACAAACAATTACTGTGTTTTTCCCATGTGTTATCCCAGTGGAACTTGGCATTTTAAGAGTTTAAAGTTTAATTACATTTTTGCTTTTGGTACATTGGATAGCCACTCACCTATGAAGAAAAGCGTCTGAGAGGGTTTCAAGCTCATTTAAAACACTGAGAAGCAAAAATTGCTGAAGCGTGTGATGCTGGCTCTGTGTTTTGATGTGCTATAGAATAATGTATGGAATTATTTATACATTCGCTAAGTGGTGCATTTTCATTGTGCTTTCAGCTAACTTGCAAACTCCACTGGCCCCATCTCAGGAAACCTTTCTCTCCACACTTGCTAACACTTCCAGTAATACACTGAATTTTTCCTTGCCCCATCGCACTGCTGTGTGGAAGAGATATTTGAAAGTCTGCCCAGGCTGCAGATGTTACAAGAAAGGGGGAAAGAGATGATCAAGAACATTTTAGTCACTCCATTGCTCACAGAATTGCTTATTTATTCAGATTTTCCACTCCCAGATTCCTCTGATCACCTTGGTTTCTGACACCTTTCCTTCCACTCCTTTGTGAGACAGGAGCTGGGGACCCTTCACATCGAATGTTTCTGAATGCATTCATTAGCGAGGAACCCTCATTACAACATTAGGCTCCAAAGGTCATGTCCACAAGGTCATATCATGCTCCCCAAAAGAAGTCTGTCATGGCAGGCTCCGTTGAGGGGACAGAAATGGCCACGTAGAAGGCAGCTCTTGATTTTTGTTAGTGGCTGAGGAGCATGAGGTAAGGCAAAGAGCCACCAGTCCTATCAAGCTGGAAAGGTTGAGCAAAAGGTATGGCCATGGCCTTGAGCTGTGACCCCTGCCACAGCTGGGTGAGCCGAGTAGAGCATTTTAAAACTGTCCCATTGCCTAAACCCAGCATGAAAAATCACTAGGCTTCAAACCTCCCCTTCAGCAGGGAGCCCACACCAACCAGCGCCCTGGCCTGGAGGAGGCACCTGGAAACCAAAGAGCACAGCATGAGACCACAGAGGAAATAAATCCTTGCAAGTCTTTCATACAACAGGACGCAGGTGTGCACACATTGCACTGTGCCTCGACCCCAGTGATGGCTGCTCAACACGGCAGCAATGCAGGCTTGGAAATGCCCCACCACAGTGCCTGCACGGAGCTGGTGGGTACAGGGCCGGGGGAATGGCCATCACAATGAATCACTGCTGAAGTTTCCTACTCACCTGGTTACATCCTGAGCCCCGCCACCTGCATGTCATTTGCCTTCTCCATCCCTCGCTTGCTGTCCTGAGCACTCGCCTGCTACCACAGGCATGGAGCCCCTGCTGTGCTCAGCCTCCACCAGCCTGCACTCCGGAGTAGGTGAATTGATTTCACTAACACACATCTACAAACACAGTTTTTTCTGCTGTGGTAAATCAACACAGCTCCACAGGATCAGACCAATAAAACACGAAGCAAGCTGGGGGTCTATTTCCTCTGCCTGAAGAGTGCTCCATCATGGCAAGCTATGATTACTACAGCCCCACGCCAGCAATCTCTTCCATTTCTCAGGTCCAGTCTCAGTAGTGGGGTGTAGGAGCACATGGTTGGTTGTTTTAATCTAATCACCATTTATTTTCAGTTATCCAGGGAAAAGAAAGAAAATCTTTCACACACACAAAGCCCTGTATTTCTTTTCTTCTGGCTATGAGTGGGCTGACTGCAGAAAGACAGGGCCTGGCCACACAGGTTCTGATTTGGTAAAAAGATGGAAAATGTGTTAGTGGGCAAGAAAAGTATAAAAAAGAGCATAAAGAAGGAGAGGGAAAGATATGATCAAAGGGAAACGGCTAAAAAAAAGTCTAAGATTTCTTATACATACATGTATGCACATATGACTATTTATATATGTGAAGTCGCTGTGTACCTATGTATAATGGTATGCATGTATGTTTAGAAAATGTCTCCCTCACCATGTGCAGGGTTCATTAGGAAAGCCACTATTTTCATTCTAATCTGTGAGGGAAATACGCATCCTGGTGTGATTTTTCAAAGTAAGTAGGGGGAGCATTTGAAGATGCTAACTCCTACACTGCCTTCTCCCGCTTTCAGTGGGGCTTTTTTCCTCACTTAGAGCTGCCCAAAGGATTCACACACGCACACACACATGCTTATCTCGTTGCTCAGATGCTTGAAAGACTGTCCTGGCCAGCAGATACCCTCTAAGTCACAGGGAAAGCTTGTCTTTTAGCAGCAAACTTTGTGAGAGGCCTCTGGACTTCCTCACTGTCGTTTCAGGTTTTGTTACATTTTCTTATTTAGCTGCAGCAAATGGTTAAAGAGAAGAAGTCCAGCTCCTCACAGTGCCTCTCAAAAGCATTTCAAATGTACCCCACTGGCCTGGGACAGCTGTTTTTCCCTTCGGGGGGGGGGCAGAGAGCGAAAAAGAGTCCTGCTCTTTTTTTTTCCCACCCTACACTCTCCTTTAAAAAGCCACGTGTGTTTCCACTTCTGACCAAAGTTTCATGGCAGAAAGGCAGCATGTCCCCCACCACCAGCAACCTCAAAGCAGAAATGAGGTTGTTTGCAAGACCAAGTTGTGTGCAGGCCACTGGATCTCAGGCAGGACTGGATTTGACTGTGACAACTGATCAGGCTGCAGAACCCAAAATCATATACAGAACCAGGAATCCATCAGTTTACACAGGGCTGATGAGCAATCTGTCTTGCTGCTATCCAGCTTTCTTTTTTGAGGACTCACTTCTCATCACTGGCATGGGATGTCCCCAGCTTGCACCAGGGAGCTGAAACTCTCACTAATTATGGTTTTGCCAATTAACCCTTCAGACTCCAGTCCTAATGGAGCTGCTGCTGACATCAAGAAAAGGGACAAGGGGTGTTGTGGGATCAGCCCTTTCTAAACCAAGGGCCAGATGAGTGGAATTTTAAGGAATTGGAAAGTTATATCAAAAATTATTTATAATCGTAGCTGTTACAGAGCAGCTCCAATTAAAAAAAATAGAACTGCTTTGGCAGAAATAAAGGCAACTACAAAATAACCCTTCTGAGGCACTACTGTTCCCATGTAAGAGCCTGAAACCAAATCTAGACTGCAAAGAAATAGTTTTCAGAAACACCACGCCACAGTCCATTGGCTGGGTCATGCATGTGAACTGAACTGTGACTCTAGGTTCTAAAGACATCAGTCACTCCTGTCAGAGCAGCTTTAGTTGTTGTGAAGCAGGAATCAGGATCTGATCCCTGTAAGGGGACATAGACAAGTTCGGTCAACGTATTATTTGCTGTGTCTACGCTGACAGCTGGATTGGATCCAAGCCCCCTGGCCACCCTCTGCATTTACTGGAGGCTTTTAGCAACTGAATCTCTGCTTTTGCACAGTGGTGCGCCAGAATTACCAAGCCCTGCTGAGATCCCCAAAGAAGGGCTGGAGTAGGTCAGGGCAGCAGTAGCCGTGGGGAGAAAATGGCAGGTTTCTGTCAGTGTCCAGTTAGAGGGATTATGGCAGCTCTGTGGGAAGCTTTTCCTAAAATAAGCTAGGTAAAGATATCATGCCTCTAAGGCTGATTGAGCACCTGTCCAAGAATGCTGTTACTTGCAATTGGATGTAAATAGGTACAAAGAAGAGTTTTGTAGCTGGATTAAGATCCTTTCCTCTTGGCCAGCAGCGGATACTCGCTTTCTCATCTTCTCAGAGAAACTCCTATACTGGATTGCCAAAGGACCAACATTGTGTTCAGCTACAGTGTCCCTGCAGAGACCTGTCTTGATTCATTATGCCAAAGTCACCCTGGTCCTGCTGCAGGCTCTCACATCCTCCAATCTGAAAAAGGACAGCACAGAGTCAGGGCAGCAATGAAAAAGATACTTCATGGAAAGTCCTCGACAGGCTTAACTAAAATACAGCAGGCTGTGAACCCACCCAAGGGACATTCAAACCGAATCACAGTCAAAGCTCAGGCTCCAAATCAGGTTGGGGCAGAACATCAAGTTGCTGATCAGTACGTTATTACACAGCAGCTGGGCTACAGTAATTGTCCACACGCTCCTCCCTAGCCTGTGGTAACATCCCAGATAATACAGCATGGCTTATCCCCAGGAGAAAAAAAAAAGTTACATCATGCTGCATCCTTGCAGACAAAAAACGTGTGAACAGAGGGGCGGTCACCAGTGCCCAGCTGCCTCCCAGTAACACGCTGAGCTGCTTTAATTAGGAAAATTGTCTAAGCCCCATAGTTCATAGTATCTCTTTTAATATGCATGCCGGAGGCTGTTTCTGATGTTAAGCTGTGTAGCTTAGGGCTCTTCTGTGGTCTCTTATGGAGCACAGTTTATAAAGTTTCCTGACAGCACCCTGTGCAGGTGCTGGGGAGGATCACAGGCATTACCCTCCGTGCCGGGAAGACATGCACCGCTCCTCTCAGGCCATTTTGCCAGCCTCTGCAATTGTACAGGAGTGATCCCTATGCTGTTTTATCCATTTTAAAGTCCCATTAAGGCTGACACTTATGCAAATGTAAGTGTCTCATCCTTATTAAAAGGGACGTTTAACTCTGAGCTCCTAAAAGAAGAATACATGTGCACTGTAGCCATCTGGGAGCTCCTCACACACCTTCTCCCTGCTGAGACAAATGGGTCATTTCCACCAGCCACCCACCTTCTTCCCTGCGAGACCACGGGCTGCCTGCGCAAGGGGCTGAGGAAAGCCAGAGACATATTGACACTGACTGACTTGTTCTGTGCCTGCACCAAGGAAGGACAGACAGACATTTTAATCTTCATTAGCACGGAGCCCTGCATCTGAAAGGGAAAAATCGAACACTACGAAAGGACAGGAGAAGCCTGAAAAATGAACACAGGGCAACCTTCCCACCCCTTTCTTGCCATATGAGGAAATGATACTCTGATCAGGACTGTAAAGGGAGCCCCCCTTTTGTGAGAGATGTTGAGATGAGCCATTTTTCCCCATGCTCTGTCTCTCACAGATGCCACTAAATGATAGTAATGGAGAGCTAAGCTGCCATCCCTTTCCTGGAGTGATTTCCAGTTACTTTGCCTACATGGCTGGTTTTGGTCACATTGCATGCTGTTAAGTGATCTCAAAAACCTTTTTGAAAGGTGATTCCTAGCAGTGATCTCCTTGCAGAGACGGGGAACTAAGGCGTGTCACGGTGAGGGACCTTGCCTGTGGTCTCAGGGATTTCAAATAACTGGAGCTGGTTTTGCAGCCACAGAGTAATTCAGGCTGCATAGTCCAGATTGGTGCTGGGTAGCTGCTGGCACCATCAACTTTTGTTCCTGCAAGGAAACAATTCTTTGATCAAGAGATTTCTCACACGTATATCTGGCATGTACACATGGAATTAATTATAACTGCCTCCAATATAAGCCACATGAAGTCATTAAAATTCATTCCAATTAATGGCAATGAGCTGAAAACAAACCCAACACCTGCAAGCCAGAGAGAAATCAGCAGTTACAATATTTTACATATGCCACCCTACCTTGGAAATTTTGCTGGAGCTTTAATGTGCAGAATGTGAACTGAAGATGAGAATTTCTCTGCTCAG
Source organism: Aptenodytes forsteri (assembly GCF_000699145.1). NCBI lineage: Eukaryota > Metazoa > Chordata > Aves > Sphenisciformes > Spheniscidae > Aptenodytes > Aptenodytes forsteri. The sequence continues at coordinate 6,120,753 of NW_008794888.1, read as the reverse complement.
ACAGATCTTCCCAGCCAAGGTTCAAGAAGATTAGAGGAGTCAGTGCCCGGTTAACCTCCCTGTAGCACACTGCATGAGATGGTCCAGAAGAACCTGCCTGGGGGAGTTTGGAAACCTTTCCTCATCTTACAGCCAGGGGAAGTGAAGCACAGAAGGAAAGGCACAATGATGCTAGAATTGGTCTCTTCTGAGTCCCACCTTGAGGAAGGGCACACACACAGTTGTTTACCTGATCAGGGTTGGACAAGCAGGCAGAGTCTGCAGTCCCACTAGCCCACGCTGCTTCACCAGGGAGCTGGGAGACAGGCATAACCAAGAAACCTGGCTGCCAAAAGCAGGCACATGCTGGTGGTGAGAACAGCCCAACAAGCTGCTGAGGTCCAGCTGCAGTTGCCAACCTCTGCTCAAGACCTTTATCAATCAACTACAGCCCTCTGGGTAGGGAAGAGAACCTGAAAGCATGAGGGTACACAGGTTATTTGCAACAGCCCGCAACATAGCAGCCTCTCCCAGCTCTGCACCAGCCTCTGAACTAGAGGGGATAGAGCTGAGTACCCTCCACACAACCATTTCCCTTCCTAGGTTGCTCCCCAGCCAGCTCTGGAAATGTTAACTCACGGGGACTTTACTTTAGTCTCACACACACAAATATGCAAACTGCAATAAAAGTACCATTGCTTTGTGTCACTCCATCATTCATAATCTGGGCTGATGGAGCTTTTGGGGAGAGAGACAGGAAAAAAAGAAAAGATAAAAACTTCTGAAATTCATGTGAACTCTTTCCTGTGCTTTTGTAACATAGCAGCACTTCAGAGACAGAGCGCACATTGTGTTCATTCCCTCTCCTATCTGCAGCGTTGATATTTGCTTTAATGATCTTTTTTCATTTCTTCTCTGGGTGTTCAGTGGGAATCATCTTCATCTCTGTTTCTCAACCAGGAGTGAATGAACCACAAGTGCGTTTTGTATTCAACTTAACAGACTGATTGACTTTAGACTAAGCTTCACTATTTCCCATCTGACTTTCATTACCTAGAATAAGATGGTAAGTCAACCTGAACTGAAAGTAATTAAGGGAGCTTTGGAAAAGGGGGGAAAAAAGAAAAGAAGCAAAAAGCATTCTCTCTTCAAACACATAATCGTACGAAAATAACACAAAATGCAAATGACTTATAGATGCGCCGATCTGGCTCTTTTATTGTCACTTTGAAGGCAGTAACTACAAAGGGCTAATATTTGTAATCTGCCGACGCAGTAGTACTGTTAAAGTATGCTATTTAGCATCTTCAAAAAACACCTCCTGGGTTTGTCTAAAAGTATCTGAAGGAAGCTTAAGAACCCCTTCCCATTCAGACATTTCCCCAAAACAACAAATCAAGCAGGGTGTGGAACAGTCTCACATGGGTTAACAACCCCCGTCTTGGATTTCACACAAAGTCAAGTACAGCCCCTTTGTCAGAGTGACTGGCTGCAAGATCAAAGGGATATGGCTTTAAGGGTTGTGTTCAAGGCCAAAATGTCTTAAATGTACCTTCTCCAAACTTAGGGAGGTTTATGGGCTGGTAGGCGTCAGCTAGATGTTAAAGAGTGCTGAGGTAATGGGTAGATGGATGGATAGACAGACAGATGTCTTTTACTGTTTTACTTACTGTTTTACCTCTTTACTGTTAATGATGGGAAACACTGTAGAAGAAAATCAGTACCTTCTAATCTCAAAGACAAGATGTCACAGACATTTTGTACCATTAGAGCGAGATCTACTTCTGGACCTGCACTTGGCAGGCAGGATTTGTTGTACTGATCAGCAGTAGGAGCTTCCAGCACTAGGAGATGACAAAGGTAAAATCCCAGAGAGCTATAAGGGACATGACAGAATCATGTTGGAAACTATCTGAACATATTCCAGTTTGGTTTGGGAAAAAATCAGACTCATGGGGACAACATGTGCTGGGAAGGCTGGTGATGTCACCCTGCAGCACCACCTGCTTCATCCCATACTTGTAAAAGCCTCTTTTTAGCAGATGCTATTAAAACTCTGGTATTTGAGGGTAAATCAGGAATCATTTTGGTTCAGGAGCTGCTCTAGCGAGCAGATAGAGGGCAGACAGCAGGGCACAGCACGCTCTGCCTCCAGCCCAATATAAATTGTGCTCCTTCAAAAAATCACCTAACGGTGATTTCAACCTAGACATTACGTTGCTTAAACCACAAGGTCTCCAGGAAGAGATAACAGGCTCCATATATGGCTGATCATTCATGTTAACAGTGAGAGATTAAGCAGAAAAGACAAGGAGTAATGACAGCAAATCCCCGGGAATGAGGCAAGGACCGGCAGCCCAGGCGAAGGAATACATAGCACCAGCTTGTTTGAGTCCTTACCTCAAACAGCTGATAAACTCCTGCCATTGAATCAGCTTTTGGTCACTCATCTAAATAACGCTTCCCTTAAAGCAGAAGACTTCATCAGACAGGAATAACTAAGCTCTGACGTCAAAGCCTTCCTCCGTCTCAGCAGCATGGCAAAACAGATTAAATATAAAATTTGGGTCAGGGCTTTACTTCAGGGCGGGACAAAAACACAAAACACAGAGGTTGTCTTTCCCCCAAAATGCACGGAGTAAACAACAGCTGTGTGGCTGCTGCAGCTGCCGTGAGATGTCCACGAAAGCAATAGATTTCTGGCCACTGTGTTTTGCTTGTGATGCATGGACTGGAACCACACGTCAGATGTGCGTCCATAGCGCTTGGGGGCCTGCTTTTGGATAATTTAACATGAGAAAACATTTTCTGTCTTGTTTCCAGGCAAGTGTATGTTGCTGGGGATTTATCCTCTAAACAAGCTCCTCTGTCACATTAAAAATAGTCAAACCTCTTATATCTTATTACAAAGAGAAATGCGTCTTCAGATAGTGTGTTTAAGCATCCAACATAATGAAAGAGTATAATCTATATCTCAAATAAGAAGCTGCCACTTTGCTCTGTGATGGTGAACGGTGTGAAATTCATCTCTTGTGATACCTCCCAGCAGGAACCGTAGGGAACATGGATGTGAGCAGAGTGCCCTGGGTAGCAGGACTCTGCAAACCAGCATCCTCACCAGGCTGTGAGACTTCAGCACGTCCTTTGGAGGTTTACAAGCAAGAATTTCCATATATGAGAAACAGGCAGGGAGTACCACCTGATTTGTTTGTAGGCTCTTAGTCTGTGTTTGTTGCTGGTACCTACATGCCTTCCTTTTAGGTGAGAAATAATATGAACCTCTCTCATGCTGGGTCTTTCAATCTGTGCTTAAGAAGGAGACGTATTCAATGTCTTGCTTGGTCAGGAACATATTTTCTTCTGAGTTTTGTCAGGAGAGCACGATCTGGGTTATCAAAGCTGCTGCAAGGCAGGTGGTAGGAACACATTATGCTCGTAGTGCATCTGGCCGCTAGTGATATCAAACCCATTTCTGGAAATCGAGTCTCTCACCGTTACATGGAGGGCCATTATTCTTCAAATCTAACTTTCAAATCTAACAAAACAAATAGTAACAGTCCATCCTAAACCCTACCCATAGATACCAAGTGTATCTATTTCTCTACCATCCACCATGAAAAGTCCTCCTGTGCTCAGGCTCTTTTTATGTCACATCTTAGGCTCCAGCTTACATGACAAACAATCTTTGGACAGCACGCCCTTGGTACAATGCAGCTTGTCCTATGTGGCATGACAGTGGCCAGCCAAACCTTTCCCACTTTCTTCTAATTTCTAGTGATGCCAGGTCCAAAATGTACATCAGCTATTCATAGCATTAGTTCTGGAAGCAGTGGGGCCATGAGTTGAAATTTTTAGCAGTGACTGCCCTCTCCTCCTACCCCTACTGTTTTCCTGTGACCTAAAGGAAAAAGCTTAAAAGATAATTTTTTTCGTGACTTATTTTTGAATTCACTCAGTTCCCTGACCCTGTTCACAGCACCTTTGCACAAGCAGTGGTTGGCTGTGCAGCAAAGATAAGACCAGGAACAAACAGCAAGGGGAAGGAGAGGATTGAATGCCTGACTCAGTATCATCATGAAAGCTTGTCTTGGGAAATCAAACCTGAATGTTCCCACCTGCTTCTGAGATTTTAACAACCCTTTCCTCTCTAATTGTTTAACTGATTCATGTAATTAAATCAAAGTAGGACAATTGTCCCTAATGTTTATTTACCTGGAAGTTTGCTGCTTCTGTTTCAGACCCAAAGAAAGGATGTTGTGCCCAAAAGTTCCTTCGATATTTTTTTTTTTTTGCTAGTTATGGTTCTTAATCTAATAATAAAAGATATTATCCCTGTCTGTCAATCTTTTCTTGAGTATTTATGGCCATTATTCTGTTAGGGCTGGTGAGTTGTATTTTTTTTTTATTTTTTTTTCCCTAAT
>NW_008794888.1:6032427-6116158 GCF_000699145.1 Aptenodytes forsteri | reverse complement strand
TGAAGAGTTACTTATTTGTCAATATCTGCTCACTAATTTACTTGTTCAGCATATTTTTCTTCATTTACCTGCAAGGCTGTTTTTTTCCCCTTCTTTATTTCTATTAAGCAATAGATCTTCCCTTATGGCAATGATCCCAAGCACCAGAAACAGGGAAGAAGGCTCAGACCACGAAAGCCCCTGGTTTTGACTGCCTTCATGATGCAAGGCCAGAAGATGGGGGAGATGTTTCTTTTGCTTGTTCTAGTACAGTAGTTCTTGTGGTTTTGTGCCCTGCTTTCCCTTGCATCCCTGTTGCTACGGTGTTCACTGACTGCTGCACTCACCCACATCTCTCACTGGGCACTCCCCTATAGGGAAATTTGACTTCTTCGGGATTTCAACTTACAACACTTAGCAGAAGCTGATTAAACTTGAACTAAATCTAGAGAAGCCAGGTTTGGTGCAGAAGCACAGATCCCTCCTCCCTCACATTCCCTCTAAATTGTGTGGGTAAGTACAAGCACGTAACAGCTACAGAACTACATTCATACAGCTGGTCTCATATCCCAGTTGACGCCTTTAGGTGTCTAAATACCTTCAGAAAGCTGTCCCCAAGTCCAGCAGCTGGGAGGAACCCACTGCAGATCACCACCTGAGCAGGACAGACACAGCCAGCAACCACAGTGGTTTCCTCATAGAGAAGTTATCTTCATAAAGAACAACTTCAAAGCAATTCCAGGCTAAATAATGGAAAAAATCATGCTGAAAGAACAGCTGGGGTTGAAGGCAAAGGCAAGATGAGAATCCTATGAGAATCCGGTGGGGACAAACACAAAGCCTTTGGAATGACGTTGGAGGATTTGGTAGATCTCTTCCCAGATCCACCAGGAATCTCCCGTTTGACGTTATGCAAATATTATACAGTAAAATCCTGAAAAACAAGGTTTATGAAGGTTTAGTCAAAAGGCCTTCCTTCTCTTTCACCCCTTAGTCCTGTGTCATACAAGGAATTCATGGGGTGTTCATAGGCCCTATGCAGGCTTGGGCAGAGCCTCTGGCTAGAGTCTTATCGATGAGAAAATGTGGGAGGGAGGGGGATATCATCCTTTCAGGTTGCCACAGTTGTACTCGGTGCAGGTAAACACCTCTCAGTTCCAGGGAGTTTCATCTTCCATTCAGCTCCTTCACATTCCTGGGGAGCTGGTCACCCTTCCTCCACTCATCCTGTTTCTCAGCCCGATGACCAGTTTGGTCATTTGGGGGAATTTCAGCACCCTTCCAGGTCCTTCCAGCTGAGACGAGGGACAGAGACTTTTAGACAAAAACGGCTCAACAGAAACACTAGCCTCTTTATTTTTTCAAGCACAAAAGCCCCCAAAACCTTTGATTTGGATTTGCTTTCAGAGAACATTTGCATGTCTGCAAAACACTGCCTGAATGCCAGGCCTGAGAATGAATCAGTTGGGCAATTACCCAACTGCTAATTTCAATAAACAGAGCAGCGTCTGATCTGAAATGCGCTGGAAGGACAGAAGCCGCCAAGCACTTTCGGCGTGCGTCGGAGCTGTTGTTCCTTTAACTTTAGAGGAGCCATTTTATCTCTGCACCCCAGCAGCGAGCAAGTGGAGGAGCCATGTCAAATGTGAAATAAAAATGAGCAATGCCTATAAAAGAGAAATATCATGAGAATCTGCCACTTGGGAATAATGAAAGGCTCAAGCAGGTTGCGCTGATTGTGCAACCTACCAGAGGCCTGTCAGCTTTGATAACAATGGCAGCCATCAATTCCTGTAAAAATGGCGACAGCATGAATTGGAAATTGTGAAGCATCATTTAGGGTCGAAATGAGATTTTCTTCAGAATGCATTTGTTGGAATGTTCCCGCTCACTTGAAAAGCTCTGGACAGATCAGAAGGAACGTGAAGCAGCCAGGGCTGGGAGCTTTTTTTTTTATTATTTATTCCTCCTCCTCCTTCTTACAAAGCAGTTTTAAATGCCAAGAGCTTTAACAAAACAACAGCGGTTTCAAATCTTCCAAAGGGCAATTTGAAAGTGAAAGGTATTCTCTTCAAATTACCTTGGAACATGATACATGATATGAAAGGGGTTTACTTTTTGGAGTGTTAAAGAGATACCAAAAATCCAATTTTATTGTCAGATTACAGAAGCAGGCGGTGGGGGGGGAAAGAGGTGTGTAAAATTGCCAGAGCTCCTCTTTAGACTCCACAGATATCTATTTGACTTTCACAGACACCTACAATGAGCTATCAGACAGGACTGAAAGAGACAAAAAAGTTGTGATTGTTTGGAAAATATTTTTTGTTAGAATATTTTTTTTAAAAGTCAAAACTTCTACAAATGGTACATATTAATAGCAGGGAAAGCACACAGCTTGAGACAATGCTGGTCAAAATTCCTGGAGAGACAGGAGTTACGAGAAATTTTTGTATTGGCTTAAGGAAGGTTGAGCCAGAAGAAGAAAATAAGTCTGTGACCATATTTGTCAGCTCTAGGTTACCGTATTTAGGATGCGGATTTTTTATGTGGTTTTCTCCCCACACCCTTTGGTGGATGGAAAGGGTTTTTTTCTTTTCATTTTTCTAAACACCATGACATCTATTATTCCCCAAGGGAAAGAGCAAATCAAGTCAGCCTCTCAAATGTATGTTTCATAACTGTAAGAGTGGAGTTTCTCAGGCACAGGCCTTAGAAAAAGGAAGAAAAATCGAGTCTGGAATCTGAATAGGATGAACATAATAGCTGTGTTCAGTGCAGAGGAGAAGGCAAACCTCAGGACTGAATTTTCTCCCAAGATGAGCAGTGAAATGTAAACCAGGGGATGGGTTCAGACCTGATACACAATAGAGTCTTTTTGCCTATAAGTCCCAGTTCTATTTTCCCTCTTTTTTGTGTTCTTGAATTGCTTTTGATCCTTCAGAGAAAGAAGAATTGGTAAAAAGAGGCCACTTTTTGAAGAGCCTAGCACACTTAGTGTCCAGCCAGTAGACATTTCTTTCTCTGAAATCACAGAAGACTTATTCCTTCTCTTCCAGGCCAGACTGGCCAGTGACAGCTTTGTCCCTGTGGCCAGAGATGATGCTCATCCACCCAAACCCAAATGTGACAGGAATGGATGATGCGTTTGGCCAGTTTCTAGGAGACAAATTCTAACTCGAGTAAATCAGAGTGGTCAAATCCATCTCCCACTGGGGTCAGGTGCTCCATGCACTGGTTTCAGTCCCTCAACAAGCACCAAGTAGTCAGACGAGGAGGTAAGACTGGTGAGAACTGGGAAGCCTTTTCCATCTCTCAATTTCTTGAAAACAGAAAGCAACAAGTTGCCTCCTCTTCTCAGAGTCCCTTTTCAGGTGGAACCAGATCTGGCGTCCCCTTCCAAGAGGACTGTCCCCCTGCATTCCCCGGCTCTGGCCTTTTGCCTGGGCCAAGTCACAAGCCCCATTGGGAACTTTTCAAAGCTGAAGTCGGTGACTGCATATAATTTGTTTTAAGATGCACTAGTACTTGCTTTGCATAACAGGCAAGGAGCCACAACCTTTGTTAGGGCTCGCTATGAACCCCATGAAAGGAGAGACTGAAAGCACACTTACTTCTAACTTTCCCCTCCACCTGTCACCCCTAAAAGCACATCTGCAAGAAGGGAGCAAAGTTGGCTTTGTGATTTCTTTGAGCTCCAAGACTTGCCTTTGAGGGAGAGAGACTGCAGTGTGAGCCTGTGTGAAACACACTGTATTTGTACAATCCAGTATATTGCAAATAACCATTATGAATGAAACAAGCTTCAGACAGCAACTCACTGCATTGCTTTTAACTTGTGCTTTCCTTGCCAACTAAGCTTCTACAAATGCACTAGGATTGACTGGAGAATTTCTTTATGGATCAGAAAGGCCAAAAGAAAAAAAAGGGGAAAAAAATTGTTTTACACTTCCTGTTGTTGCTTGCTTGCTTTGCTATTTGAGCGTCAAAGTTCTTTCATTAAATAGGCTGCAGATCTGTGTTTTCTGAGGATGAAGCGCACATAGGTACACACACACACTCACAAAGTATCAATCCTTTGCATCTGTCAACTGCAGCGGGCTCTTTCCTCCTGCGTTTTTTGGAGAAGGCTGGGGAGCATGTTCCCCAGCCCACACTGAAGTGAATGGTGATGTAGCTGAGATAACAGATTCAAACTAAGGGAGATTGAAAACTTTTTGTGAATTTGTTACATTAGAAAGATTTGTTAAGTTTACAGAGACAAACACACCAAAATCAGGCATTAAGTCCTTTTGGAAAACACATCCTAACTTGTTTGTAAGAAACATCTGTGCATATACGTATGCACATGAATATCCTCCCACCACCAGAAGCTCTGATCATACCTGCTCTTTGAAAGCTAAAGTTTGTTGCTTCACGACTGCAAGGGAAGCTTTTAAGAAGAAACACAGCTCGCTGCAAGAAAATGGCATTCATGATTCACACTAGTGGCAAAATTGTTTCAGCTTGAGGGGGTGGGGGCATGGAGGGGCCATTTCCTCGGGTGTGATATAAAAAAGCAAGATATTTGACCATTTGTGGCGAGCATGGTTTGCCAGGGACATTACCAAGTGAGGACCTGAGGGCTGCTATTCCACTGACTGTCTCTCAGCCTCCCTGATTACATGCTGCTCCCTGCCGGCAGCTGCAACTGAAGCATTTTTTTCCCCTTCATATTTTATCCTCAGACGCTGGATTTTCAGTCTTACCATGTGTAGCAACAGATGCTTCACTTTGCGGTGAAGAACATGTTTGGCAGGTAGAGAGGGCAGCGTGAGGGAAAGAGCAGCTCCTTTTCCAACCAGAGTCCTCAGGGAGCGTTTGGGGCAGGCTGGAGCCTTGGGTACCCACGTTATGGGAAGCCCAGAGAGACTCAAATGGCAGAGTTGGATCTTGGTGATACACACAAGTGAATGGCATTGGGCTGTCAGCGCAGCAGTCATGGCGAGACATTTACAGGAGCCAGGGACACATGCTCATGCCTATCTGGTAGTAGTTGCACACCGCAGTCCTCTCCCAACACATCCCTATATACCCTGGGTGTCCTGTATCGTGCTTTGGTTGTCCCTTTCAGATCGTGGAGTCATGCAGATTCAGCTCCCTTCCTCTGCCAGGGGATTTCTATTCATTTTCATCAACCCCATAAACCATCTTTCAGTGATTCATTCCCACTGGAACCAAAGGGTTTAAGCCTCCCTCCTGCCTTCGCTTCCCCATCCATCACCCTGCGGTGGCACGGTGATAACGAATACATTAGAGACTGGGAGATGTTCACACACTAGCAGGATGCAGGAGAAGGCTGGCACAGGCTTCTTTCGGCCAGCTGGGAAAGAAAAGCCTTGAGAACAACTTGGGGCTCAGTGTGTGCTTCCAGAACAGCAAGGGCATGTGCTACACTATTCGCCCATCTTTGATATTCCATTTCCATCACCGTCACAAAGAAGTAATTGATTAAAAATTAATACTCCAGCTCTGAGGTAGCAGTATTATTACCTAATAAGTTTTTTGCCAGCCGCTGCAAGGCAGTAAATCTGACATGACGTGGTCATAAGAGGAAAAATACTAAATTTCACCCTTTTTTTTTAACATCTATTCAAAATTCACCCCCATGCTTGCAGAAGTTTCCAGGCATAGGGAACCTTGCCCTTCCTTTTTAAGCAATGTAAGGAGCAGTAGCGAACAACAGCTAATTGTAATATTTGGCTTGATGAAGCCTTTTCCAGTGTTTGGCAACACCTCATCATTAGAAACCCCTCTTTTCCCTAGGGTGCCTAAGCCTGCTCATCACATCACCATCTACCCACTGCCTGACAATTACTTTTGTGTTAACTCCTGGCAGCCTTAGAAGGCTAAATCTGAAGTGAGAAAGGTCTCATACCTTGAGTTTTTAGTAAGACCTCCATTCAACCACTCGTCTTTAAAATTTCTTGCCCAGAACATTCATAACCTGTAACACAGAATTTCATCCCCTTATTTCTCCTCCCTAAGGTCTCATCCTTCCCACAGCAAAAGAATGCTGGGAGCTGATACATTCTTGCCCCAAATCCTGGTGTTAACAGCTAGAGCAGGGTGTTTATCTCTTACTAACCCCATACCTCCCCAAATCTAGCCTCTGCAGTGCTCAGACTGAGTTACTTACCTGCTGTGGCCCCAGTGGCTCAATGCTCAGTGTCCTTAGGCCATTTGCTAGGTACAAGTAGCCTCTATTCAAAGTAGGGCATTTCTAGGCAGAGAGGTGATTTAACAATCGAAGGAGGAAACAGCAGCAGTCAAAAGAAAAAAATATTGACTTGTCCATTGTGAGCTGAGAAGTCTAATAATAACCAATAAAGTCTCTCTACTCCCCAGCCTAAAAATCTCTGCTTTTCGGATTGACTCATAGCTACTCAGGCTCCTTGCCTTCATCCCTTTAACGTTTAACACAAAATATTAAAGCAGAAAACAATGCCCTTGGCTCTTTTTCAGGAAGCACTATGAAGTAAAGTATATCATAATTTGCCTCTTTATCTTTTCTCTAAGGGAGGCTTTGCTTTTCTTCCCTCATAAACCTTCCTGGTAAACTGGTGCTGATGATTATCTCCTGCTCTCCGTTGGACTGGCTTTGCCATTTGCTTCCATTTAATTCTTTTTTTGCCATGGCCTTTTTGCCCTGAAGTTTAGTCCCCAAACTCCCAACAACACACCTGCAGAGCGCTTTGGTTTTGGACTGGGTACACTGTGTGCAATCTTTTTGAAGAGAAGTGCTGGAGACCTTCACTCAGCTCCAACCTCCGGACAGATGGTGAGATGGGAGAGGAGGAACCATACGTGGGGAGAGATCTGACCCTAGCATAAATGTGTGCACACACGTGGTGAACTGCTTCATGCAACAGTGTGGGCTCCTACAGACGTTGCTGGCCTCTGCCGGTGTCTGACAGCCCCAGAAGAAACCGGTTCCTGTTTTACACTGGAAAGTGGCAAAGCTGAAAGCAAAGACAACCAAGGGCAGAGCGAGCATCCAGCCTCCCAAGTGACAGCTGAGCTGCAGCACAGCAGCGTGCAGAGCCCAGACCCCCTGTCTCTCAGCCCTCTGCCTAAACCACAAGACTATTAAGCTAATAGGCATTAGTGTATGATTTTTCCCACAGGAGCATTTATTTCCTTGTGTGGTTAACAGCTCTGTCTTGTATTTCTCGCTGCCATTGCTGCGTTGGCATTCTGCAAACCTCCTTATTTGCTGTTCTTTGCCCTTCTCTCTTGGGTTTCTGTCTGCACTGGGATTGAGGTAGACTGAGGCGTATTTCATCTTGCCTGCTGTAGTAATGATGTTTGCCATGAGAGAAAGGGTTTGATCAGGGAGAAGGAGGGGAAGGATTTAGAAGGAGAAAAGCAGTGAAAGAAACATGAAGGAAAAGCAACTCAGGCAGAGACAAGAGATTGAAAATGTTGATTTGACATCTGATGCTTCAGAGAAATTCTTGGCCATGTCTACTAAACAGGAGCCTTTGTGCTCCCTTTCTAGCAGCAGCAGGAGCAGCGCAGCAGCGGAGATTCGTGCTGCAGACAGTCAACAGAATCTCTCATCCTCCAAAAAAGCAACTGCTGTCCCTGCTCTGGGGGATAAAATGCCCTGCCTGGATTTTGTGGGGTTTGCAAATCCTAGAAAACTGTGTTTGGCTCCATTTTACACATTGTTACTTCTCTTTATTCTTTGTGCTTTGCCTTTTTTTTTTTCAAGCCAGAGTATCCAAAGCCTTGGCAAAATATCCCTGCTGTTTTATGCTTAGGGAAAGTGAGCGCAGGAACAGAAAGCAAACCTTCTCTCTGACGGAGCCGTTTCCCCTTGGGCAACACCAAGTTTGACTCCATATAGCCATAGCGTTGTAGAAAACAGATTTGGCAACAAGTGGAGATGGTCATCCACCACCACAACCAGCTCTGCCTAAGCACTGCTGACACTCTGCTTCATAAGCACAACAATTAACCCCCTTACGGCTCAGGGTTATTACTTCACTGCACAAAGAGCAGTTCCAAAGCACAGCAAGGGGAAAGGAACTGGTGAGGGAAGCCTCCGGCTGGATGAGGAGCAGAAGTCATGATTCAAATGCCAACTAACTGCCCTGGGCATTGCCAAAGGCCAGGCGAAGCCCCAGTGCTGCCTAGAACAAGTGGAGTCACATTTCTTCCCAAATCAACAAAGCTTCAAGGATATTTCAGGCCTTAAATCTGCCACTGTGCCAGGATGGGATGTTACCTCTGAGGCTGGAATAATCCTGAGTGATGCATTACAGAGAGGAAGCACACAGCTGTATATACGTACTCACTTATACGCTGTGCCACGCAGCAGGATGCCTGCGACAGGAGACCTTCCTACAAGGGCTCCTGAAATTCCCAACCATAAAACTGACAGCCACGGTAAATGGAGGGGGTTTGGGATTTATGATTCATATACAGATATATAAATGTATTTCTATATCTCTTTATACATCCTGAGGGCTGCCTTATTTCCATCTGGGAGCCCCTGGACAAATATATGTGCTTTTAAGCACATGGGCCACAGGTTCCACATAAAAAGCACAGAGCATCCACACAGCAGATCTGCTGTTCAGGGGAAAGATAACTGTACAGCATAGGTATCTTAAGTCAGACTACACTGGAAATCCAGGAAAAATAAGGGAAATTCTTAAAATCAAGCTGGACAATGATTTTTTGATGGATAAAGTGGACACACCTAAGAAAAAAATGTCATGTCCCATTGCCTTCATCTCTATTTATACAGCTGTATCTAGGTAGGTAGGTAGATTATATTAGATAAATAGATTTCATAGAAAATAAATTGCACAGGAAAATAAATGAAACATATTTAGTAGGCAGATTTTTGCATCCGTATATCAGCTGCTTGAAGTTTCTCAAATGCATGAAACACTGTCAGTCATCCCCAGGAGACAGGTCAGCGCCAAGAGCACAAGTGGAATAGCAAGTAGCACACCACAAGGCTGTGTCCGTACCAAATACGTGTGCCACTGCTACCTCCCAGCCAGATGATGTTGAGATGAAGTGCTGTCCTTCAAAGGCTACACTTTCCTTTGGGACTAGGCAGCGCTAACAATTAATGGTGTGGCATTTTACATTGCTCCTTTCCGATGCTTCCTACAGAGGTTACACATTTTTTCTTTATACCAATTGTAGCAGAAATGTGTGTTCAGCACATGTAGTCACTCAAAATGCAGAAAATAGAAATAACCACCTCTTCCTATAGGACAGTGATTTAATACTGCCAGATGCGAGCCCAAACCCAGCCTTGCCATAAAGCCACTTGAATTCCAACACAGTGTGACTGCAGAGAGGTGTTACCGAACAGGGGCTTTTTCAGTGTGCCCTTAATTAAACCCAGCATGGCGGGACACAGATTTCTGCAGTTTGCATCTGTGTTTTTTTCACATGAAACTCCTGATGCTCACTCTGGGGATACAACTCCCTGCACGTCAGCAAGAAAAAGAAATCAACCCAGGGAACGGTTCAAACCACAAGGCAGCACTGCCACCCTGAGCTGTTCCTGCGGATATGCAGACCAGCAAGGCCGAGCAAGAAGTTTAGCTGCATAAGGCAACAGGATCTTTGTGTTGCCTGGTTTAGGCAGCAGCTCCCCTAGCCATGAAGAAAGCTCTCAAACTTCTGGCTTCAGCAAGTTCCTTTCCTCTCTGCATCACCTTTGGGTTAAACCACAGAAGCCACAGATTGTGTGGAACCCCAGGAACGACACTCCAGTCCCCATGTACTTGCAGCAGTGTGGGTGTACTCAGTGCTCCAGCCTGGCTACTCACAGTTTGCAGACTCTCAGACATCTGCGTCTGTGGACTGGGCTGTTTTGGAGATCTGAGCAGCAATCATGCCCCTCTATGTATATCCCACTCGTTCAAAGTCATCCCAACGCCACACATCCAGCACCCATGTGGCTGTTCTGACTCATGTGTGGGGACTTACATGGGATTTCAGCTCAATATCAGCAAGTGTTGCTCTTATACCAGGTGGCTGAACTGGAGTGTAAACTGGAGTATTAGAAGTCACCTTTCTCCAATGATACCCACAGGGCTGAAGAGAGAACAGGTCTAAATTGGTTTAGATCTGGATAGAGCTGACATGCCTAACTTCTGCTTTGGTCATGTGTTCACAAAGGTAGTATGACTGCTCTCCTACTCTGTGTGAGTGCATGTATGTAAGGGAGTGTGGAGGTATCGTCTGAACATGGGAAACTTCAGTCCTCATTTAGGCTTATGGGGAAACTCAAACCATTTCTGTCCACACATGGTGCAATTCAGCTTCCCACACATAATCCAGCCCTCCTTGCTGGTGCTATCTATATCTGAGCTAGCTGGCTCAATTCCTCTTCAGTCAACAGGGACAACTTTGGTCTACATTAGGCATCTACCACCAGATAAAATGTATTGTAACCTATAGGTGCTTTTCCTCTCCCCTCCTGGGCACTGGACTGCTAGCTTAGCTGTAGACATCTTCTATAATAAGTAACTAAAGTAGAATAGATGTATCTCATTCCTAAAGTCCAAGTAATATGGGTGCAATGTCTGGTTGACATATCTGCACTGTCTAGATAAAAGCCTGTCAGGTGTCAGCTGTAACACCAGTCCATCAATCCAGATTCCCTGGGTGCTCTGCATAGACAGAAAGTGAAGAGGAAATTTGACAGAGCCATTGCTGAACCTCCCAGCCTTCCTCAAGGGGAGAAATTCTGCAGTTCCAAAAAAGGTGCAACATGAAGTCTTTAAGGGAAAGAGACTTTGCTTGACACCACGACATAAAGGTTCTTACCCATACCTGGGCCTTTATCTACAAGCTGTGGCTGTGTCTCAGCCTTGACTGTAAAACCTCCTTTCCCCCCCTAGAGCGTGCTATTCCTCTTCTGCCAGTGCCACCCTTCATGCATCCTTCCCTGCTCACAACCTGCCTCCTGCAACTTCCCCATGGCTGAGAGGCCATGCTGCTCCCAGGAGACCTGGCCACCTCCCGGGGACTATTTTGCATGCTTCACAGGGGCTGAGCCATTTCAAAGGAAGAAATATGCCCTTGCACAAGCGTGTCAGTAACACACACAGGTTCCCTGAAGGGTGGTTCATGGAGATACCCTGTCTGCAGTGTCCTGTGCAACACTCAGCACACTGGCTTTTTAACATTAGGCTGAATTCAGGAGGAAAAAGAATTATATTCTTTATATTGCACAGGTCACTGCCATAAATCTGTCCTTTTATAAGTGCCTGGTGTGATCAGCTCTTTCGCTACCTTTCAGCATGGCCATAACCAGTCCTGTGGCTTTCACTCACTGCGGGGTGTTGCAAATGGACTACTTTGGTCCAGCAGCCCAGGCACTTTTACACCACCGAAATCTGTTTTGTCACAGAGTCCATTAAGGGGAAACGGTGCCGTGCTGCAAAGCAACTCTTTTGTACCCCCGTAAAATCATATAAATCTACCAGTCTCACTGCCGGGAGCGCCTGCAAACAGGCTGAGGGACTTCTGCAGGAAGCCAGGGCTATTAAGTGCTACCAACTGGACTTTTAAAAGAACCGGCAGTGCCCTGTGTTTTAACTCCATGCTAATGACTATAACACACACTCCCCAGCTCCTCATCTCCCTCCTTTTCATTGGAAAAGGTGGCCTCATCTTTTTTTTTTTGCTGAAAAAGCCACCCAGCTGTTGTTATACTCTGCCCTTCTCCCTCTGATGGCCAGACCACACTCCTGGGTGTGATCCAGCCTCAGACAACAAAACTTTTATCCTCTGAGGAGCAGGTGACACAACTCGCTTCCCCATAGTAAGAAAGGAGAAAAGAAATTACAAAGCTAGCAGCTGTAGGGCTTTATCCTAATTATAGCGCTCTTTTCCCCAGCTGAGATAAAGCCTGTTAGCTTTCCTCCACCCCATCCCACGGACCAGTGACACCTGCAAGACAATTTCCAGCCACAGCATGAGGCTGGATGTGGGGTGCATGCCTCTTGCTGGGGCTCCACAGCCTCCCTCCCACTCTGACTTTTTACCCCCAAATGCAGAGCCGGGCTGAGACACTGCAGAGCTGAGATCTGTGTGAGACGTTTCTGCTGAAAGAAGGCAACCGCAACATGGTGGGAGCAGCGGGATCATAGCAAAAGCACCAAATGCTGTGGCAGCAAGTCCTATGCGAGCTGCGAAAGAACTGTTTGCAAGCAAGGACTCACCCCTGTCAAAGCCCAGCTCCTGAGCCAGCTGCGACCCTGGTTGTAGCAAGAGGAGAGCAAGATCTGAATGTCATAAGGAAGAATTAAGTCTGAAAGAAGCCAGAAGAGGAGGGTGCCACTTGTTTTCCATGTCTGACAGCTGAAGATGGCCTGCTGCCCTGTAACCTCATATCTGAAGAAGCAAAGTCATACAGTGCTGTCTCTGGTAAGACTGAAAGACTTTTTATCCCTTCTGCAGTGGCATTTACAAGAAAGACATGTTTCTTCCAGCCTGTCTCAAAAGGACAATGAACCCCTAGGAGACACACATCAGCCTAGCATGATACTGGGCTCTTTATGACAGGTTTCCTGCTAAGAAAATATGAACAATGTTACTTCTGGAGATGAGAAGAAGCCCATCTCATCCCACAGGAAGCCCCTGGCTACTGCCCAACACCAGCCAGCAGAGAGAGAATAACCAACACCCTCAGCCCGCAACAAGCACCCACAGCAAAAGCTGCCAGCATAGGGAACACCACATCCACTTTGATGCAAAACCCTTGAATGCACTGCTGAGAGATGCCACGTGCAGCCGCTTCCTACACAGGGCTGTTGTGCAGGGACGTTGCCTTTGAGGGCAGGTTTTGCACGTGCAAAATGGCTCCTCAGGCTGCTGCCTGCCCAGTTGGGCTGAGCCCAGGCATGGGGTCGGGCTTCCCCCTGCAAACCAGGGGAAGGGGGCAGATGTAAAATCTTCTGTAACAGAAAACCATATTTTATCCAAATATCTAAAGGAGGCCAATGTATTAGTAACTCTTGATGGAAACTGGATACAGTGGCCATCAAAACCTGTTCAGAGACTAAATAGAACTTGGGGTGAGAGACCTCTAAACCAGCCTCAACTGCTATGCTCTCAAGATCTTGGGCCTCCATGACCTCCTGCGATCATGCAGCAAGTCTGGGGCAGGGCAAAGACCAAAGCCAGCTCTCCTGAAGCCTGCTCCAGCTGAACTTTCTTTCCTGACCCATTTACCCTTCCTTAGATATGATCTCTAATATTTCAAAGGCATCTGATCCAAGTCCCTTTTCAATGGCAAGGACATCAAATCATACATCTATCTTGTTTACCTTGGCACTAGGTATTTTTGTAGCTGCCAGCTCTCCACGACACAAGGTATGTTACCAACATTTATTTCTTCTTACAAATGGGACTTTCCAGAAGCATCTCCGCAGCTCCAACACCAAAACACTCATGACTTCAGTAAGATTTAGGCACAGAGGCTTCTTGGGTGTTGTCAATCCCCGCAGGCACTTATCTGAATTTTCCAGCACCTAAACACCTTTGAAAACCCAGCCCAAACATCACACTGTAGCCTCCCACTAGGATGTCTGAATCATTTCATAATCGGCACGAAAACCTAGCAGCCTCCATGCAATTATCCAGCTGACAGCTGCTTCCACTTCAGCAGTGCTAACATTTGTATGAGTGAGTACCAAAGTGGGACAGCTTTTGTACACCACCGCAGGAATATTTGGCCAGAAGATGACTAAGCAGCCTATCAAAGCTGATGCATGTAACAACACAGACAACAGAAGATGGTTTCCAAGTACAACACAATGTATTCATTCACCCTTTTTTCCCGTTTTCTTCACTATTTTTTTTTTCTTTTTTCCACTCAAGCAACTGCCTAGTGATTATCTCGCACCTGAAGGCAGGCAAAGCAGAGGTGCTTTAGGACTGCCACTGTTGTGAGACACCCCATGGCTGTCAGCAGCAGTGGTGTGTTGCAAAGGCTTGCCCTGGCTATCTGTCCTGCAGATGGAGGGCTGCTGAAAAATCAGTCTCTTTGCTACTGTTGTGCCAATGTGTCCCTTCACCTGTAGCCATGGAGAGCATAAGTTTTCTTCAGCTCAAGATCTTTCTGCTCAGCAAGTGGGATGGTTTGCACCAGCCCTGACCTAAAACCAACCCCTCAGTTTTAAAAACTAGGCTGAGCTTAGTCCTTCCTCTAAGGCCAGCAATGGCTTGTTGAAGCCACCCATGTCCCTGGTCATACAGACTAAGATGTGAAAACTGCTTGGATGTAAAATAAACAGTACTATGCGCAGGCCTAGGGAGGGTAGAGGCAGGAATGACTTTAGCGCTGTATGTGCATGGCGTATTACATACATACACGCACACACAGAGGAAGCATTTCAGTTGCTGCAGCCTCCATACAGAATGATGCAGCTGTGATAGCTAATACTTTAGGAGGTTGTGTCTTCTTCAGGCTACGCTCAATCCCTTCAGTGGCAGCAGCATCATTTATACAGTCATGCATTAATAAAAAGGGGGTATGAGAAGAACCATTCCTCTCCTTGTGCAGGTGCTTTGATGGAACCTAAATGACACCTTGCAGGAGTTAAAGAGCACCAGAACAGTGGAAAGTTCAAATGGGAATGAAGAAGGTCATTATAGATTTAACCAGCTGTGTAAAATCCCCAAAGCTTAGAATTAAAAGCTTTTAAAAAGCCTTGGCTGGACTCACTGAGTCATCAAAATTTAAAGGCAGAATTATTCCAAAGGAGATGTTAACCAGACCTTTAACTCAATGATGGAGAAAGAAGTGGGGCAGGAGAGGATTTTAAAAAGTAAAGAAGAAAAAAATCCCTTCAAAGCCACTGATAGACTTGGGCTGGTCAAGCTACTGATAGCAGTACTTCTGAGCAGCTGTAAATCCCACACTTAATCTGCAGTGTGGAGTATGAGGAAAATGCACAACTGGAAATTGCATGGGAAGTTGCTGCAAAAGGCTTGAATGTGCTGGGTCACCCACACAGTCCCCTTCTGAGCAGCTCGTCTCCCGAGGGCTTGCAGCCACCATGCCTGAGGTAGTGGTCCTGCGAGGTCTTTAATCCAATGACCAAAGGCAGCAGGAGACATTCAAGGCTGGGAAGGTCTGCCTGCAATTCCTGCTTCCTATGCTGTATCCACAGCTGTATCCAGGAGTCACAGTGACCAACAGGACCGCTGCTGGTTGTGACTCTGAAATTCATCAACTTTTCCCTGCCCTTTCACGCTATTTAGCCAAATAAATACAAGGACTATTGCATTTCAGGGCTGGGTACATCCTTCTTGAGATTCAGAAACAGGGCTCAGAGAGAAACAGAGAAACAGAGGTACAGACAGCCCCAATTTGACACCTGAAAAGTCTCCATAGGAAACTCTGTCTTTTGGGCACCCTGATTCATATTGAAAAGCTCGAGGTTTAGTCCTTTCTTTTTCTGGCTATTTTAATGTAATCACATCTAGTTGAGCAGACAATTGCACTTTCTTTCCCCTTGGGTTTCTTAACACACGCTAAGCCCTACAGGATTCCCTCCTGCTGATGGAGGTGAAAATGGTGCAAGCCCGGGGATCTTCTGAGGAGTGCTCCTTTTATAAGCCAAACAAAGCTGGTCCACACTCCTCCAGCTGCATCACCTTATGTCACAAAATGTTGATTCAACAGAATCATAAAGTTTTGTAGAACTTCACTAACTTTGCTGGGAATATTTGTAGTAAAAATGTTATGGTCTAGTGTTTGGGGTTTGGTAGTACCGTTTTCACTTCCACAATAGCATCATGTAATTAAAATCAGAAAACAGATGTTCATAATAATATGGAAAAGTTGAAGTAGGAAAATAAAGAAAATAGGAGTTCTGTGTTTGGCAGAATGATATTTTGCATCAGCTCATTGAAACTGAGTTTTAACTTTTCATCTCAATTTACTTTTAAGGCAAATTTGGAAGTCTCAGGCTAGCCCAGAAGTAGCAAATTAAACTTATCTGTCAACTCCAATTTACATTCATCCCTGCATCATCTTCATCATCCAGAATTTATTTGATCAGGACAATAATGGCAGAGGAAGACCTCATTTGTGGCTTTTGCCGAAACTTCCAGCATTAACAGACAATTCCTATGGATTGAGAAAGCTGCAATTCCTGCAAAGGGACTTGGAAAATAGGCACACAGCTCTGAGTCTACTGCTATGGCTTCTTCATCTATTTCAAGTTCTTTGGCTTGCAACTAATCCTGTTGCAGATCCTAAGAAAAGCCCACTTACAAAGAGCTTGAGCATCAAAATGAATCATGATCAAGTAACAGACCACAGGAATGGCACCTGAAGGGAGGAAGCCAACAACATGGTCTAGTTTCGGGCAGAGATGACCTTCCTGGCTGTCTCACACGCGCATCAGGAACCCATTTGTTTATACATTATTATTATTTACAATAAATGGAGTGTGCTGTAAACCCAAGGCCGGAAGAAGCTGAGCAGCTGGAATAAGATGCTTCTCCGATGGCTGCTCTGGGGAGACTGAAATGTTTTTGCAGAGCTAATTGCCTCATAAATTGGTTTTATTCTCCTGGCTGAGGCTAATGTCTTCTTTTAAAGTTAATAAAAAGAACTCAATTTGCTGATTGTTCTGGACTGGTACTAGCAAAAAGAGCTGCTCAGGGACTCTGGAGGGACCCAGACAATTCCTCAAAGCCACTGCAGCTTGGATGCTAAGTGGTGACAAGCAAGGTGTTCCCTGCCTGCTATTTAATCTGCGTTCCAGTGTCACTGTCGCGCTGGGTGCCTTGGGTATCTCCATAAGTGTCTGAGGGGGAGACATTACAATTGACAGCCTCCTGTAGCAGGCCCCAAAGCTTGAGGGAACAGAGCACACGTTTATGCCAAAAGAGCACATTATCAGCAGACACGATATGAGCTACAGTGTCATAACAGTGCTCAAAACACAGCCTAGCCTCACACAGCTTGGTGCATGGTATCATGGCCTTCTTGTACCCATCCATTTCATGGGTCAGTGCCATCAGCTAGCTAGCACACCACTTCAGTTGAAAGCGCATCCCTCCAGACATCAAAGCCTGAACAACTCTGCAAAGGTTTGTCAAATGGGGTCTGTACAGTTACATATAAAACCGATGCTCATTGACAAAACCCCACATGCAGGCAGGTATTACTGTCTGTCCCACCAGCCCTAGATCTTACCCATGGCCAGGGAGCAAGTGGAAGAGCACCAGCATCCACTTTTTTTGCCCTTGGTCAGGTAAGATACGAGCTATTCCCAGCTGCTGATCCTTACCCTGACATCCAAAGTGTGAGCCACTCACAACAGAAACTCCCTGCCTGTCTAGCCAGGAAGAAAATAAACTCCTTACCCAACACATACCTGAAAGAAACTCCCAGTGAGGTGACATGATCCAGATTTAAAAATCTGTGAATCTCCTTTAGACTTATTTTCAGTATTTCTTCTTTTCTGGTGAAAAAACATGTCTTCATTGGGGGGAAAAAAAGTGCTAAAACCCTCTGTCACACCGGTGCTCTGAGCAATAGCATGAACGGGTTCAGGGTGGACTCATCTTCTGAGGGGACACCAGATCAATTGCCAGGACTGCCATGGCTTTTGCTCTTGCTTTAGATGAAAAGAAGTTACCCAAATGCCAGCATAGATAGTAGGGAACGGTGGTTAACTGTTAAGTTAACCTTAAGTTAATCTTAAGTGGTTAAGATAGTACGTTAACAGCAGGTTAGATTGGTTCAGCGATGGGACACGAGAGCTTTCAACAGGCATCTGTGAGACTTGCAGCACTGCAAACTCTCGGTGCCTTTACCCAGGGATGCCACACACAGAGTCAGTTGTATGACACTAAATTTGCTGGTGACCTGTTACCAGAATATCCATGGGGCCAGAAAGACATGGAGGCAGAGGCAAGAGCAGCAAACCCACCACGTGCTCTTGCTGGAACGGTGGCTGGATGCTCCACGCAATTATTGCAGCACCCTTATACCAGCTGCAGCCACCATGCATAGGGGAGCTCTTTGATAATCATCTGAGATAATCAGGAAGGTGTCAAACATTCAGCTTCCTACATGGACACAAATTTCTCTAGAGTTAAGCAGGGACTGACTCAGGGAAGGAAACCTTAGCAGGTATCCAAGGAGACTGCTTAAAACTTGTGCCCCTCAGCCCCCTGGGCATTGAAAGGATCAAGTCCTCTCCTAGTGCTGAGTACACGGAATTCAGCTCTGATGCTGAGCTTAATTAAATAGAAATATGAAGAAAGAAAGAAAGGCTAATTAGATAGAAATGCAGAGTTACAGGATGTGAATGCTGATTAACCTAATAATAGACAATAATGCTGTTAAGGGGAGTTAAATGGTTTGTTTAATGGATGGAATGATCTATAGTATATAATATATAAAGTACTTAATAGTAAACATTTAATTACCAACTTCAGTTGCACTTTTCTTCACTGTGTGGAGGAAGAGTGTTTCATAAAGTTACTGGATGGGAATAATTTACACTCCTGCAAAAACATCTGTGTCATATGGGAAAGAGCAACAATGTCCGCTTCACAGAACAGCAGAAAGCCTGAGCCACAGTGAGCAATGCTGAGAGCTGCCAGATAGGGGAGGGAAAAGCAAAGTAAGATACCTGTCCTCCTGATCTGGTACATCACTACCTCTGTGGAGCAGGATGTACAGCCATCCCTGACGTGCCTGCCCACGGGAAAGAGGGCTTGGGAGGCAGAAGATGAGCACAAGACTTCACAAAATGGCTCCAGGAGCAACTTGCTGAGGATTTAGGAAGGTGGCCACTTGTCACAGAGGAGCAAAGCCACCCTCTGGTGTGGGTTACGGGGAAACCTCTTAGAGGGCTGAAAGCTAATGTGATCTGGCTAATGTGACCCTTCATGTGATCAGCAAGAGCAAAGCCATGGCCCAGCCGCTAAAACACCCTGCCTGCTCCCAGCACAGAGGTTCTCAGTATGAGCTTTCCTCAGATTTCTTTAGAGGGGCTAGACATCTTGCATACCGGAGGCGTTCATCAGACATTTGGGATGTTTGTACTGAGGTAAGGCATTTGCAGATTTCACGAGTGCCTCCGTGTGGCTGGATTGCTGCACACCTAACCACAGCATCGCCTTCAACAGCAAATACAGCACATTCTGCAAAATCAATAGTCAGGTCTCTCCTGGAAGCCCCTAATAGAGATGTACAGTGGCAATCCTGGACATTAGAGAGGGGAAGTCACTCCAGGAGGCTCTCACAGATCTCCGAATTGGAGATAGGAGAAATTACAGTCTGCAGCACAGGGGTTTCTGAACACGCTTGACTTCTGCCATAATAGCCAACATTGTGGCAGTCACAGAAGGTGCCCTAAAGGGAAACATTATCCCCTTTAGGACACAGGATAACAAGCTTGCACTGCTTCTCTTATGGATGCAGCAGCAGCCCCGGTCCCATCACATTCATTTCACACCTTGGACTGTGTCATGCTGACCAAGTGACATGAATGTGTGCAATTTAATTTTAATACCTTGCACTCCTGCTAGAGCTCTTCTTTCTCCTACCTTATTGCAAAGCAGCTGGGATAGATGCGATGACCTGCACTCAGTGGAGCTCAGCCCCCTGCCTGGCAGGGTCACCTGTGGAGCGGATCATTTCATCCTGCTTAGATTTCAAAAAACAGCCTTGCTTGCATGTCCTTGTTACTGCATGGCGCTGGCCCCCCCCCCCCCCATGCCTGATGCAGCATAGGTGGTACCTGAATTTCTAAATATTAATTCATGAGAAAGTGCTGAGACAAGCAGAGTACATGTGAAGAATTCAATCAGCCGCAGTAAAAGGGAGCGCTCCCAAATGCAGGCAAGACATGGGATAACACCACTGCTAGGAAAAGAAAAGCTGATATTAGATTGGGCCCCTGCCAGAAAGTTGGGTACCTGGCTCTGATAACTCGCAAGTCCCCTTACAGATCTATCCCCCCAGCATCTGAAAAAACAATCTCACCAAATACCTACCAGCAGTGCATCAAAACAGCTTGCAAGTTCTGCCCATCGCTCCTGGCAGAGGGCTGCGCCTTGCCCAGTGAGAAGTGATGCCTACTCCATTACCTGCACCACAGGGCCAAGGAGAGCAGGCTGGCCATTAACTGCCCATGATGAGCCAACTAATCACAGGCACTTGCTGAATTCCTGTTCCCACACTGTTATTAATGGCTCTGTGGATTGGGCCGTGCGGCAGACAGGCAGCAGAGGCTCCTCCACCTGCTGAAGCAGCAATCCTGCTCTGCAAAGGGCACTGGCTTCACCCAGCCAGCAAACAGGAGAAATTGCTGAGAGCTGCCCCAAACTCCCACCTTCTCCTCCTCGGTGTTGCAGAGTGACTCCAAGCTCCACTCTGGGGCTCAAACCCCCTGCCACAGGGTCTTCCCAGCCAGCGTGGGCTGCCGCTGAAGGACAGCCCTGGTACCGACTTCTCCCTTCATGTGGGGATGCCGTGGAGCGATGACACCAGTCAATGCCAGTCCCCTGCAGCATGATCCTTGCCCACTCCCAAGGCACCCTGGCCTCACCTGGTGTCACATGTGCCTCCTCCATCTATAGAGGCTTCCTTCTCCAGCTGTGTTCCCAGGGCGAAGCGCGGCTCTCCCCGCAGCGTGGTGAGGGCTCTCAGGGCCAGACCCAGGGGCCCGTTCCTGCCTTCCCTGCTCAAACCATCCTGCAGGGGCTCGCGGGCCCCCAGCCTGCACATGGCCAATGAGCCCAAGTGCCGCTTGTTTGGAGCAAGATGACATCATCACTGGGAATTAATTATGCAGCTGAGCAGAGGCATCTGACAATGAATTATGCACACTGCTCCCCCTCAGCCGCCTTCTCCCCTCCCCTGTTTTCTTTATATTTCTGGGTGATGGGAATGAAACTGCATGAGCAAGAGCAAACAGAAGGCATGCACAGAGCCCCCGTGCCTCAGGGTTTCGCTCCTGCCCTGCAAGCTCCCAGCCCCGGCAGAGCTGGCTCGGCTCAGCCTGGCAGGAGCCGTCATGCCAAGCCAAGGCAGAGGCCAAGTCACCAACTGCAGCAATAGTTTCTGGGGCACAGCCTGCCTCTTCCCCTCCCTCTGCCGCAAGATTTGATTCAGGTCCATCCCAGTGCCACAGAGGTGAGGCTAAAAGGCACTAAACGTTCCGGGCCATCTGGAAACGAAGGAACTGTGCAAGCACAGTCTGGCCAGCTCCCCGCACTGGCTCTGAGGCTTGCACACCCGCATGCTAAAGCGGAGGACTCTGGCAGTCCATTCATCAAAGTGCTAATTGGCACTGATTTACATCAGATCATATTCTGACCTTTGGCCAGCGCTTGCTATTTACACATCGTGTCCCATATGCAGCTGCACCGAGCCTGTCTGGAATGACGCATCCAAGGGAGTGACCCCCAAATAGTCAGCTATAAACTGCAAATTCCTCTAATCCTGTTCCTCATGGGTCCCAAATCACTCTGGCTGAAGGGCAGAAACACCCCCTTTCTACAGGTGAAGGAAACACCCCATTAAAGAGCAGACCCCCACAGCCAGCTTGGAAACTAACAGCTCACCCAGGTGTGCCAACAGGCCAAAGGGAGCTGGGAGATGTTTGGCCACATGGGGTAGGGTGCCCATGCAGTGTCATACTCCCATCAACAAACTTGCCTTAGAGGATGAAGATCACACCACCTTGGGGTTAGTAGCTATTAAAAAGCAAAGGTCTCAAATCCTTCCATACATTGCATTCGTTTGGTGTCGGGTCCTCACAACAGACCAGAACAGAGATGGCTGCTACAAGAGTTTATTCTGCTGTTGTACTCGTTCAGGGAAGGACCAGCATTGCCCTCTCCATCCCATGTGTTTGTAAGAACTCCCAGTGTTTATGGTGCCTGGACAAACCAAGCCTCTTTGAAGCTACTCACCTTTTTGATGAGAAAGAAGTCCTGAATTGTTTCAACTTCTTAATATAAAGGCGGGAAAAAATGAGAGAGAGAGAGAGAGAGAGAGAAAAAAAAACTGACACAGGACTTAGGATGACACAAATTATATTTCTGAACATTGCCAAGAAAAAAAATGGGACAAATCCATCTAGTACTTGTCACTGGAACTGGGTGTCACAGCTCTGAATACAATGGGAACTGTTCAGCTTTGTTTAAACAAAACAAGAATTAAAATAATTAAAAAAACACTCAAACCCCAAACATTTCTC
Organism: Aptenodytes forsteri; assembly: GCF_000699145.1. Taxonomy (NCBI): domain Eukaryota; kingdom Metazoa; phylum Chordata; class Aves; order Sphenisciformes; family Spheniscidae; genus Aptenodytes; species Aptenodytes forsteri. The sequence goes on along the minus strand of NW_008794888.1, from coordinate 6,093,917 downwards.
TGGTCATTGTGGTTAAACTCAGAGACTGAATTAACAGAAGGAAAAGAGATTGCCAATACATTGCCAAAGTCGTTGCCATTTGATTCAGTTAAAGAGAAGCAATAAGCCCAGGACTGGATCTGGCAAGTTTCAAGTAGGGATCATCTACATGAAATGTAGACTAGGGACAGGATTAGCAGAATACGCTGTAAAAACAGGTGAAGGAATTATAGCCATAAGACGCATCAAAGTACAAGTTCATACAGACCAGTCTTCACAGCTGTAGCTTCTCCATTTAGTTTCATAAAATTTCTGAAACGGCCTTCTAATTCTCAGTCCCCACGTGTCAACTACAGACCCCAAGCTTCGCAAGGGCTGGTGGCACAACCCAGCTCTGGGCACCACACAGGACACCCTTCCATCAGGAGTTTGCTACTCAGAAATATCTAAACCAGAGCATGCAAGCAGAGAGGTGTCTGCACCAGTGCCAGGTGCGATGGTACCTGCGTGGCAAGGAAGAGCTTCCCTTTGGCAGCCCAGAGAAGAAAAGCTGTTGCTTGTTTTCCTGATACCAGCATTATCAAGCTGCACTGCGTAGGATTTGCTGATGGACATGTTTGTGCATCTTCTAGCTTTGCATTTTAGGCTGGTGGGAAGTACCCTATGCTACCATCATCCTCAAAGAGCATGGAGAGGCTGGGAAGCAGGAGGAGCTGGAGAGTGGGGCCAGATGCTGAAAGACACAGAGGCTACTGTAATCAGAGGCTACTGTGTTAGAAGCATACAGGCCTTGTCTGTGGAAGATCGGTAGCTCTTCCTAGAAGGGTCTGAGACACCTCTGCATCCTCCAGCAAAGGACACTCACTATTTTGGGGTATGGACTGCACAGCATCCAAAACATCTGTAATAGTGGCAGAGAGCATTCAATCCCTCTGGCACAGAGCAGGAAAGAGGAAACTCTGAACTCAGTGTCCTTCGCAGGAGAGAGACACCTGTTATTGTATTGACCATGCAGATCTTGACCACTCACATTTTGTTCTCAGCCCTAAATAAAGAGGTTCTGGACCTCCCTGGAACCAAGAGGTGAGGCAGTCAGCGCATCAACCCAAAATGAAAAAGATAATGTATCATCCCTCCATCCTCCCCCAGCATCTCCTTAGCCTTGGGCCTTTTCCCTTCAAGAGGCTGTTGCAAAACTTAACTGAGCTGACATCCCAATTCCAGGCAGAAGATGGAGCCCTCACACCTGCTCCACGTCATAAGAGAGACACCCCTTTGAACTGGGGGTGTTTGCCTTGGCCACAGTCTTTGGATCGCGGGACAGGAAAGGGTTCTGCAACTGTTAACAAAGCTTCAAGGATTGTGGCAAACAGATCACAAAGCAGGACTAGCTCTGAACAGCTGGAACGAAGCCTGCACAATCCCTTTTACTGCATCACCGTCACAGCCAAGAAATGCAAAGGTGGTAAAAGCAGACAGCTGAGGAATGCCCATGGAAAGTAGCACAGAGTATGCGGGAGTCTCGCCTGGAAGAACACATTCATCTTTACCTTCGGACCTTTCCCTAATTCTATCTAATAAAGGTGTATTACTGACATTGCTAAGATAGAAAAAAGGGAGAAAAAGCAATGCCTTATTTCTTTCTTACCAGTTGGGCAAATGATAATTCCCACTGCGCAATGGGATTAGGCTCAAATTGGAGTAGCATCATAAATCTATAATCATAAATCTGTGACCGAACTGAGACCGATAGAGCAAGAATGTCTTTCTAAGCCAGGCTACAAAACCAGTCAATGGCATGGGATGAGAGATGCTTTTATTGTTCACCCAGTAAAACAATCAAGTGGAAGATTATTAGATGGGGAAACAGCAGCTTTGCTGGGCCAGATACCAGGTAATCCCTGAAATGTGTCCAGTGTACCTGTCAGTGGAGCAAAACTGGGCAATAGGCTTCTTCGGGTTCTCTTCAGTGGATAATGTATTCACCAAAAAATGCAGTTTAGTGTTAACTGAAACCAGCCATCAGATTAAAAGAAAAAAAGGCAAAGGCAAAAAGACTATTAACATTAAAACATTTTCTTTCAGCATTTTCAAAACAGAAGGTTTCACATTTTTGCTTCAAAGCAACTTGTTATAGCCCAAGTCATAATGTTTTTTAAAAAAAAGTGAAAAAGCAACCCTACAAATGAATGCTTCCTTTTGGTTTGAAAGGATTTTTGTTTGTTTGTTTTGATTTTTCCCTTTTTCATTCCACTGAGAAAATAAATTAAAAAAAAAAAAAATTGTCTCAGGTCACCCTTACAACTTTTTTCCCAGATTTTTCAGTTCAGCCCGCAAACTGAAAAACCACTGTGGGCACAGCCTACTTGGGAGTTTACTGTCCCTCTTTCTATTTGGATCAGTCCTAAGCCAAAGAAAATGGGAAGTTCATTTCACCAGGTAATACCAACCAGAATCAAGGTATTTAACAGATGTAAAAATACTGAAAATGGGAGGAGTTGTGTCTGTTTACAATGGGCTGAACATGACCCAGGAGATAAGAGATCTCCTAGCTCCAAAAAACAGTGCCATCTACAAGCTTCCTGCTATGCCATCCTACTCTCATATAAGGCAATTTACAAACTGTGGGTCTGATCCTGCGTTTGACTGAGATGTGCTGACACCACTTATTTGTGAGCAATGCAAGATCCAGGTAACCCACCCCACCTGCTCTAAGCAAGGGGTTTTGGGGGTTGGGGGGAAGCAAATGGAGAGAGACGCAACGTCCTCCCCACTAGCAACATTTGAGCATCACTCATGTGACCCGAAAACAACATCCCTTTTTTGCAGAGTGTTACCACTTCTGCAGGGACAATACAGTACTGGATAGTCGCTTTGCAAGCTCAATAAAATGAAAAGGCCTTATGAGGATCTTTGTTGGGACAGTCATCTGGTTCAAACACAGCAGAAGACAACAACAACAACAACAGCAAAAAAACCACAATAAATTAGGTATCAGCACAGCTTTCTAAATGCTCTAGAACAATTACCTGCAAGACAAAAATCACAGCTCTGGTACTTAGAATCTTGTCTTTTTTTTAAAAAAAACAATAATCCACAGGTTTTGCATAAAAATAAACATTTTAAGCTGACAGCATTATGTTAATTGGATCAACCCGCTTTTTAATATATATATTTCTATGTATATTTAAATGTATATTTTTTCTATGAATGTTCTTTAAAGGAGTAATGGGAGTCACAAATGCATAAAAATAGATATTTTGGAAAAAAAGAGTAATAAGAAAGACAACCCCGGTTAAAAACAAAAAAAAAAATCAAACGGCAATATTCTAAAGCAACAGCTCACCATACTATAAATTGTGGAGTCCAGTCCTTCTGTATTGTGAGCAGTTACTCCTAAGTACTATTGGGTTTTGTAACAGTGATGTAAAACATAAATTCCTGCACGTTTATTTAAAAAAAAAAAAAAGAGAAGGGATTTGGGTATATAGGACAGATTTTGATGCCTGTTACATTGCTGTAAATAACTAGCACAAATCATCTCCCAAGCTGAAAGCAGGAGGAACTCCAGCAATTCTTGTGTTTATTAAGAATATATTTTCTAATCAAAATCTCATCTGTCCCTCTGAACTAAAATTAAAAAAAAAAATCCACTTTTGCCCTACAGGTTTTTTTCTGTTGTCCTACAAATAATCAAAACAGATTGGAAAAGGTGGGATTTTCAGTAGTGTGTGTCAGCATTCCGTGCATCCTTGACAAAAAGCCAGCTCCTAACAGTTAGGAAGATTGTTTCAGAGAGTGATCCTGTCCCTTTACAGCAGGAGGTAACACTGTTAAAAGTCCCTTAAAGGCAAAAAGATCATGGGGGGAGGGGTAACCATAAAAAATGATAATAACCCGACCTGCTTGCCAGCTGCATCAGTATTCAAGTAAAGTTTAAAGTACCTTTGTGGGACTTGGAGGGTCAGACCGGCTTATTTTAACAACTGTAATATGCACTTTGAAACAGCCTTGTCATCTGCTTGTTTAAACTAAAAAACAAAACTCAAAAACAAACAGGAGCAAAGGAAAGGTATAGGAAAGCTCTCAGCATCAGTATTAGACTGCAGAGTGTCTTCTTGACACTGACACTTTGATGTTCTTGCTTTCCTTTCTAATACATTAAAATATCATGAAATCATGCAGCCATTTTAAATGAGTATTTCAAGGGTCCAGTTTTCGTAGAGGTTAACTTGATCACCAGCACAGCACTGGAGAAAGCTGATCTAACAATATTTCACTTACAGAACTCTTCAAAGGAAAATAAGAAATACAGTTCCACAAACAACCACTTTGATGTTCTTGCTTTCCTTTCTAATACATTAAAATATCATGAAATCATGCAGCCATTTTAAATGAGTATTTCAAGGGTCCAGTTTTCGTAGAGGTTAACTTGATCACCAGCACAGCACTGGAGAAAGCTGATCTAACAATATTTCACTTACAGAACTCTTCAAAGGAAAATAAGAAATACAGTACCACAAACAACAATGCCAATTAAAAACACAAAGCAAATTGTTTTTTCCTTGGTGTTTTTTCTTAGACATTCTTTCAGAAAAAAATTTTTCTTCCCTTATCTCTTTCTTTAAAAGCAAATTTTCTAACCAGCCAGATTTTAGAGCTATCTTCCATCTACATGAATCTAAGCTTTTCTGAAACCGCCTACAGGGTTTTGGGGGCAGAGGATTCCCTCTCATAAATTTCAGATCTATCTAAATGGCATCTGCTTGTTTTGTCTTGTTTCTCCTCCTGAATTTGTCCATTCCCCTTAGCATTTCACAGGCCAATACTACTGTGAGAATTTAGGTGTCTGCATTTGAAAGAACTTTGGACCGAGCACAGCTTCACACATTTCATCTTCTCCATGCCCTTTCCATGTAGTTTCTTCTATCTTTACATGTACAAAATCACAGTTTGTGTAACATTGTTTTAAAGGAAGAAAATAAAATGCACACACGCACACACACACATACATTGTATTGGTGAACGCTGTACACTAAATATTTTTTTCAACAGCATAACAGAAAGTTTGGCCTACTGTAGGTTGAACATGTAGGGAAGGCTGAATTTTTACAGTTGCCATGCAAGCCACCTTCAAGACAAAACAGATGAACCCACCCAAGAGCAAACGCAGCTTCTACTCTCAAGCCATTAGACAAATACTGCCTTTCCAGGGATCAGACTGACATCTCGCCAATTCAGTCAATGCGGTATTTAGAGAACCACACCCAGTTGCTTCTGCATGAGTCCTCTGAATCCAAATGCTGTTAAAACCAAAGGGGGAAGAGGGTATTTGACTTGCCTTATTAGTAGTAGTATGTATATATTTTGATAACACTTTGAATTTCAATTTACTTCTGAAACCTTGCCCTTTGAGAAGAACACACCCTTTAAGTTGACTTTTTTTCCAGGCTTCTGTTCCTTTAAAATTCTCTCTTCATTTCGCCGTTCTTTTTCAATTATCTACCAGAATATTTGCTTTCTTCCAGCAGAAATGTGGCTGGTGGGCTTGGGCTTTCACTGCACTCGCTCTGTGAAATTCTCTGGGAAAACCCCTCGGCAGTGGTCAAGTTCCTTATGCTGGATCCAGTCAGACTCCTTCACACCCATCAGCCATCCTTCATCCTGGAGGAGAAGACAGAGATCAGATGCTGAGGGACAGATGTGAGCGGGGATTTTTCTTACAGAGTGCAGGCCAAGGAGGTGTCAAGGCATTATAAAAGCCATGCTCGTATTTGGTTTGGCGACAATCCAGGAAGAGGATGGGGGAGGATGAAAAAAATGCTTTCATTCCCTTTTAAACAGGGAGAAGGCTACATCTCACCAGAGTTGGTACCAAAACTCCTATCTGACCCAGAGTGTCTAGAGACAGTGAAAGTGTAAACAATAGCAAGTGTAATAGAAACGTCATAATTTACACCCACTGAAGCAGGAGAAATTGTGCCAAAGAAAGTCTCTAGAGCTACAGAATGGAAATCACCTATCTCACCTTTCACAATCTAAACATGAGGGATCTAGCATTCTCCATAAGTCTTAAAAGAGACAGGCACCTCTACAGTGCAATTCATCCCATTCATCTTGGGCACAGGTCTTTGGAAAGGATGAATCATTCCCTGGAGGTGCTCATCCCCTGCTCCAGTCACGGCACCTGGATGATTAGCATTTTAGAGAGGTGGTACAGGCAAAATGAGTCTTGTTTGCTATGCTGAAATTCTGGTCTATGAGAATTGGGAGCTGAGGAGCTCAACCCGTCTTCCCAAAACCCAGCAGTCTGTTGGGCTTGATGCAAGGTGAGGTTGGCAAAACTCCCAAACTTGTGCTACACATGATGTAAGACTCAAGGTGTCTCCCAAGGGTCCTCCCTAGCCACCAAACCTATACATCTATAAACAGGGATGAATTTTCACTGAGGCAGATGGAGTCCAGCCTGGTAGAACCTGCTCAGGAGGAGAACCAGACTTCCCACCCTCTGCCTGCAGGGTGTCTAGCATCGAGATTTCTGCTCCATCTGAAGCACGAGGGAGACAAGATATTCAAGGTGGGAAGGCTGCACTGCTTGCAGCTCAGGCGTGCAACCACCCTATTCTCTGCATGCCTTGGAGCTGCCACCATGGAAGCACCCCTTCAGCATGCAAATATACCCACTCATGTGAGTTATTTGCAGTGGGGCAGCCTATGGGTTAAGACTGCAGCATGAGGCAAGAGAGCTGCACAGGGGACTGCTGCCTCCAAACTCAACAGCCTGCTCTGCATCCACTCCTCTGGGCAAAGCATGCACCAGGCTCATTTAGAGATATGTTATCACATTCAACTACATAACTTGCCAGGGCAGAAGTGCTCAGGCAACCAGATGCTCTAAGCTGTGGAGAAATGGGGTGTGCATGCGTGTGGTTCACACAGTTCTTCTGACACTTCTGCTTTCCTGGAACTGGCAGGAGTTACCTGGGTATTTACCCAAGGCCAAGCAATGCCTCCCTTGAAACATGTTCTTTAAAAACATACCTGCGCAGTGCAGGACTGATGAAGCCCTCACCAGGGGTGATCCATGGGGCACGTATTGTTTTCCACTGCCATTTTGCAGCTTCTGCCCTCTTGTCCTGTTTTCTGCACATTTCATGTTGCAGCAGCTCAGACCAGCCATTGTATCTGAGTTCCCTGCTTCCTTGCAGGCTGTACTGGGTGCCTGCGGGCTCAGTTAGCCCTTGTTACTGCCTTAGACTATAGAGCATTATAGAGCATTCAGGGGATGTCATGGGAATGGCATGAGATGGGAGCCCATCTGCAGTAGCCAGCTGCAGGGGCTACGGAAGGACTGACATGCCATAAATCAGGAAGAGAAATAACTAGGCAGAAGACGCTGGGCCCAAGTGTCTGGAAGGCAGCTTCCAGCTCACAGCACAGCAAGCACAAAAGCTCATCCATTTGCACATAGTGTCTGTGCCATACAGCATGCATCACTCCCACTGCATCCTGCTATGAAGGGTCTCCTCAGCTGTAGGGATTAGACACGAGGACCCAGATTGACCCTTGCCAATTCTGAACCACGTCACTTGAAGTGTCAGCTTAGAAGCGTTGCTGCCCTCAACCCTTTCTTCCATCAAGAGAGAAATCCAGGCCTGGCTGAGGTACCCACAAACTGACACCTAAGCTGCAAGATGGGGACATAAATCAGAGTCTATTATCCTAAGCTTCCTCCACTCACGTGCACAGTTCATGCACATGTTAACAGCCAACGTTTTCTGGCTGGGTACGGTCAAGGTTAAGGAATGAGCTGTAGCACAGGATACACTGTAGGAGGGTTAGAGGGCTTCAGTGCAGCTACAGCATCATGTTAGCAACACTCAGAGCTCACCCTCTGCAGCTTGGAGAGTCTCGAGTTCATGGCTGTTGCACCCACATCCAGCTAGAGTGCAAACATAGGGCATTGAAAAACTCTGCTCCACAAACATCATCCCCTACCACAGAAACTAGGGGAGCTGCCGCTCATTTCCCATCCAGTAACCTTTCTGAGAAAGAAATGCTCACAAATGCTTGTGCAGGGCAGTCCCACCCAGTGAAGAGTCTTGTCTCCGGAAGGATTCACTGCCTCTTCCCCATACAACCCTTCCCACCAGAGCACCTAGCTCTGCGGGAACTGCCAGCACATTATAGCTCCCATTTCACAAGCACCAGCAAGATCTGCCTCCATAATTCACAAAGCCAACAGCTGAGCCACAAAGAGGATCCACATCTTCTGTGGCCAGTGAACTACTTCACCTCCCCTTTACACCCCTTTGGAATCCAGATCTTGTCTGGGCTTGGCCAAACCCAAAGAGCTGGTGACTACTGAATCAATTTGGAGAATTCCCTTCCTTTTCCAGACAAAGACCTGGAGACTTGAGCATGAATTTTATAAAATCACCACCTCCCTCAGCCAAAGTAGTAAAGCTGCTGCAGACTTTATCAGCTGGAAGCCCTCAAACACAGCAAGTGAGGAGGATTTACTCTAGGCTTCTAGAAATAGCTCAGATTAAAGAAAAACATCTCCAGTTAAATTCAGGTTGGAGATGAACAGTTAAGACTGTTCTCTAGGACTAAGCAACCTGCTCCAGCCTTTGATTCTGCTGCCATCTCCTGACCAAACACTGTCTTTTGAAAATAGCCATTGCTATGCTGAAGTGCAGGACATCATCCACAGAAAGCTGCTTTCTCAGAGCTCCGGCATTTCTCAAAAGGGGAGAAAACATCACCATAAGCTGTGGGTCACTCCTGCCAATGCCACTGCACTGCAGTGGTCACAGGGAATATGCATCAAGTTTAGGAGCAGTGAGGAGGCAAAGTACGGGCTCTGTTGGGCTCCCTGATCAAGGAAGCCATTGTATTGGCTAAAATGCCCTGATAGGGACAGGAAGCTGCAGCTATTTCACATGCTTTATGCAGGATAATGTCTCCACTTGCCAATCACAAGCAGAGTCCTCCCCTCTGTTGCAGGAAGCCAATCTCAAGCTCAAGGACAACCGGCTCTCCCGCCAGCTCCCAGACACAAACTGATGGCTCTGCGTCCAGCCAGCCAACTGTTAGTGGAGGAAGAAGCAGCTCTGGAAATCCCCTTGGCTCCTCCCGGCCCAGGCTCACACCCTGTCTTCCCCACTCACCTGCTCCTCAGGGTTCTCAAATGGAATCACAAGCACCACGTCCCCAGCCTTCAGCTGCAGCTCATCGCTGTCAGTGGCCGTGTAATCATGCATGGCCTGGACCTATGGGGAGAGGAGAGAGCAGCTTGGGTGAGGCCAGTCTTCTCTCACCTAGCTCTGTAACGGGTGACAAGGCTTTCCACTTCATTGATTCACTGGATGATTCAGGTTGGAAGGCACCTTTGGAGGCCACGTGATCCAACCTGCTGCTCAAGGCAGGGAAAGCTTGGATCACAAATGCCACATCTACGGGAATAACTACTTTCCTTAACCTAATGGCTACATGCTTGTTCATACAGCCTGGCACACAAGCTCGCCTTTGCCACAAGGGCATCCTGGTGAGTCTCATTCAACTTGTTATACATCAGCATCTCCCTGTCCTTCCTTAGGAGGGTTGAATTCCCATGGTGTGGGCCTAAAAATCTCACAGGATAGAAAGCCTGCATTCACTCGGATGGTGCCCTGTTGTTCTTTTTTGCAGGTGGGCTGCAAGAGCATTGGAGATTATAGCCTCCCATCTCTGTCACAGCAAGCAGGGAGAGGAAATGTAGGGAAGAGTATCAGTTTGGATCTTCGAGTGATTGTATCCTGCCATGTTTTCTCTTTGGTATTCAGACTAATTCCTATCAACATCTGCGTTACAGCTTTTCTACTTCAAACCACTGCTCTCCACTTCGAGCACTACAGTCTATAATGCTGCCTGTAACCACTATAAATGTGATAAGCCTCCTATTGTTTTTCAGGGTTTTGTCATTCTTCTGTTTTGGTAGAAGTCAATGACGTAGACAGTGGGAGGGAGGGGGGCGGGAGGGGGGGGGGGGGGAAGACGCACGGACATGACTAAAGCAGAAGAAAAGCATTCCTATAGCAGGAGACTGTCATTTCTCACTTTCAGGGCATGATGTGTCCGTGCTGTCTGGCTACCATATTCCATTACGCACGTTAAATTTGTGGCCTATCCTCACTCAGAATCACTCCTTCCTCCACACCTTCGAAACAAGCTGCAAGTGATCTTTGGCATATTCAGAATACCCACCAGACTTCCCTGTCTAATCCTGTATTTTTCCCTGCTCATCCTGGCTTTCTGATTTCCCCAACACGAAGTCCTCTGTCCCTACTGGTGTTTCCAACTCTTCTTCATTTGCCACTTGCATCAAAGTTTAACCTTTCCAGTTTGGAGCATAACTTCTTATCTAGTATCCAGAGTCTGTGACTGACACTACCACACCACCAGAAATAGAAATAACTGCAGCAGAGAGAAGGAGGGGTTTTGCTATACAGCACAGCCAGACATTTAGACACCAATGCTCTTACACATTCCTTTGAAGCATCTGGAACTGCATGAAGCTGGGCTGCTGGAGAGGAAGGTGTATCTCTCCTTCAACTTCCTTTCTCCCTTTCAATGTGGCACAGCCCACGGCCATGCTGAGTAAAAGTAGTTAATTCATTACGGGGGGGGGAATCACCAGGAACTCGGTGTCCCACCACCACGCACTCACCTTGAACAGAAATCCTGGGGGCATGTCAGCTCTTTCAGATGAAGCGCCTCCTTCCACAGTGCCATTGATGGTAGCAGGGAAAGTTTCCACAACGACAGCAGGTAGAGAGCTCTGGTAGGGAGCAGCAGCCAGGAAAGGAAAAAAAGCCATTGAGAAAAGAGAATCCAAAATTGCAGCTCCAAGTCCACCCTGGAGGATCCACATCCCAACCCTACCCGTGGCTTCAGTGGGTTTTCCCAGCACACCAGTCAGTGACAAAAACACCCCAAAGGACAGCAGAGTCAGCAGTGAGAAGGCAGGAGAGGTGACCACTGTCTTCCTTTGCTTAAGGCTGCAGAAGGGCAGAGAGGATTTAGAGTTTTTCTGGGACCACAATGCCCAGCATTTCCCATTCACTGCGGTCATGACGCAGTTCTTGTAGAGCCCTCGTGGAACAGACAACTCAAATGCAACAGCCTATAGGAACCAAGTGGCCATGGGATGGGACCTACTCCAGTCCCCTAAAAAAGTGGCAGTGTCAGGAAACAAAGAGGAACCCTGGATATTCAGGGGACACAGACAGAGCTCAGAAGACAGGGTAGGTAAAATAAATGGCAAGCAAGGAGGAATCCAGCAGACAACACAAACTTAGCACAGCATGGGCTGTGGGCTGGCTTCATAACATGGGTGAAGGGGCAGTTCTTTTTGTGGATCTTCCAGCAGAGCTTCTCCCTGAGCATTACACAAATAAAATGCAACGGCTAAGTCTAGCCTCTGAATAAGAGCGTTGTAACTGCTGGGGTGGGCAGGGATGTGTTTTTCCAAGCAGCCCCACATCTCTTTTCCCAGCCCAGCCTCCCACATCTGCTGTATGACAAAGGGATGTGATGGAGAAAAGGGACTGCTATCCCTCGAGGTGCTTACCGATCCTGAATCAGCTTCAGTTTTAGATGCTTCAGCTCCAGCTGCTGCTTCTGATCCAGCTGCTTCAGCTCCTGCATGGGCTGCTTCTGCAGGCTGCAATACAAAAGTCATCCAGGTGGAGAGTTATGCTCATTACAGCTACGTGTGCATACAGAAAAGTGCAGCTCAGTCTGTCCAAGTGCTCTATGCTGTTGACTGCTGCCATCTGCTGACAAATAGGTGAGAAACCTCAGGACCTTGCTAGGTTTGTCTCCGTCTTTCTCTGCAACCCGGTGAAATCACAGTAAAGCCTGCATTCCCTCACTCCAGCCATGCAGCAGGCAATACTCCAGAGGAAAGAAATGAAACGCCAAAAATCCCGTGCGCCTCTTTCTTTTCACTATCTAAATCGCAGACCTACTTTACACATGCACAGTATCTATTATTACATATAGATTGCCCGCTTTGAATGTGAATACAAGTCTGCTTGCATGCCAAGGGACAAGGATCTCTCAGTAGGCTACTTCCAAGGATCAACAATCAAGGAATGTTTAAGCCTTTGCATACTCCCAGAAACAGAAAAACATGATAATTATGTGTCCAAATATGGAACTTAGTCTGGACCCAGCATCTACATGACATTAGCACTGAATTAAACTGAACTGAAAACTGTGCTAACTTTCACCCAATTTAATTTTGGATAGGCCCAGAGAGTCATGAATTTGGATTCTGTTGTGAATATTCTATTAGTAAAAATTTGCTATGAATATTCCGCATGGTGTGTGCACACATTTGTGTTTGTGGAGAGGGGAGTTTCTAATGCACAAAAGCTGCCACCACCAAGGACAAATATTCAGCATCACCTACAAATCACTGCCTGGCACAGACCATTCTAGGAAGCCTGCGGACAGGGGTTCCTGTACACAACAAAACCAAACACCTCTGATACACTTCCAGCGGTTCAAGTTTTTATTCTCCCTTGCCTGAAGCCAGGCTAACTTTATTTTAACACAAAATTAAAGATATTCATTTGCCCCTCCCAGAAACCGCAGCAACACAGGAAGTAAGTTGGATCTGGTAGCATCAACGCTGCAGATCAGCCCCTTGGGAGACTAGCCAGGCAGCACCTGGGAAGACTCCTGACGAGAATCTCAGGGGTCTAATTTGCAGCCCGAGTGTCTTCATTCATGGCCAGTCTGTATCCATTTGTTCTCTATACCAGGCACACGTGCCTCTTCGCAGAATCTAACCAGATACCCACTTTATACTTGCACAATAGAGATTGCCATAGAGATTTCCCATTTTTAATACATGTGAATAAACCAGCTTTAGCATGCCTACATGCCTCATACATTTGGTAAACACATGTACCCCTGAACACAACCACGTTCAAAACAAGGCATTGTCCACATTTTTTGATGTTGCAATTCTTATAGTCCCAACCCTACAAAAGCCCAGTGTAAACCAATGACCATGGCAACCCTTAACTCTACACCCATCTGGCTACTAGCCATGCACTGGCACAATGCTCCAAGTAGTTTTCTAATAACAGCAGCAATAACGAAGAAATAAATCCTTGATTTAACAAAAAGCCATTACTTTACCTTCAGCTGCTCCAATAGTGCCATTTAACCCATGCTTTCCTCTCCTATCACATCCTTCCTCATGTCTCCCATCACCATGTCCACAGGCCTATACTGCCAGAGGATATTATAAACAGCAGAGCTGTTCCTATCCTGCAGAGGATTCCCACAGCAGCTTTGGTAGTGCTAAGGTAAATGTATGCATATGAAATGCTACAAAGGCTTCTCCTGTTTAATTAGATTCACTGCCAGGTTGCTTTTTATTTGGATTCAGTGAAACTGAAACTGGGACAGATGCCAGCCCAACTCTATCTGGCCAAGCATGGTTTTTATGTGGACAAGTGAAAAGGAGCTCAACGTGAGCTCCTTTTTTAAAAGCAGCTAATTTGCAAAAACAGTAGTTAATAACCAGAGAAATTGAATCTAAATTAATTCCCTGGATTTCAAAGGGTGTTTTCATGTCAGCTACTTATTTTTCTATTTTATGTACCTGTGGGCACCCCAAGGCCTATAAAAGCATTTACAGTCATGGAAAGACACTACAGGGAGAAGAGGAAGAATTGCTCACTGCTGTTGCCAGGTTTGAAAGCTTTGCTTATTCCAACAGCAGCATCATACACACCAAATGCAAGTTTCCTAGTCTGCAGAACTAAGCAAGTTCTGCTGCATCCAAGTTTCTATGCAGTTGTTAGCCTCATGGCATATGGGACTATGTAACCATGCAACAAGTCTCCTCTCATCAACAGCTAAGAACAATATTAGAGCAGAAACACTTCAGAAGACTTGAAGAGCAACAGGAGGATTCCCCAGCTATAGGGAGTTCTGCTCTTTAACCGTGTATGGTATGCCAAGGTCAGAATTGGCATGGTGAGAACATCTTGTCTAGTAGCATTCCCCAGTTGATTAAATTGTCCTTTGGGTGAAATCAGTTTCCAGGATGGGAGAAATGGCCCAAAACAGTTTTTACACCCCAGACTGTAAGCACAGCTCAATCAGGTACAGTCATAGCTCACCCCTGCCCATCCACTTGAAAGGCACAAGATCTTTCCTTGCAAAAACACAGACTTCTTTTCTTTCTTACTAAGACAGACGGACAATGCACATACATGGGAATGACAGATGTTAAACACTGATGGCTGATAAAACACACAAGGGAAACATCTTTCTCGACATGACCCAAGCTCACATGAAAGAGAACACTGGCCACAGTGAGTCCTTGGGCCAGACTCTCAGCAAGGGTTAAGTTATGTCCTCCCAAGTACTGACTGTAGGTGGTGATCTGGCCCTTGAGAATGGAAAGGTTGGCAGGACTCGATTCCCCAGCATAAGCCAAGGATTTGTGCTTACATCTACACCATGGGATATAGCCAGCTCAAATAGCAGGCTTGAGTACCCAGACCAAGCATTTTCTGTCCACACTGCTGGCTGTTTGTCCAGAGGGGCTCAAAAGTACTTCTGCTTGAAGTATGTCCCAATGGAACAATCTGCAGCAATCTGAGACCTTCCCAGGCCCGATATATCTAGAGGGCATAAATGAGGGTCTGGATTTGGTTCAGATGCAGAGCATGTGTAGGGTCTCCCTTGCCAGCAAGCTCCAAAGCTGACATTGAGGCAGATGCCAGGTAAATCTTGAGCCTGCACTTAACTTTCAGTGTAGACACAGGCTGAGCTATTTCACGTCAGCCTTTCTGGCAACGATGGTCAATAAACAGCAAACACCACAGATAATTCCAAACGTGTATGTATACCCAATGGTACAGGCAGTAAGGACAAGGGGCAGCTGAGACATTTACGCATCGCACACAAGAACAACAGGATGTAGAGTTTAGGAAATACTGGGCAGTGGAGGGTGAAGATGATGCCACAATGGGATTAAGTTTGAGGAGAACGTCACAGTATCATGCCAAAGGAAAGATGAGTGAGTTAGCAGGGAAACGCAATGGGATTGTGCGCTGGTGGAGACATAAGTTTCAGAGTGCCAGACCTGACTTGCAAACATGTGGCTGCCCCTGGGGCTTCACAGGTGGTGTAAAGGTGGGTTCAGCAGCACATGGAGCAACTTTGGTTTGGGGTGTGCAGAAAGGAAAAGCAGCGAGGGAAAGGAGACAGGTATGTGCAAAGAGATGGCACTGGCACATGCACAGCACATGATGAGAGATGAAAGCCATATGAAGTTCTTACCTCCCATAAATCCCAAGGTAAAGACTAAGCATGTCAAAGAGCAACAAAAATAAAACATGTTTATACATGATTATTTCAGTGAGTACAAACATTACAGATGCTGATCAGACTGAAGCAGACATACACATTCAATAGCCCTTATCTCTGCATGTTTTAAAAATATTTTTTTAGTACCTGAATTTATACACCCCTCCCCACTGCATATTCAAATTTAAGCACCAAGGCATTTGAGTAAGGGTTTTTTCTACCTGTGATATGAAGGGAGACAGACTAGCCACATTCAGTTATCAGTGGCAGACCACATAGCCAGAAAAAAAAACCTCATGAGTTTGTGGCCCATCAGGGTGGATATCCACACCCAATAGAGTTAATATAATTTCAGAAACAAGACTTCAACTGGTGTCTTTAGTTGTGAAATATCTTAACCTCTTTGCCATAGTGCCCACCCTATAGGAAATAAATTTGACTGCTTTGAAAACTAGGTGGCTTTTGCTAGGTTTTGTACTGCAGTTACCATTAGAAAGTATTGATTTCAGACTCTTTCTTTTATTGACTTCTGAAGCTAATAATAAATACATTAGAACACCAAATATGCTATTGCTGAGCGGTTTTGAAAAACCCACTCAGGGTAATATTTGTTGCTTGCTAGAAGGGTAACAAATAATTCCATTTTAAGTCAAATTTATACTCGTATCATCCTACGCCAGTATACCCAATTATCCAAGTTATAACTGGTGATTCGGGGGGGGGGGGGGGGGCTTATCCTGGCATGCAGCTTGTTCTGTCAGGCAAGCAGACATGAAATGCCAATCTGCCCACTTAAAGTTCCAGAAAGTGGTAGCTTGCCATATTGGTGTGTATCAAACTATGATAATAACTAGTATTTTGCACATACATTATTTTAATTTAGAAGAATCAAATGCCTAATGTTTGATCTCTCTAATAAGAGAGGTCTTATTGCTACAAAAATCTGTGGCATACAGGCCTACTTGACATGATGATACTGGAGAAATACGGTAAACATCCCAATTATGTTTATTACACATTTTAATGGCAACCACAGGCAAAAAAAATAACCATTTCATACATATGAAACGGAAAGTCTCGGTGAGGACAACAGCCAAATTCAGGATGCACTTCAAAACTTCCAGCCATTTAGACATAAAATGAAGCGCAGTCCACCTGCCTTTGACAGTGGACAGGACCAGGTACAGGCCAGACCAGAATTAGGCATCTTTCTTTTTGATACTGCACTGCACAGCACTATGCTCAGGGAGGAAGCTACTTCTTAACTATGAACAGAGGCTATGTTATACCCAGAAAAAGGGCTTCACATCACTTGAATATCCATCTACAGCTTTGTTCACCTTAAGTAACTGCAGATTATCAGTGTCTGTTTATTAAAAATCCCTTTGAGAGCAATTTGTAGAAGGAGCACAGAACTGAGGCTGAATTCCCATCCATAGAGCAACAGTTTAAATCCATATAGCATACAGAGGATGCTAATCTAGGGAGGGACATACATTAAGTTGAATGAGTTGTCAATCAGTAGATCATCAGAGCAAAGCACAAGCATCCCACAAACACCTAGTGCCAGACTGTGGCCAGGCTAATAGCCACCTGATTCTCACTGGACTTACACATCCAGCAGAGAAGACCAAGGTGCCCATCTGCAAGGCACAGGTCTGGGCACCCAGCCCAGCCACCCACAGCTCAGGTCCACGTTATCATTCACGTGGTACAGGTCACGCCACACTTGGCAACAAGTCAGTTACGAAGGGAGAAGGAATGGTGATATGAACCAACCTGGGAGGCAGGTGTGGGGGTCTTCCCCACAGTGGCATCTGGTTTAATGGGATCAAAATCCAGATCCAACAGGCTGGCTCCCTCCTGGAAGGGCCCAGGGGCATCAAACTTGGCAGCAGTGAGGAAGAAAAGCAGTACGAGCATTAGACACACACACGCACGCGCGCACAGTAGAGAAAGGGTATGTGATATCCAGGAGCTAAGGCTGCAAGCACAGAAGACATGGTGGCAATGCAAATGCCTGATGTGACTCCTGACTGCTTGGTGCCTATAATCACGGGCAGTTCGCATGGGTGTCACTGTAAACCAAACCTGAGCCTTTTCCACAGGACTCATTCATCTTCCCACCTGGCCAAATGAGCTGACATGGTGTAAGCACCTGACCTGCTCTGGTTAAAAGGATTGCTGCCACTGATGACTCAGAAGGGCTTCTCTTCTATTTATATCTATTCCCCATAGCTCATCCAGCTGCCTTTGTACCGAAGGCCCAGGACAGACTCCCTCAGCCACGTACAGAAGAGCTGCCATCCATACAACTTATCTCAGGAACATGGATCCAGGCAGGAAACGACTCAAACTGCTGGAAGGCAAGTCTGAGAGACCTCAGAGCTAACTCCCAAAGCTCCTAATTCCCTCCTGCCTTCTGAGACAGAATCACAGAATATGGCAGCTCACCCTAGCTAAGGGATTTGAAGCACTCACCAATCCCAAAATGCTGTTTTCAATGGTTTCCATTTCTCAACATCCCAGAAACATGCACACACGAGTCTTCTAACAAAGCATAAATTTGAGAGGCTTCGCTACCCTCTTCAAAGTCAGCAGAATAACTCCTTTTGACTGATTAATGCTCTAGCTAAAGACAATGATGGCACATTAGCTGATTACCATTAATAAAACAGTCACTACAAAGGACATGAGTGATTAGTATTCAAAACTGAACTATCACTTTTGGTTTGTAGATTTAACCTAACCACTACAAGACACTCCTTTCTACTCGGCTTCAGAGGAAGCTGCTCTCTCCAGGATGTCCAGGAAGATTTGCCCGTTTCCACTGACCTCCCAGCTCACTGGCCCCACTGCTTCAGCTACCTTTCCAACAACACACAAAGTGTGGCAGATCGGTCTCCACAGTTATATCATAGCCCCACAATGGAAAAACTCCTGGAAAGTAGCAAGAGACACCATTTAAGAGAAAGTCCTCTAAATACAACCCACATCACCATCATTTTCACCTCCTCTAGTTTCCTCTTACTCCAATTCTGTTATAGATTTTTTTTCTCCCTTATGAACATCTCTTTTTGAGATCCACAGGGATGAGGACAAGGAACCAAGCTCTCCCATCTCACAATAATAAACCCTGACCAGTATGCAGAAACCAACTGGCATTCTAGTACGCTCCTCCAGCACATCCAGGCCACCCATTAGAGAGGCTCCAACCCCAATCTTTAGTTTTGTTTGGTAGTGAGACATCAAAGGCTCCAGTCATGCAATAATCTTACCTGCCATTGAAGACTTTACATGCAAGGGCTAGCACCCCTTGCCTTTACCCAGATCTCCCACAAGACAGCTCATTGGAGCTAACACATCTGACAGGAACGGCCCTGGGCAACACACTGAATGCTAGTGGCTGTTGTGTGCTTCAGTGAAGACTATTCTGGCAACCAGAGTCCTCCCCCTCAGAACTCCCATCTGATTGGAAGTCACAGCAGATCTCATCCTGGGTCAGAGCACTGATCAGGTGCAGAAGAGTACATCTGACTAAGGGCTGGCGTTCACATGGAAATACATGATACAAACCATGGGGCAGAGCGAGCTGTCTATTATGATACAGGAGAAGGAAGCACAGAAAATAAGACAGTTGCTCAGCTGCCTGTGGTCCCTGCCTTCCAACACTGCTGTCAAATCATGTTTCTGCTCTGCAAGCTTTATCTATTGCAATGCAAAATCTGACATGGACTTCCTTCCCTCCCCGCTTCACCTCTGCTCCTCAGCAGCTGGGTGGAAGGTGGCAAACCAGAGGCAATGGAGCAGCATGATGCAAGGAAAAGTTAGGGAATGAGTCACAGATAAGCACTGATAGAGTAATTACTTGTGCTTTAACAAGCATTTAGGAAAAAAAAAATGTTTATATGTATATATATAAAAATAAATAGATGCAGGTATCTTATGATACAGCCAGAAATCTGGTCAGGCTCCTATATACATAAGGACTGTCATTCTCCTAGATCTAACACAGAATTCCCCACCTGGGCATCCTCTCTTGCAGTGATATAAATCAAAAGGGAAGTGAAGAGGAAAATACATAATTTGAAAATGTTTTTCCTTTTTCAGGGCTTCAAAAGGTGCCACATGACAAGAAAGAAATATTCCGACGGGAATATTCTGCTGGCTGGTGAAGAGTGACAGACTGTGTCAGCAGTCCTGAATTCACAGCAGGCACAGTCCTGCCCATCTAAACTGGAGGCACCTATTCTCTGCAAAGAGAACTTCATGCAATTCCTGTTGGCCTTTCCTGTGCAAGTGTGGGCTTTAAACCACAAAGCCCATGTGTGAAGGCATAGAGAGCACAAAAATGCCTTCTCCCAGAACTGGCACAGATGCCAGGGTCAGCACTTGGGGGTGTACAAGAGCAGAAAACACATGCTTCATCCACACCCAGGATCAGTGGCTCTGGAGAGAGCATATCATGGGGAGCCATAATCCATGGCATTGCTGCTGAACAAATGCAGTGACTACTTTCTGGCATCTTCACCAGATACATTTCTCCTGTTTCTTCTACGAATGAAAGCCCTCAAAGGGCAACACGTTAGTCAAAGCTGCCTTCTAGCCACCCTCCCCTCTAAGTTTGCCTCCTGTCTAACCCTTTGCCTTTTGAGATCCAATGCTGAGCTTGCCTTTCTCCTTCACCTGACCAGGTTTCATGGCTTGACACCTCCAAAGAGAAGAAAGGTCAAAAGGAAAAGTTCAGAGGCAGACAGATATAAGGCAGGGCATAGCAGCTAACCTGCGAAGGGGTTGTCACACTTATCTCAGGGACAAAATTGTCATCAAACAGACTGATGATGTTCTCCTGCTTGATCTCCTTGGAGGGGGTGACTTTTGGAGGCGGAGGCACCGGAGGCCCTTTCCTCAACTGCATGCAAGTGAGCACACGGCCACAGCACAGACGGCGACACCCAAAAAAACCAGAGACAAGAACCAGGTTAGCCACAAAAACTGAAGGTGGGGGAAATCACAACCACAGGCACAGAGCAGGGTCCAATCAACTCCATCTGAAGAGAGGGAGGGAGGGTGAAGGGCTGAACTGAAACAAAACAAAAAATCACACGCCTCCAGAGAAGGTTTGGCATCATTAGTTACACTTCAGCCTTGGGCAAGTTTCCCTCTGCAGAGGAGAAGCGTAACACGATTAATATGCATTGACAGGACATGCATACATAATTAAAGCATGTGCAACCTTCAAAAGAACCACTGGGAAGGGAGCAGATCAATTACTGAGAACACGATTCAATAGACCAGGCCAGCACTGCCTCCCTTTGCCATACTTACCATACCTAAGGGAATGAGAGATCAGACCCAATTTGTCCTATTATGGGTAGGTGACCATGAGGACAGACTCTGATCTGCCCAGTAGTGGTTCCCTGGTGCACTGGTTATCAGTGTACCTGTAAGAAAGGTCTGAAGGAGCTCTTGATGGTGTCTTACCACTTCTCAGCTTTAGGCAAGAACAATTCAAACTCCTGAGAAGCCATGACTGCTGTGGGCCCAACTCTGCTCTCAGTTTCACCAAGGAGCATTGACACTAATGAAGTCGTGTTTCCCAAATGGACATCCCAGAGAACGCATAACAAAGTCTGACCCTGTAACTCTAGCCCATCCTAATACCCACCATCATGCTAAAAGACTCAGCCTGACACTGTATCCACAACCCCATGGGAAGCTGTGGTAGGCCTTCCCTATATCAACCCATCCACATCCTTTTCACATTTTCCTGTGCCCAAGGCTCAACGGTCATTTCTAGATCAAATCAAACTTCGAGGAGCTGCTGCTGTGTTGGAACAAAGCAGCCGTACAAGTTCCCAGCACCACAGCAATGCTCAGCAATGACAATGCTTTCCATTTACAGTGATGTTTTACAGTTACTTGATCTTCTTATCGTACCTAGGATCCCAAGGCAGCAAGACTCGGAGACCTGGCAATGGGCACCCAGTATATCAGTGTCAGGCCAAGATCTGAAACACAGCAATCCCCAACTCCTAGTCCTGTGTTCACACTCCTCCAGCATATAACCGAGATCTACAAGGCATTTATTCTGATTGCTAAGGATATGCCCAGTTTTCTACTGGGTTAACCTACTTTAAAGAGCGTGAGTGAGTATGCAAACACACATTTTCCACTGAATAGCTGGGAAGGGGAAATAATGAAAGTAGAGTGCTCGCTTCCAACTTTTCACTATTTGCAGAAGTTGGTGTGTCCATATTCCCTGACAACACTCCCTTCCTGAAAATCCCCTGCTTACCAGTTGTAAGAAGGGACCAGAAATTTCAGGGAAAAGCTGTTCTCAGAACAGAGCCACCATCTGCAGAAATGAGAGGCTCCAATTACAAACTCTAAAGTCAAAAAGATCCCGACTCTTCCGCTATTTATTTCTCTGAAATAGTCAGTCTCCTTCCTTCCAATGCATTAGTGTCTTGGAGACCACTCTTTCCACAGTGTCCAGCATTACCTCCAACAGCAGTCTAAAACCACATTTCAAAGACAACAGGATTGCATATTGATGTTGGGCTATACCTGGAAATTCATCAAGCACAACCAACCTTGCCACCTAGAATAAAACAAATCCTCTAAAATTTTTCTGCTGACTTGGATTCCACAGAGCTTTACCTGTCTAAATTCAACATAGTTGTGCTGATTTCAAAAGTGTCATTACAGTGTTTCAGTGGTGTAACTGAGAGCAAAAGTCTGACCTCTGAAATTTCACAGACCCCTGAAGTCCTATGTCATCATCAAATTACCCAGTGCGGAGAACCGATAGCAGCTGCTTCTTCCAAAAGACAGAAATAAGCTGTTTTCGGGAATTAAAGGACAGTGAGAGTAAAAGAGCTAATTTTTTGGCATAGGGAACAGTTCAAAAATTAGTTAGTATTTATTTGGTCTCTCCTGTTTTGCTGTCTTTCTCTCCACAGCCTTTGCTTATGGTTTGCATTAGTATTTCAGACAGGAAGAGGCCAGAGAATTGTACTTGCTTGTTGCTTTTTGCTTCATCCTCCCCCAGAGGATGAGGCCACTAGCCTCCCTAGGAGGACCCTAGAACAATCACTTACCCATAGGTCAAAAGTAATGACACCTGTGAAGATTTCAGTATTAAAGTCGAGCACTGTTGAGAAAGTAGACACTTGTGTTTTCCAGCTGGCTGGCAAGCTGACACACACTTAGTTTCTAGACTTTATCCATACAGACACCAGGCTTGGCTCTAAGTACGAAACCCCTGTCCCTGTCTTCCCTCCCTCTGGAGCCAGCTCCATCTCTTAGCACCTAGTATGAATATGGAGTGGAGCTCTTGTTCTTCACCGTAGTAAGGCCTGGGAGAATGAATTAAATATAGATAGGGAAAGAGCTGCCAGGCGGTGGCAGCATTAGCTGCAAATACCATTTCAGTCTTGCCTGTGGCCCATCTGAGTTTCCAGCCAGGGCTGCACTGGAATATTCTGCTTGCTTGACAAGGAGTGTCTCCAGCCCCATTCCTGTGGGCAGGAAGGCAGCAAGTGAATGAGAAAGCACTTGCAGGCTGGCAAAAACAAGGCTTATGTGTGCTATTTAAAGAAAAAGGAAGAAGCCAAACTCAGCAAGACAAGTCCACAGGCAGGGTAAGTGAAGTCTGCAGTGAACAGCTCAATAAATCTGTATGATTTCTTTTTCCAAATTTCAATCAAGTTATGGCAATCTCTGAAAAAAACAGGAAGGCAATTCTGGATGCACTGTCCTCTCTCCCCCATACACATACCCTACTCCAAGGTCCTAGCCAGGGAGGTGGCGAAGCCACTCTAGGCTGTGCGATGCTGAGCAGTGCAGAGACCTTGGAGAAGTCCTGAAAAGACACTGCCAGGCATCCATGTATCTCACAGGGATGGAAAAGACCCTTTTGCCAATGTACAAACATCCCCTTTTTGTCCCTAGATAATCCTGAAAATCAAAAATGCAGTGGAGGGAAAAATATTGAGACGCTATCCAGAAACAGGAGACAGCCTGCACCACAGGCCTGGATTTGGAATCACCCTGCTACATATGACAACAGCAAGAAAGTTCTGGGTTACACCCATCTCTTTTCAGAAGCAATAGGTTTTCTCTTACCAGTTTGGCCAGAACCCCTCTCAGCTTTAATTCTTCCTGGAAGACTCCTCCCTGGTGTCCCACTTACTGAAATGCAAGGATTGGCACCAGACATAAATTTGTCCTAGTTACTACTTTTCCCTACTAAGCTTTTCCCCCACTCAGCAATAGAGGGATGGGAAGAGGAAGTAAATGTTTTATTTTCCTTAAATCCCAAAGTAAAACATATCACGATATGCTGAGTAGCAGGAGCTACATCTGCTGTTTTAAACATGCTGGGTATCTCCTGTGTAAGGAAAGGACTAACAAAGGCCAGATGGAAGGTATCAGACTCCATATAATGGACAGTCTTTTTCCTGGTACCCACCTAATTTCTTCATAGCATAAGAATATAATGCCTTTATTTTTAGCATAATATTTTATCTTGGGATTAAAGTAAAACATAATGCAAAGTACAGATGTTCACCTTATCAATATTAATATCAATACTGAACTTTTTTCTTTGAACCTTCCTCAGTTATGGAAGTTCTTGAGAAGAAACTGGACCATTGAATTCCACAGGTTAATTCAAATGTAAAGAACAAACTTCCTTGCCTAGCTACAACTCCATCCTCCCTGGATCTTCTTGGCCATCCTACTGGACAGCAAAATGCATTACTGGCCTTCCCCCTGTAGAGGCATTCAGAGACAGCTTAGTTCTTCCCTATATGATATAGACATGACCAATGAGCAACTTGCATTCTCAGGAACCTCTCAGGAACCAGTGAAGGAGAACAACAGTCACGTCATATTCTCTGTGCTCAGTAGCAGAAGGAGGTCCAAAAAAGCAACTGATGGATGTCTTTGACTCACGGAGATTGTGCCATCAGCGGTCATACTGCAGAGACACGGTCAATGTCATGGGGACACTACCTGAGATGGTGACTTTGGGATGCTTGCCCCAGGCGCTTCCAAAGTGGACGGTTCCAGCTCATGGTTGACAGTCTTGGTCTCAGGGCTGGTGATGGGAGATCCATCTGGTGGAGGCGAGGGGCTTTTATTTGCTTTCGCTGGGGTGCTGTCACTGAAGGAAGTGGAGAGAGAAAGAGAGAGAGAGGGAAAGAGAAAGAAAGAGAAGAGAAGTCTGAGCCAGGCCTAGGAGGAGTTGTGCTAACCAGCACAGATCAGTGGCCTCCATTATCTCTTTGCTTCGCTGCCCAGATACATGATGAAGACATTTGAAGCCTTTACAAGCTTCCGAGAAGCATCTTTGCCGAGTCACTTGCAGTCCAACACACTGCAGCAGCATTACTGTGCAGCAGGCTACTCAGTAAATTCCTACTGCATGGATATACTTTGCCTCAGACACAGAAAAACAAAACCAAAAAACCAACCAGGCATCCTTAATTCTGCTAGATTCTAACGTAAGTGCCTGACATTAAAGTCATAGTCTTTTAATACTGGGGAAGCAGATAGGGGAAGGAGTTCTGTGCAGCTCATTTAGTTTTAAATTCTACAGATAAGAATTTTTCTGCATGGTGGTGTACTGACACCTGCATGAGTTATGACTAATAGATTTGCAACACCTGAACTAAGGCTGTAATCATAGAATATCATATTCCTCTATGTGGTACAAACTGTCTAAGGTGGAAGAGGGGCACAGTAGCCAGAGGTTTCACAGATTATTCCAGACAGCAAAGAAACAGTGAAATTCTGGCTACTAATAAAGATTTCTCTATTATGGAAAGTCTCCCCAGCCTTGTTTTCAATGACGAACCCCTTCTGCTCTTGCCTTTCCAGTTGGTCCTTATTCCAGGACTGTTTCTGACACACAGTCAAGAGGGATTCTTCAGGGAATTAAGATGCAAGGAGCATATGCCAATGGCATTTGTTGGTTCATAACTTGGCCAGATTTGGACAGATTTTTCAAAGGAATGGCAAGAGGCACATGCCTTTCCCTAAGGGCATGCCCTGGCCAAGTGTCAAGTCTGTGCTTCAAAGTATGGAATCATGAGAGATTTAGTAAAAAGTTGGTTACCAGAGAATTTCAACAGGGATAAAGGTAAAACCATTTTCCCAGCCTAATTCTCAGGAACAGCTAATTATCTTGGCTGAAATTCAGCTCCCCAGAAAGCAACTAATCAATTTATCTTAAGTCATGCAGAAGCACAGACACTGGTAGGGGATATTTCAGCAGAAGTGGTTACAGTTTGGCAAAACTATACACAGCTGAAAACAGAGTATTACAGAATATTGCAAAAGGGCTGTGCAACGTCATCTACAGGGAGTGGTATTTGCCTCCACTTATAAAGTTGCAGTTCATGTGAAGTTAAAGGCCTTGGGAGAAGGCTGAAAGGAACAGATCCTTTCCTACAACTTGAGACTATAAATCCTGGCACAGAGCCAGGACTAGAGCAATGCAGACCTGATTCTGCAGGGACATCAAGTCTGTTATGTATTTCTTTGCTCTGTCCCAAGAGAGCCCAGAGCTCCAGACATGTACATCCACTCACACTTGGATGCCTGAGGTGTGGTGGTCATTGGCTAACATGCATGATGGCCTCATTCCTAAACACTCACAAGTAGGAGGACAGCAAGAGGAGGAAGGGAGAGCAAGGCATTTCAACAAATCTCCCCTTCCAAGCAAGCATCTCCCCCTGCTAAGCATTCCAGCTTTCAAGCTCCCCATTCCATTCCCTCTTCATTCACTTCGCCCTCACCCATTCCCCCCACCTTCTCCCCATATCCACACCCCACACGCACATTTCCCCACAAAGCGCTTGTTCTCAGGTCCGCATGCAGGTCGGATGTTTCTGATGACACTGATGCCAGCAGCACACCAACATGATGCAACAAACCCAATGATGTTCTCTGCCAGCAGCTCTCAACCAGGGGCACGCACACCAAGGGAAAAAGAGGGAAAGGAAGAGGAAAAAGGGAAGAGTAGGGACTAAAGAACATGTACGCCAGCCCCTGTAGCTCTTCAGTTTGACTAGACATGCCTACAGTGTCCTTCTTCAGAGGTCCCCAGAAATCACTTCGAAACGGTGGGTTGTGTGAAGAATTCTGCAAAATTGACAAGGTTGTGCTATAGATCAAAAGAAGCAATGGTTGGATGGCGAAGGTAAGGAAGTCCTGCTCTAAATAGGAGTCACCAGGGAACAGCAGGAAATGACAGAAAATGTCCTCTGATGCTATTGGGGAAAACCCATTCCATTCCCTCTTCATTCACTTCGCCCTCACCCATTCCCCCCACCTTCTCCCCATATCCACACCCCACACGCACATTTCCCCACAAAGCGCTTGTTCTCAGGTCCGCATGCAGGTCGGATGTTTCTGATGACACTGATGCCAGCAGCACACCAACATGATGCAACAAACCCAATGATGTTCTCTGCCAGCAGCTCTCAACCAGGGGCACGCACACCAAGGGAAAAAGAGGGAAAGGAAGAGGAAAAAGGGAAGAGTAGGGACTAAAGAACATGTACGCCAGCCCCTGTAGCTCTTCAGTTTGACTAGACATGCCTACAGTGTCCTTCTTCAGAGGTCCCCAGAAATCACTTCGAAACGGTGGGTTGTGTGAAGAATTCTGCAAAATTGACAAGGTTGTGCTATAGATCAAAAGAAGCAATGGTTGGATGGCGAAGGTAAGGAAGTCCTGCTCTAAATAGGAGTCACCAGGGAACAGCAGGAAATGACAGAAAATGTCCTCTGATGCTAGCGTTGGGGAAAAAAAATATATGTTACCTTCCCTAGAGTTGAAAGCACTTTGGAGAAGATGGGGGACACAGTGATCTACAGGTAGACTGCCAGGACTCCTCAAATGCCCAGACTACACTGGGAATATTGGGACTACTGGCTATCAGCTGGCCTACCAACACAAGGGTAGACTTTTCCTTCTAGGGACCTGAAGAGGTCATTTCTCCCAGTGAGAAAGGAGTTCAGGCTTATTTTCTAAAGGCCATGAAACAGCTTTTTAGTGCCTTATTTCTGGTGCCTGGCAGCAACTTAATTTGAGATATATTGGTAAAAGGTTCCAACGTGAGAGACAGTCCAGTTTCTTCCCCTCATCCTACAAGGGCTGAGAGGTCCCTGCACTAAAGCCTTCATTAAGTCACTACTATTTACAGCTTGTTTGATGTGTTGGCTGATCCCCCTAGGAAAATGCCAGTGCTAATTTTGGCTGAGCCTTTTCCAGCCCCCCAAGTGGCACCTTCATTCCTGCACTTGTTGCTTTGCACGCATTTAGCCAGCACAACCAGCGTCAAGCGAGCTTGTCACCAGGATCCTCTGTCCTTCACGGGTCCCCGGGGAGCACACACTGCCCACACAGAGAAAAGTCCTGTCTCCAAACTGACTGCTTGCCTCAGGAAATACAGGGAAAAGCAAGAGCATGGGGACTGTCCCCACTGACCAAACATGAGTACCACAGTAAGAGCAAGTCAAAACAACAAGGTCATTGCTCTCTCTTTTTCCTTCCCATGAGCAATTGGGAAGTGATGCCAAATCCAGGAATATCAGGCAGGGAAGGGAAGGGGGTGTCAACTTTCTTCTGCAAATAGAGAGCTGGGAACAGGGTCTAATGCAGTTACTGCAGCTGAAGGGAAAGACAAAATCCCCCAGCCTCTTTTAGTGCTGCTGAGCTCCCAGACCCCTCATGAGGCTGCCTCATCTGTTCTGGAAGAGCAGAGTAACATCTGCAGATGGGGTTCCCATGTGCTTGTAACAATCCTACGTTACAGGATGAAACCTACTTTCCAGTATGGCAAAAACAGACCAGTCACCTCCTGCCAAGTTCTAAAGTTAAAAAGAAAAAAGGTTGGCATCTCAGCTAAAGCTCAGACAGGGCCTTTTAGCCAGAAGTAATTTATTTTTTAGCACCAAAGCAGGCTGGAGAATTATTTAAAAAAACAAAAAACAAAAAAAACCAAACCCAACCCACAAAAAAAACAAACCACAGGGGGCAGGAGAAGGGAGTAAAAAGCACCTACATACCCCAAACATACGGTGGCACAAATGTACATTCTTGCTGCAGATCAAAGAGTGACCGAGTCCCAGACCCTCCTTCCCTGTACCATGGGTTGCACATTTCTCTGTGACCCCAGCAGCTGCTCTGACAGCAGAAACCCCCAGCACAGCCCAGGTCAGGCACCTTAACTGCTGGGCCAGCTGGACTTTATCAGGGCAGAGCAGGAGGATGTTGTGGCTAGAGGTCATCAAGATGAGATTTACTAGCTCTCCCTCTGCTGTAGCAGCCATCCATTCTCAGTGACTGGAAATATTAGATCTCCTGCCTGGTGCGGGTGCAACACTGGTCCAACCAAGGACCAGAGACAGACATCCAGAGAAGTACTCCCGTAAATCCTCCTTTTCCTACAATACAAAACCTCAGAATAGTAACAACACAAGACATTCCTTCACTACTTTTCATTTGAGGATATAAAATCAAGATTTGCCCATCAGCTTCCCTGTGAAATTACCATTTTCCACCCTCCAACCTCCCACTTTACAAAGGATGCATAGCAGAGACAAAGAGAAGGGTTGTATGACTTGCCCTAGTCAGTGGGAAGCCAGGATCAGAAAAGCAAGGATCCCAATCCACCAGCACTTGCTTTTATTGCTGGCACGACATCATCTTGAAAATTATAATTATTTTTTTTCTTCCTATAAGGACACCATGGAGGGAGTACCAACACAAAGTCTAAGAAAGACAAAAATTAGAGGAAGTTTCCATGCCATTACGCAGCAATTCCCACTTCTCTCCAGAACATGTTCTTGTCAGAGTCCTTGACCTTGGCTATGGTAACTCTAGGCATTGTAGCAATCCAGTTATTCAATGCCATCACTGTCTTAAAAGGCAAGATGCTGACATTAGCCTTTATACGAGACAACAGGCTTCCTTTTCCTTCAGCCCTGCCCAAAATTTTAAATGGATGGAGCAAGATAGTGAGCATCCTCAAGAACACAGCAAGTAAGGAGCAAAGCTGGAAGTGTCCTTCTCCCACCACATCATCCTCCCAACTGCAACAGGTAGATAGGACAGGACTTCTGAGTGTGAAAGACCTGCCTCATGGTCCTCCCTGGCCAGTCAGGGAATGAGAATGCAGCATTTCAGACCTGTTCAAAAGGACAAGACCCACCAGGTAAAACTAGAAGTTGTTAATCACCAAAAATGACCATATTTCCCATGGAAAACCCAGCACTGCACTTCTAGTCACAAAAAAACAACTGAACAGACAATGCCTGAGCTTTCACGCTGCCTTCTTAGATAGGAAAAGAAGCAAGGATTCAAACCAGGCACACAAGCAGTTAATGGGATTATCCAGACACAGAGAGATCTCAGCAGGACCCAGCAGGCCATGAACACATTGTATCATGCAAAGGACCCCTCTCCCATCACAGGGTTAACACGTGCCAGGCTGTTAGAGTCCAGCAACAGCCTCTCCAGTTTTAGGAACTAAATCAAACACGTATTGAAATGCTGCTCTCCGTACCGGTACCTGCTCATCTTTTTCCTCAGCCTGGCGAACAGTTTAGTTTTCTTTCTGTTGAGGATGGCACGCAAATCATTTCCGTTACAGGATGGCACAGTCAAACCAGGGAGGAAAAGTTAAGCTTCCGAGCACCCATTCACTTGGTGCCACAAAACTCACTGTAATCAAGATGACAAGATCTCCTCTCTCTCCCTCTCTCTCCCACACACACAGATACACACACAAACACACACATACACGCTTCCCTTGGTTCCTAGAAAGGTATGGCCTGGTTTGGAGAGGGTAGGAGAGGGCTTTTTGTGCCTGTCAAAGATCTACATACATGTGAGCAAACTAGCAAACAAAGATCTACATACATGTGAGCAAACTAGCGTTTTCCCTGCTCTTTGGAATAGGGGGCCAGGGTGCACACGGAGAAGAAGAAAAAGGAAACCGTATAGACCAGCAGAGAACTGTAAATGTCCTTTTTTCACAGGTAATCACAGCTCCTCATTCTCCCCTGTAAATGTTGGTACACAAGAAACAAGCTCCCCATTTTCCTTTACTTATGCGATCTGTGTGCAGTCTTATAGATGGAACCTAGTCAGCAGCTTTCCTACTACATCTTTTTCCAGTTTGTCCAATTGTACTGGGATAACGCTACAGATCTCCTAGGACTTCTAGGCATCCGAGCCCTGAACGTTCAAACTCTTTCAGAAACGAATCCCAAACATATGTCTGAGGTTCCCAGAAATATATCAACTGCTCTGTGCTACTGTGCTACACAGCCAGCATCAGATTCATCAGCCACAGTAATAGTTCTGTAGGGCCTTGCACGAATGCCATAATGATGTACACAGATAATTACCTCTCTTCTCACACCTCCTCATTCATTTCCTGCCATTGTATTCATCTCTAATCCCCTCCCCAGTAGAGAAGGGTTAGGGAAGCATCTGCTCCTACTGCAGACCACAATAAGCAATCAGATCAGTGAGGGCTATTTCCTCCTGCACACTCTCCCTCCAGCCCTGCACCACAATGAGAGGCCAGATGTGCAGGAGAGACAGAAGTGCCTCACAGCATTTCCTGGTCACTGCAAAAGCTATTTACTACCCTGGCAAACCTACATCCTCCTACAACACCCTGCTCCACTGTGCTCAGGAGGAAGCGTCGCTCTGGGGCAGGTCTAGCATCTCAGCCGAGATGCAGGGAGTAAGTGATGAAGCAGCAGCACTCAGATTGCTACCCGCACAGGGACCTCTGTGTTTACACTCGCTTTCAGTTTTTAGGGCCATGTGGTCTTGTAGCCAGCCAAAGAACACAGAACTGCAGCTGAGACACCCATTACAGCCCCAGATGAAACGAGCAGTTTGTGGGGGCGGAAGACGTGAGGACAGGTAATTTATTCACTGGAAGCTCTTTCAGGCCAGAAACTTCATGCCACAACAACAATGAACATATCTGGGCCAGGCTGTCACTACAGCCTGAAATCACTTCCTTGAGGAAGAAAGGAAGGAGGAGGAAGGAGCTGGACAAAGCAATGGCTACAGCCTTCATCTGTCCTGTTACCTCATTCTCTTCCAAGGACCCTGGAGGATGCTGCTATCAGAGACAACACGGCACGTGGCAGCAAGAGGATGGGCACCACAGCCTCCTCACAAGGCTTCAGTCTTGTTGGGTTGTGATGATCAACTGACACCACGTGCTAACTTGGGAAGAAGGTATTATTTTCACAAGAAGCGTTCCTACTAGCCTCTTGGAAATTTGGTGTTAGCAATCCAAAATTCAGGGGCCAAATTCAACTCAAACGTCCTCTTTCTTTAGAGCTGGCAAACACCACACACATTGCTGGAACAAGACATGCAAGTCGTCTATGCACGACTGCAACAGGAGGTTAAACTGGGAGGAGAGACAAGGGAGCACAGAGGTCTCATCAGCTGATCTAGCCCTTCTGAATCAATGCACTCAGACCGCAGCTTGCCCTTACTTCATGCTGACTTCACCTCCTCCCTCCACCAATACACCAACTGAGGACTTGGGCTGTGCTCCTGCTCACCCGGCACGTGGGATTAGCAGCAGCTGGAAGCCAGAGCCGGACACTGTTTCATCACTCACGCATTTGGATGGGAGCCAGACAGCCTCATCCAGAGGCCGACCTCTCCCTCCCCTCTCAGTGCTAGAGAATGTGCAGACTTGCACTTAACCATACAGGACTGCACCCAGCTGAGGAAAGAAAACTAAAGGCCTGGAGGACACTCACTCCTTGCATACATGCAGATTGGAAGTGCCCTGAGATCAGGGGGCCTCATATTAGTGAGGCTGCAACTACTTCCACAACACACACAGAGGAAACACACCCCAGCTGGGTACACAGGAGGGGCATAAGGCTTTGGCAAACAGGTGGTTCCAAGTTTGGAGGGCCAAAGAGGAGGCTGGGGAAACAAATGGGCTCTTGGTGCTGAAGCTCACAAGCTGCAGGTACGTGGTGGAAGCTTTTGAGGGAAAGAACAGGACAGGTGCTGGGCAACTGGACCCAGAAGGAAGGGCAGCTCAGTATTACATGTCAGTGCATGGAATCTGACTTCAGAAAAAGCAGAGCTGAGAGTCAGTTGCCTAAATATCAGCACCTACTGAAAGTTTAGGCCTCCAGATGCTATTCTAGAAAGGTAAGAGGTATTGCATTGTGTCACCCAGCCCCAAGTGCAATCTTGGACATGCTCTCGGGAGTCTCAGGAGGGCACTGGCTGGCTATATGCAGGTAGTCAAATCACTCCCCAACTGACAACATGGAGGTTTCAATACCCCTGGTAGACATCCCTGTCCCTCCCCCCCTGCTGAGGGAACAACACTACTCCCACAGTACTGACCTGGGCTGTGCTTTAACAGGGAAGGCATTGCCTGAGTACTGCTTGTCTAGACCCAGCAGGACATCATGGAGGTTTTGGTTCAACTGCAAAATACAAAAACAAAAGAAAGAAAAAGCATGAGAAAAGAGCCCAAGTGCCAGAAGAGAGTCTGGGCTGGCCTGCACAGGCTGACCAAACACAGGCTTGTGCCCAGACATGTGCACATACTCAGCTATCCCAAGAAAGGATAGCCCTACATCTGTTTCCACTCCTCCGTGGGGTATGAAATGCTAGAGCACTCAAACTGTTGAAGAGCTGCTGGCATCTCATGGGAATGCTCTGTCTCCCTTACACATCATCCTCTTCGCTTCTCTACCACCTGCCCCCACCAGTGTGCTGCCAGGTACCACTGCAGAAGCAGGCAGAGCGTTTACCTAAGGGTCTATGTGCTAGAACTGAAGCTTATAAATCTTGGGATATGGCCATTTCAACTGTGGAGCCCAAAGGCAGCTGGACTTCCAGTCAACAACAAGCCTTGACTTCATGGGCTGCCTGGACCATCTAGGTTTGGGCAGGACCTGGAAATCTTTGCAGAAATGCAATATTAGGGGTTAAACTCTCCCTGGCATCGAAGGCTGCAATATTCACTCCAGACACTCCTATTCTGAAACAGCCAATTCATAAACAAGATGAGATGCCAGATTTATCATTGGTAGGAGGAGGGATCCAATGCAATCAATGTTGGAAGCATCGTGCCAGCAACACCAGCAGTTAATTGGATGCTACAGCAGTAATAAGAAACAGACGGTTCTTACGGAACAAAGCAAAAGCCCTGCTCTCAAACAAAACTCCTCAGGAAAGAAAAATCCAAGACATGATACAAGAAGAGAATTCCTGTCTAACAACCATCTTGCCCATGTTTTGCTGAATGTAAGTTAACAGCAACAAACTGATAATTATAACAATCCTCCCTATTCTTAACAATCAGTTCATCCCTTAGTAGAGAAGAGCAGGCTATTAATTGGAAAGGTCCCCATGAAATGTCAGCAGGGCTCAAAATTGATGCATTACACCAAGGCAGAGGGCCCCTGACTGCTGGGAATTGAAGGACTATAATGTTGCTTGTTGCTTAGCAGCTGTCTTGTTGTCAGGATGACATTGGGGAGGAAAGGGAATACAAGAGTTTTCCAGCTGGGCTCTCAGTTGCTCATTGAGATTAGTGCAACATTTACAGAGGGTGTGCAACTCTTAGGAGCAGCATACAGACCTAAGGAATTCAAGACTTCTCTAGCTTTTAACTGAAAGAACAAGAACATATTTGTAAATGAAGGTGGCAATGGGGGGCTTTCCCACAGATGGCAATGGGGGGCTTTCCCACAGACTGTTCCTGAGGTCTCTGCTGGGCACTGGCACACAGCACCAGGATCCAGCCTGCCACCACCAGGTTACAACACCGCTTACTGCTGTGATTCCCAACTCGTGGCCAACTGGTAGCCCATGCAAGGGCCATGCTAAGCACTCAGATGTCTTCTTCTGGGTCACAGGACAGGAAAGAAGCCAAAGCAGAGAGGTACTGCTGGGAAGTGCCTTCTTGAGGGACCAGAGTGAGACAGGTCTCAGTCTTCAGCCAACTTGCAGATTGGCAGATTCCCTGCTGTTTTCATCCCCACAGCTAGATAGATGAGGGTTCAGAGCAACTTGCTGCCAGGCAGCAGAGGCGGCAGCAAATAGATACCAGGTTGAGAGTGCCCAGGTTATAGGTTACAGATCCATAATGTAGACGAACTAAAAAAGGTAGCAAGAGATAGGCTTGAAAGTGGCTTCCCTTCCTGCTGTGGATCTGCAAATGAGCCCTGCCAAGTAACACAAACTCCCCGCTGCTGCATGGCCCTGTGGCCTCTTCCCTGCGCTCCATCCCTTTACATTACTATCTCAGACAGCTTTTCTCCCAAGCAGCTCAGAAAAAACTAAGCGTTAACATTTTCTGTTAACATACTCTGTTTTCTCCAGCTGTTTTTTTTCAGGGTTTTGTGTTTGTTTTTGTTTTTTTTTTTTAAATACCAGTGAGGAGAGGGCTTATTAGTAGGATAAGCTGTTAGTTGCCTTACCTTGCTCATTTCTTTATGGAAGTTCTCTTCTAGGCCTGCTATACTCTGGAATGTGTTGACATAGAAACCAACACGACTGCCAAATGAAAAATGAGACAGAAAAACTTAATGGACACAATGCTCTCCCAAAAACTTTCAATTCTGCCCCTTCTGCTACCTCCCACCCACTATTCCCATTCAAACTCAACTCTGTCAGGTCTGGTAGATGCTGGAAGAGAAGGGCGGCAGAGAAGCATGAAGGGGATGATGGAACAAAGGCCAGGTATGGGGCAAACATGTCTAAGATAAGGAGGAGGCCAGGTAGGATAGGATCTGAATTTGTGCTGGCTGAAGGGAGAGGGAGGTGCAGGGTCGGGGGGAAAGAAAGGGAAAAAGGAAAGAAGAAAAAAAAAAAAAAAAAAAGAGAGCCAGTGGTAGGGTGATGGAAAGGAAAAGGATAGAGGCTGTGACACAGATGGAGCGTGGGGAGAGCTGGGGGAATTGGCAGGACAGATATTAATTCACTTTGAAGTCCCTCAGCACCAGGGGAAGCAAAAAAGCATGAACTGTTTGTTTCAGGGCAGAAGAGTAAGAAAGCACAGGATAGGCACAGAGAGCAACAGGAAAGCAAAAGGATCAGCTGCATAGCAGGAGCCTGCGAACAACCTGTGGCACCTTAAAATCCCAGCAGCTGCCTGCCGCCCTCCTTCCTCTAGCCAGCCTGCCAGCTGCCAACAGAGAGTACTGTACCAGCACCCAGCTGGAGGAGCAACAGCAGGAGGGAGATGCTCTCCAAGGCCAGCAGCATCACCGTTCCGCACATGGAACCACCCAGATGCCTGTATCCCTCCCAGCTCCTTCCTCAGCCAGGCCTGCAAGCTGCTTTGAGCAGAGTCCTGACCCAGGCTGGGAGGAAAGTGGAGTGAAGGCAGACATCAGCACCTTTGCTTTCTGTCCACTCTCTCCATCCCCCCCAGACCAGCATTGCCAACCCAGATGTGATTATTGCATTTAAAAATAAGAAACTTGGACACTCCTAGGAGGATTTTGCCTGCTTTCCACTGTGCCCTCCCCATACATCAGCTTCTGCTGCCCTCCAGTTCATCCTCCAAGCTAAATCTTGATCTGTTTCTTTCTCCTCCCTTTTCATCACCATAATCACTGGTATGGCAAATCCATGGTCTCTCAGGTCTTCCTAGTCTCTCAGCCCATTTTCCTCTGCCCAGGCTATGTTTTGTTAAATAGAGCACAACAGGACAGTTATAACCACTAGTTCCTCACTGGGTCCTGTGTCACATAGCCAGGAGCATGTTTAGGGGCAAGAGAAGGCAGCCACACCAGGATCCTTCCCCTGTCTTTGTTCACCCAACTGCCCAAACCTGAAAGTGGCATGCAAAGCAGAGTAACCTGTCCTCTCATCCTCCCTCTTGTGTTAAACCTGCTGCTTCACCAGGTGCTCATAAGTTTGCATGGCGAGACACAGTGATCAAGGCATCACCTCTTGGCTCCTTCCAAGTCCAGTGACTGTATAAATCCCTCTGACATCTCATCTTTCCTTAATCACTCAACTGACATACCCACTCAGCTGCAGATGTTCCTTCCAGCCAGCCAGCTCCACACCCAAAATCTTAGTGACCCAGCCTGCTCTATCTGCTGTCCACAGCAGAAGCTGGGCCATTGCCCAGGAAAGTTGGGCAGAGTTGGTGGGGCAAAGGGATTAATCAGACAAAGCATAGAAACACAGTTTCTCTTTGTGGTAAAATTGAGTTTTTCATGAGGATCATGAAGCAAAGCACAGAAAGCCCAGGGTGAACCTGGCTGGGGGGAATCTTAGAACAGACTCTCTGAGATGATCCAGAAAACAAGAGCAGACACCCAGCCCAAGCTAAGGAGAACAGTGATACAAGAGCTTGGGTCTTCGCTTCCTTCCAACCAGCCCTTGCGAAAACTTCCAGCACTCACCTATTCCATAGTGAGGGCAGCTCCTCCTGCAGATCAACGTTCATCTCTTCAAACACCTTCTGAGCCTTTACTAACTCCTCTTCAGCCTTAATAACAGAGAAGGGAGATTGTCAGCTCCAGCGCAGACAAGTACCCTGCAGTGCTGGGACAACTATGACTCTTTTGACTTCCTTGGGAGACCAGGCAAAATTCTGGCATGGGGTAATTCCCGTCCCAAATGAGTCTCCCAGGAACCAGGGTTGATTCAAAATGACCTGAAGCCCCTTCAGCTTGCAAGTGTTACTCTCAGGTTTTCTCTCAATAGATTTCCCAGTTTGGACACTCAGTAAATCAAACATCCACTAATGTGTTTTAAGTTCTGTAAGTTTCCCTGGCTTCAAAAACTGAATGGAGCTGGTCAGGCAGTTCAGCCTCCAGCTTGGATACAGATGAAGATAATAGTGGCCCCTGCCCCTTGCCAGGTCTCTGAAAGAGTTGAAATCCATCCCAAATGGCATTGAAGAAGAGTCCTCCCTCATGGGGACTCTCTCCGCTCAGGTAAGGTCATGCCAAAGCCCCATCTCTTCTGGGGAAGGGAGGAGGTCTGCATCCTTGGCTGATACAGCTCTCTCACAAAGCTGACCGGGGAAGCAAGGAAGGGTATGCAAAGCATGAGTTGTGCCAGCAGGAGGCCAGGCTGGAGTGCTTGAGCAGCAGGTCTTGGTTTCAGCGGTCTCACATACTCTCATCGGTGAGGATCTAATACAAGAGCAATCCCTGGCTGGCTGTCGGCCACCAACACCAAAGGAAATATGCCTCATACAGGACCTCTTTCTCCCAGTTGAGAGCTTAAATTTGACCTGTTCATTTGACCTAGACGCTGACAGACTCCAACACTGATACATGAATTCTACCGGGTTTCAGTGACAAAAAGGGTGATCCTGGTTTCTGTTGCTGACAGCAGACACCAGCAACAAGCACATTCCCCTTCCCATATTTGTCCTAGGTGACCTCTTCCTCTTTTCAGTGCCTTGACTTAAAACTCAAAGCTTACTAATTGAAGTGTTTCTATTCTGTAATTTGCAACAGCGCAGCATTCTCCCATAACCCTGTGCACTGGTATGCAGGATGGCAAATCCCTGCATGAGCAACTTGATGACACATCTTAACAGAAAGGTCAGTACAAGTGCCTACTTATATGTGTGACAACAGCAGGAATGTCACAACGCCACAGGGCTCTGCAAAGAGCCCACAAGCCACTGGGGAACTGGATCTCTCTATGAGCCTGCAGTCAGATTCCTACCCCTTCTACAAAACGAAGTTTTATCTTCTTTGTGCCAGCTTAATTAAAGAAATCCAGCTTACTACTCCTTAGCAACAGGTATATGCAAAGATAGGATTGATGGGAGAAAGGATTTAAAAATATTTTGCAGTTCAGAGTCCTGCTCCTGACAGTGTGGTGTAGGATCCTTACACTCTCCATTTCTCTCCTGATTTATGAGCAACCAGCAGAAGCTCCTACTTTCCAGCTAGCTCCACCTTTCAGAGGGTTGCTCATTGCTGCCAAAGGCAAGGCCAAAACTTTGTACTCAAGATTAGAAGAGAAAGTTTCCCCCAAAAAGGACACAACTAGGAGGTATTCAAAAGTTAAGCAGACCTTGTGAGGAACACGCAGGGGGAGAAGGGGCCATGATGCTTCCACCCAGAAACCCCTGTATTTCAGTGCTACACTCACTGAAAAACCCAACATTTCAAGAGAGTTTGCACAAACAAAGCCCATTTAAACAGAGACACAGTTTATGCTGGATCACAGACAATGATCACAAAGACTCGTTCTGCCTTAAAATCCCTCTATGAATGAATGTTTCTAATGTAACCATATTAAAGGGGGGAAAAAAAACCCCAGTCCATCCTTTGGCTTTATCTTACTCTAATTTCCAAACTAGACTGGAACCAGAATCAACCCAAGAGATGGGATAGCTGGGAGATGAGGCACCACTGAATGCTGTTAGTTTTTCAGATATGGTGAAAATTAATAACAGTCTTTCCCTCTCTCGTTTACCTGTTCAGAAGGTCAAAGAACCTAGAAAGCAATGTGTGAATATTGTGACATCCCGAGGCAAAAGCAAAATCAGCAACAGGCAACGTTCACTCTAGAGTAGCTGTAGGAATCAGGGACCCATCTAGTGCCTGTGGCTTAGCTAGTGCCCTCAGTCCCAGGTATAGCATTGAATTAATTCTTCACTCCTTTGTCAGCCCAGGAATCTTCTCACCAGTAAGATTTATTTTGCTTGGAAGCAGGGGTCCTGACACTGGATAGCCCTGACTGCTTCCAGCTGGAGCCGAAGACAGACATCAATTTGGTCATAAGCCCTGCTAGAAGAAAAGCCAGCTCATGAGTACAGTGGGGAAAGGAGGGAAAAAAAAATAGGTTTCGGGGGCAGAGCCCACTGCTACTGTATCTGTGCACTTTCTATTTCAGCTGTCATCCTTGCCAACCTGATAGAGAACTGAGGCAGAAGGACGTAATGCCCAGGTCCATGAAATGTGATCTCAGAAAATTCTTCCTCTCTTCTCCCTACCTGAAAGGGAGAAGGTTTGAGCAGGAGCTGGACAACACAAATGCTTTCCTGACCTTCCCCCTAGCCACAGCTCAGCGTGCCAAGCACAACCAGTTCAGCTGTGACAGGGAGGCAGTTATTCCCCCATTACATTTCCTACCATCGTGCATCCCAGCACTCATGAGTGTCTGGCAATATCCAGGCTAGTGCTTTCAGGCAATCTGGTGACCATTTCTCTTCAAACACTATGCTGTGAACTGTGGTAATTATGCACTGTTCAGTAAATATTTTAGACATCTATGAGGCAGGGGTAAGGAGGAGAGCTGGGCACCTCAGCCCAGGCCAAAGCCCCCATCAGTCCCTGCCAGACCTGCCTCTCAGAAGGGCAGCATGGCCCAGGACTCAACTTGCCGGCTTTCTCCTTGTCCTGGTTCCAGCTGGGATAGAGTTAATTTTCCTCCTAGTAGCTGGTACAGTGCTGTGTTTTGGATTTAGCATGAGAATAACGTGATAACAGACTGATGTTTTAGTTGTTGCTAAGCAGTGTTTATACTAAGTCAAGGACTTTTCAGCTTCCCCTACTCTGCCAGTGAGGAGGTGCACAAGAAGCTGGGAGGGGGCACAGCCAGGACAGCTGACCCAAACTGCCCAAAGGGATATTCCACACCATATGACATCATGCTCAGTGTATCAGCTGGGGGGAGTTGGCCGGGGGCAGCAATCACTGCTCCGGGACTGGCTGGGCATTGGTCGGTGGGTGGTGAGCGGTTGCATCAGTTGTTTTTCCTGGGTTTTGTCCCTCTCTCTTTTTTGTTGTTTTCCTTTTCATTACAATTTTTTTATTATTTCAATTATTAAACTGTTCTTATCTCAACCCACGAGTTTTCTTACTTTTGCCCTTCCAATTCTGTCCTCCATCCCACCGAGGGCGCGGGGGCTGGGGGGACGTGAGCGAGCGGCTGTGTGGTGCTTGGTTGCCAACTGGGCTTAAACAACGACACTCCTACAGACAGAGATGTCATTCTGTTATCACAGCAGCACCAAGGATGTTGCTTTTTAGTCTGTATTCAGCATTTCGGGGGAGCTTAGCAAAAAGGCAAGAATTTGCTGTTCTAAGCCATTTTTCCTTTTGTTTCAAAAAGTGCAGTCACCAAAATTTGTAACTGAGAGCGTGCGATAGCAACCCCCCCAGGAGACTTTACAGAAAGCCCCCACTGTATTGTTTTTGTTAGTATCTGCTAAAGGCCTAAAAAGCCAGCAGTTTGCACACTGGAGGAACGGACTTGGTTTTACAGTAGAAATAATAGGTCTTGCTGACCCCATTTTTGCTTGGAGGTTGTAAAATTATCAGGCAAGAAAAAACAGCAACACAGCTGCTGGTAAGGGGAAGGACTTTTTTTTTTTAGGCTTAACATTGTGAAGGTCTTCAATAAATGCAGTGTCATCAGCCTTCCCGCTTTTATCAAGAGCTTAACGAGATTTAGGGTTGTCAATAACACCTTCAGTCTTGAAGGCATGCAAATATAAAACCTGAAGCCTTTTTTTTTTTTTTCCCCTGCCTGCTTGTGTTTGTGAAGAAAAGCTGGAAAACCTACAGGTTCAGAATACAAACTATCTTCTTTATTGAGTTTCTTTTGTTAGTCCCCAATGAAATTAAAATAAAAACCAAACACAAAGACTCGCACAAGTAGAAACAAAAAATTAAGGTTGGCAATAGTATTGTTTAGTTCAAGAATGAAAGAGGAAAAACTTAAAGGAGGACTTAACTTGATTTGAAAATACCTGCGGTGACTGAAAATACTAATGTCACTTAGCAGGAGGTTAACACCCCCACAACACAGAGGGTGAAAGGATTACATACCCTCTTGTCACCTGCTTTAGGGCAAAGTCACCCAGTACAGTGAAATTATCGATTGACTCTTGGTAGCCTGTCTAAGATCAGAGTGTAATGGATGAAGGAGCACTCGTAAGTACCGTTTCTCTAGGCAATCTGTGGGCAGTGGTATTACTCCCAGTCACAGCAGTCAGTCTGAGAAGAGGAAAAATGCCCAAGAGCCAATTTATTTATTTGTGGCTTGAGAAACTTCCCATATCTGCTTTCTAGTCCTCCAAAACAGACCAGTCAAGAACCACAACCATGCAGATTGTTCCCAGCACGGCAGAGGCACAGGAAAAGCCCCCGGCAGCCTGCCAAATGTCCTTCTCCCTTCAATCAAGAATGAATACATATTTCCTCCCTTTGCTATGCATCTTAAGCAGGGCTGCTAACAGCTGTTCTTTCCCCAGGCTTTATTGATGTGGTAATCTAGTCTTCTCCCTGATCTGCAGTTGTAAATGACTGTGGAAAAACTCAGGTGCTTTATAAGGTGAGAGCAAGTTAGTGTTTTTAAACTGCAATTCATTCACTGACAAGGAATGTGAAAACGTAGGAGCATTTGAATGAGAACAGATGAGCTCACCAGGAACCTGTAAGCAGGTAACTGGTGCTCTCCCAGTCTGGGTAATGATTTACTATCCCTTGCCCATTGAAAGCATTTTCTTCTCACTGACTGTTTTCTGTCAGCTCCCTCTTATCCCTTTAGGAGCTCCAAGGTAAATACCAAGGGAGATTTCATCAGGAAGCCACACTTCTCCTATGCAAGTAGGATTGAAATCCTTAGTCCCTGCAGTTTCTCTGAGCTGCTCTCACGTCCTTCAAGACGCTATAACCTAAATGTTCGGCCAAGTTCTGCAACCATGACCTCAACCTGGAGCTGTTCAAATGTATTACACGGGGTGCAAATTCCCTGGTCTGGGCCCACCTCTTCTCCTATGCAGACTGAACTTCCATACACCTGGGAACAGCTCATTTAGACCAGAAGGGCCAGGACAGTGCCCATTTTGGAAACTTGGATTTTACTATGGGAGAATGTTGCAATTTAACTCAGCAGCCATAGAAACTGCTTTTGAAGCAATGTGTTTTTTTCTGGCTGTACTCAACAGCAGAAATGCAGAAGCCAATTTTTCCAATGTTTTCCTCTTTTTTCTTTCTTGAAACATCAACAATAAAAATTGACTGCTTCTCTTAGAAGAAAAATAAAGGAATAATTGGAGGAACTACACTACATCGCCCTCTGCCTTGGCATTATTCCATAGCCTTTCTTCATCCTCATTTCATTTTAGGGTGAGAAAACAATAGCCCAGTATTAACACACCTGATTAGAAATCAATAGGGTAGGCACAGATTCATTCATTGGTCAGCAACTTCCACGTGTCCACTGTGGCTCAGGAACATGAAGGACACACTTAACAGAGGGGACTAGAGTGAACGTTGCCTAGAGATTAGTCGCATGGTACAATCTAGAGCCCAAAATAGCGCATGCAGGGTTAGAGCCAGGTAGATCAGCAGTCACCTGATTTCGGAGCAGATTAGTTTG
Organism: Aptenodytes forsteri; assembly: GCF_000699145.1. Lineage (NCBI taxonomy): Eukaryota > Metazoa > Chordata > Aves > Sphenisciformes > Spheniscidae > Aptenodytes > Aptenodytes forsteri. The sequence continues at coordinate 6,051,142 of NW_008794888.1, read as the reverse complement.
CGCAACGAGGTGAGCTTGTAGCTTCCCTTGACACCACTGAGGCGCAGCTTTCTCAAGCAGCGAAACAGGCTGGGGGGAGGGAGCATGTTTGAGTGAAAAGAGAAAAAATAAACAGAGAACAAGAGAGACACAAACATATATCTTTTAGGATAAAAAAATTAAAATCACAACAGAGAGTGTATTTAGAGGCTGGGCCAAACCAGTATCACCAAGGTGAGAGAAAAAACAAACATCCTGGACCGATCAGTTATGAATCCTTTGAAGCATGCCAAGTTTAGCAGTAATTAATGCTCCAGTGTGGGTTGGGATACTGCAGACCAGCCAGGCAGCTGCAAAGAGCAACAGATATAGATGTTAGTGACCTAGCACACAGACAACCCTACTCCAAGTCATGGCTGTGAAGTGAGAGCTCCTTAAAGAGAGGTCAGGATTAATCAACCACCGTAATTATTTGCATGCAACAGCTGAAAGTCCACAGTGCTTTATTTTAATGGCGGGTTGTGAGTTTAGCAATAAGTGGCAGGAGTCCTGAGTGGGAAAAGAACATCCATATATTAGAGAAGGAAAAAACAGACCATATAGCTCCAAAAAGTATTTGCATTGCTGTTTGTATTACTATACCATGAAACATCAATCAAGTCAGTTCCCATTTGTATGCTGCGTCATAAACAAGATTTCTCTTTCCTAGGGGCCTGTCATCATATTCCAAAGTACCTTACACCGGAACAACCCTACTTCAAAAGGTACACAAGCAAAATCGCAGTCACAGGAACAGAGAGGTGAACTTCCTACATCAGCCTGGCGCATGCTGAGCCCTGGCTGCTGTCCGTAGACCTGCAGAGCTGCGTGACTGCAAGTGTGGGATCACAGGCTGGGCTGTGAAACCTGCCCATTTGGGAACAGCATACATACATAACTTTTGGGGACCCACTGCTCCCATCTTTACAGGACCAGGACAGTGCGATGTGTCACATATTATCCCGTGCATGAGCTTACGGCCTAAAGCACAGAGGGTGGAAAGATCTGATCCGGTGCACATTTTTGGCTAACAAGAGGAGTCCAATCACGTACTAAGAGACACTTGCACAGGCTAAATCAGGAACAGAGCACCAACTCCTAAATCTCAACATTTCACTCTTCAAACTGCACTGTTCTTCATACTTTAACAAAAGAGCAACAAACGATGCCTTGTTAATAATGTCTTACGTGAGCATTTGGGGCAACATGAGCGAGTGCAGCAATGACAAAAGTCAGCCTCTGGTGCAAATCACCAGGTACTAACCTGAGTAGATGAATTCCTACAAAAAACATTTCCACTGCAGCAAAGATCCCCGAGGCACACACCAATAATACTACCACGGCCCCAGGGAAATTCTGCTCTTACCCCCAAACACAGTGAAGTACTGCTTTGAACAGAAGGAACAACCCGCTGGGCCTCGTGCCTTGCATACAGAACCAAGACTTGCTTTGCCACACAAATGATGCAATGACACCTGAGCCATCAATCTCTCTCCCCTTTGTCTGTCAAGGTTAATCACAGTGCATGCACTGGGTGAGTAGATGACTGATGACTTGCAGCTTAAAAATAAAAGTACTGTCAGTCGGCCATTAAATGCAGATCTTTCGCTCGGGGGAGAGATGCATCTTTATTTCTTCCATGCAGAAGAAACACTAACGTCTCTCACAGAGCCCATATTTCCCCCTACCAGGAATAACTCTAAGCAAAGGACGACAAGTCTTCTCAGCCTGGTTAACAGATACAGATCCAGGCTCTTTCTTTCCTGCACTGCTTCTAACCTGAAGAGTCCTGATGTGCCATGGCCCACATTCAAGAGAATTAAAGATGTCTCCCCAGCCCTGAACTATTCTGTTGCGTCAAGACCTGTCCTGTGGAGTGGAGCACGTAGATTCAAATCCACTCAGGGTACAGGAGTAATCCACAGCTTATTTTCTAGGCAGGTATTCAAACCATGTGCCTCCTCTAATACAAGGTTAGCACTATCACCTTTCTTCAGCTACATTTAAAAGAAAATCTGAATCTTATTTTAATGACATTTATTTTAATTAAAAAAAAAAAAATCCTGCACTTGCCTGTTGGGCATGCTCTGCGGTTAACCCTAGATCAAGCTGTTCACAGGCATGAAAGAAACCACACCCTGACAAGAGAAAACTCTTTGTTTTCCTGCTTTCAGCCATATTTATTGTCCAGTAATTGTGACCAATAGACAACAGAACACAGTCATCAAGTGTGCATAGGGTGCATTTCCACCAATGAACTTGTAATTCACACTCCTAAGGGTCTCTGTCTTAGAATATCAGAGGACTTCACAAATACAACCAACCTCAAGCGACACTCAAACACTTACTCTCACCACTGCTATAAGATGGGAAGACAGAGCCTCAAGAAGCAGACTGGCAAATTTTGCTGAGGCACTGCAAGGCTTTGCTTCCCCCAGAGGTACACGAGCTTTCCTGACAGAGGTTACTGGTCCTGCAGCATCTGAGGAAATGCACGCCTAGGCCTTGGCCACCAAGAGATGCTCACTGATGATGGCAAGTCTGAACCAACACAACAGAGACCACCCTGCTTTCTAGAACTAAACAAATGAGAAGGAAATACCTAGCCAAACTTCACCAGTTCACGACACCACTCTGAACAAAACACACCCAATGAAGAGGTAGAGGCACACTTAAAAACTGCTCAGTAGGCAAATGCAGACCTGATGAAATTAAAGGATGGCTGCACATCCTTCTGCTTGCTTTACCTTTGCGATTTTGGTTTCATCCTTCTTCTTTGCAGTTTGCAGGGCTTCAAAATGGTGTCTGGCACTGTCGTAATCCACAAGCTTCCTTCCTCGCTTTGCTATACGAGACTAAGAAAGATGGAGAGAAGAGTTGTAACAATCTTCCCCAGCAACCAAAACCCCAAAGCCTCTCAAGGAAGACCCCCCTCCTCTTCACCCAATTTCCAGAGCATCCCATGCTCTGCCCACACAAAGACACTCACTGGATACTCCACACAGGCTGCCCAGAGAGGTGGCCCTGGGAGCCACCTGTGACAACCACCATTCTACAGGGAGCTCCTCAGGAGGAGTGCAGACCCAGCCAGGGAAAGCAAAGGGATCCAACCAACTACAGGCCCCACTTCTGGATAGCATTAATGTTTTCAGAACTGTAGCACCAGCGCTTCCTAAGCCTCCCCATGTGCCCACATCCTACGGGCAACTGCTTCATCATTTTCAGGGCCTCCTGAGGGCTGCAGCCAGACTAACTAACCAGCTCACAGTCCTAGATCATGTGGAAGCTCAAAAGATTAAGTTCAACAAAAGAACACATTTCTCTTACCAGCACATCAAAAGCACTCATCCACATGCTCAGGATACGCCTAGGACAGCATTTTGGACCTTGCAACAGGAGGTCCAGACAGAATTGACTGCAGCCACAGGCAGTCGTCCATTGTAACTAGCTATTAAGCAAGAGAAGTGTGAGGGAAAACCAGTAGCACTGTGTCACTAATAGGCAAGACATATTGAAGCCATAGCAAACGCGAGGAGGGAGCCAACTGTGTACCAGACTCGTGTTCAGGAATGGAGTCCTGACAGGTCCATAGGTGAGAATCTAGAACAGACAGTCAGGCCTGTGGCCTGATGATCCTCCATTACCCCTCTTCATCTGAGGTGCCTCAGGCTCTCTCCCCCAGCATAGATTCACCTCGGCAAGGCTCAGGCCCACTGGATTAAGAACCATGCATCCCCCTTAGACCCTCACCCCCACGCTCTCTACAAACACCCCAGGCTATCTGGGTTGGAGCACAGGTCTTCCCAGCCTGACTCTAGTACCACCCCAGCTTGGAGAGCCCGGTCCAGTGTCAGTAATCAGCAGTCTAGAGACAGGCTGCAGAACTGGAGTGAAAAGGCATGGCAAGGAGCCAGGAGGGTTTCTAATTAACCACAGCACCCAGGGGAATTGAAAGTCCAAGATGAAGAATCAGCATTGAGATTTACTTGCAAAAGCAAAATCCCCCACTCCACTGCACTTGGCGGGGAGATGCGGTCTCCTCTCCCTAGGCTCCCGCAGATAAGCTGCAAAACCGCACTCAGGGCTGATCTTTCTGCCAGACCAGCTGGGACCAGTTCACATGTCTCCTACACATGCTCCTCTGCACTTTCAGCAAATGCTGGTGCAGCTCTGCGTGAGTCACAGCGGATCTGCAGGATCTCAGCCACACGCACACCCAAACTGATTTCAAACCACTCAGCTCACTCCAAGAGAGGAATCACGAAGAAGCTGAGCCACCTCGCAGTCGAGGTCACTAGAAGACACCTCCCCAACATCACGCTGCCAGCCAGACATGGAGACAGGATGTCAGAGGGGGCTTCCAGCAGTACGACAATCTCTGAGATGCTAGTTAATGCATCTTACACACACACCAGGTATGGATTTATCTGGCCATGTGTTTTAAGAGACAGGATTTTTCCCCCAGGTCAGACTGGTAGAGATAGCTGGAGTTTTGCCCACCTCTGTGACATGGCAAACAGCCACTCCTAGATTTCCCTGCCACCCCACCAGGGAATTTGATTCAATGTTACCCATCCCTCAACAAGGTCACTCCTTCCCTTTTTTGCAGCCCCCAGTCTTCTAACCCCCACCACTACCTGATGGTAAAAGCTGAACTCCAACAGTTTACTGCTTTGCAATATATCCATCTTAATTTAAGCCTTCTGAAAAAAACAACCAAACAAAAACACCACAACACAAACCACCACCCAAACCACCACAAAACGCTTCCCCCCCTCCTCCTCACCAACATTTGGTTTTAAACCTAGTAGAAACAGGGCACCAGTTTCAGTGCAAGACAGAAAATCGCCAATTCCACAGCTATTCAGAACTTAGGTTATGGTTTATCTTCTCTGAGCTCACTGCAGAGACCTGTACTCTTGCTGCATACTCTGCAACCTCAATCAAAAACTCACCCAGAAATATTATAGGTTATGCAAGAGTCCTGCTCCAAGAAGCTATAGATACTGTCCTGAGAAGAAAGGATAAAGTACTTTTTGCATTCCCGTTTTTCAAGTTAGAGAAGACAGAGAGGTTTTGTTCACCACTCCCCACCCAACATTTAAAAATTATTCTCTTTAACTTATAAAAATTCCTTACTAAAGGAATGCTGTGTTTTCACATTCCTGCTGTGGATCCCATTGGAAGTCCAAAAAAATTCAAGGGAATTTTTCCAGCCAGTGAAGATTTCAGAACATGTTAGAATTAAACAAAAAATAATGCATGCATGATCTAACTCATCACACATTTGAATTACTGGGCCATTAACAAAAAACGGGCCTTTACATAACTAAATAAAAGCCATCTTCTCTCCATAAATCATCTTTCATTATTACAGTAATGCCAGAATTCCAGGAAAAGCAAAAAAGGTTGCTTTTGTGGAAACTACAAAACAGAAAACTATTACCACAACAACCAAAAACAACTGAAATATTCTGTAAATTACATAAGACTGCGGGGCGGGGGGGTGTTTGCCTGCCACCCTCAGGAACTCTAATTCCTTACGTGAAGCCAAACTACACTTTTGTACAACTGTAGCAACCTTCAACAACAATACTTATAAGAGTTTCTACCAGTCGAAGAAACCAGACTCAGTCTGAGCACTTCTCACTGCTCTGTGGTAAGGAGGATGATGCATTCAGCTGAACTACCAATAAAAACATATTGACCTTTTTTCATTCACACCACTGAAAGTCCGTTTTAAACAAATAGCTAACTCTGAAATATATCCATATCTTATTGTAGGAACCAACAGAAAGCCAAATTCTCACTCATTTTAAGAAGGGAAGCAGAGATGAGTAGTGCTCTTTTTAAAGCATTACTTAAATTGTGCATAAAATTGCTTTAACTTACCATTTTCTAGAGCATCATCTGAAGACTGAGAAAGGAACATTAGTAATAAACACCTTAGTGGCCCATTTGGAAGACAGAAAGGATCCATGGGAGCTCGGTGCTTAACACCTTGAGTTTTGGTGGAATTTGGTTGGTCCCAATCTCATGCTCCTTTTAAAATCCCACCATAAAACCTCAGCGGGACCCCAGCAGAATTAAGAAATCCCAAAGATACTAAGCATGGAAGAAACATGATACCCCGAGGTGACCCAATGCACAGCCGACAAGGCTGGTAAAATGGGATTTGGACTGAAGCAGTGCAGAAGTTTGAGTCTACAGCAAGCCTGAAATAAAACCTTCTGCTTAAGAAGCAGTGCACAAGCCTCTGCGCTGCTATCTGAGGCACATGGCATCACACTACAGGGAGCGATCAGCTCTACAGCTTTGAGCGGGTGGAAAGCAACAGCAAGCCTCTTCGCCCTTCCCCACTTCAGACTTCCAAGGACAGAAGAGGCTGGAAAAATGAAGCAAAAAAGGAGCCCCAGGAGGCAAGGACACTGCTGTTCAGGGCTCATTCTACAAGCTGTGACCTGCCCCTCCTCCTTGATACAGCACGATCCTCCTGAAGCAACAAATATTGACAAACGTTTTAAGAGACATGTGGTGTGGAAAGGGTTGTTTTCACTGGGAAGAAGCCAAGCTGATACTTCCCATATGGTGATATCATTACTAGTGTTTCCATATGGTAAAGACATTTCCTGCATAACCTTCTCAAAACGAACGGGGAGGAGATAACTGTGGGGGAAGGGAGAGGACATCATTCAAACCCAGGTCCTCAATATGATCTCCCCCAGAAAGACACCTATCCAGCATTCCCCCTTCTCTGCAAAAAGCTGGTTATATGCACAGCAGGACTTCAGAGAACACACAGAAATCTGCCTTCCATACCAGCCTCTACCTGTAAAGCACATTTGCCACTTACTACTTCCTCAAAGCTCTGTACATACAAGGATGTTAAAAAACCAAAGGACTGAAAAGAGAGACAGAGCTTGCGAGTTATTGCTGACACTGCCCTCCTGCACTGTGATACAATAGGAAGTTTTATGAATCCTCCTGTTTCACACTTATGTTTTCTCTTCAGCATCTTTCCCCTGGATTCTTCACTCTCATTTCAAGCCCAAAAGGAGAACGTAACATTTTCACGTGGCCCAGAGCTGCAAAGATCTTAGCTGCTCTAAAAGGAGAGCTTGCAGCAGCACAGCACACACATCCTTCTAAAGATGGGGATGCAAGAAATTGATTCTGATGAGGTTTCATCTGCTGTGACTCTCCAAATCAAAAAGGTTTAAAGAGAATCTTACTTTAATATCTGGAAATTGGCCAAGGTACGTATCCATGGTCAGAAGTGCCTGATCCACCAGCTTCTGATGGAAATCCGTCCAGAGGAGATCATTGTTCTGAAAAACAAACGTAATGAGCCAACTATTAAGAACACAGAGCTCTGCATTTCTGTTTTTCTCCATGAGTGCTACAGTCAACAATTTCAGTCCCCCAGAGCTCTTAAGAAATAGTCATTTCTTTGGAAAAACTAAGTAGAGAAATTAGTTGAAAACAGAGGTCATGCCAGAAATGTAGAAACAGAAAAGAAAGCCTGATGCTGCTAATTCAGGTGACCTCTCCAAGGACACAGCGCCCTTTGTGAATCTTCCTTTGAGGGCCTATCTTTTCCCCCGCGACGCTAGCTCAAGCCCATGCAATGGAAGGAAAGATGAAGGTCAGGCTGGCTTTACCCCCTTCTCCCAGCAGCCACAAAAATGAGACACCTGACACCCCTAGGCACCATTTTCTGCTTTTCATTACAACCCAGCTTTCTGGAGGATAATGAACAATAACAGAAAGCTATTCTAGCAGTCTTCAGCCTTCACACCACCTGCCTCCACAGCCCAACGGAGGTCACATCCAAGGCTTGCACCCTAACCTGTGCATGCTTTATCCTTGATCTTATCTCAGGCACAGTAACTTCCCATCAACACCTTGGATTAGGTGGAAATTGCCCCTCTCTCCTGTTTTTCCACTTGAACAAAGGGGTTTGGCTAAAATATTCAGGAAAAATGCCCACTTTATGTGGGAATTTTTTTTTGGGGGGGGCAGGAATAGCACTTTTCTCCTGCCTGTCTTTTTGTGAAAGAGAGAAATATAAACAAAGGCATTAAAGGTAGAGAGCTGGAAATATTCCTGCAGACCCTCAGAGTAGCTACAGTTAGTTCTCGGGACTCATGCTCCCTTTGACCTCTCTGGCTCAAATTCTCTGAAGGGACAGTCTCCCAGGAGGCACCGCAGTGGCTCAGGACAAAACAAGGCCAGAGAACATGAAGCCAATCCAGCTGAATTACAACTCCATTATTTACTGCAACAGCACTTCCTAACGTTTCCATGTTAATGCAAGAATTGACCTGGAAATGTTCAGGTTTTGTTTGATTTATGTGCTTTGAAGCCAGTATTTCCTGGGCAAGATGCAGATGTTATTTCAGGTGAGATTTTCTGCAGAGGAAAGCAGAGGAAGGGAAGAATCCCTCTCCTGCTCTCCTCTCTATTCCTTTCCCACTGCTCCAATACCATAGACAGCTGCAGATAAGCCCAGTCCTGCAGCCTCATGGGAGATAGATCCACAGATCTGAACTGCCACAGCTGCTGCTCAGCAGAACAGCTGAGCAAGAGAGCAGAGGGCACCTGCCTCCAGCTGGACCCACCGCACACACGTCAAGGGGGATCCAAGCTGTCAAATGACAGGCTGTGCCCTAAGCTCCACAGAAAACACCTGGGCAAGTTGAACAGGCATCACCTCACCAAGGGATGAAAAGAACAGCAGGTTGGGATGACACATGGCTCAGCCAAATAAGGTGGCAGTCAAAATATGGCAGCTGGTGGTACTGCTGTGAGTGGGAGGTTGTTGCAGCTACACAATGGCTGCTCTGACCATGCTTTGGCCATAGATTTAGCCACCCCTTTCTCTTGCACAGAGCGTAAGCAATACGTGCAGTTGACCCTACTGACTCTCTCGGCATCCTCTGTCCCTGTTTAGCCACTGTTGGGGGAACAAATTGCTTGTGGGCATAAGCATATGGCTCTGTGTAGCATTCAAGTATCTGGGGACAATGTCCTACACAGACAAAAATACATGCCACATCCCTTCAGCTTTCCCTTCTTCCCAATGCTGAGTTGGTCTCTCCAATTCTTCTGCAAAGTCATATGCCTGAAGAAATTTGGCACAGACACAGCTTCCAAAGCTCATCTCCACTGACAGACAAAGCCTGGTGACCCCACATCCTGGACAGAGTCTTACCTCTGCTATTTTATTTGTGTCATCTCTCCCAGGCCAATCCGGCTCATAAACTTCCTGCAAACACTCTGTCAGCTTCTTGGAGGCCTCGTGCATGGCTAGGAAAAAAAGAGGGAACTGCTTCAGAAAGCAGGAAATAGTGTGTTCCTCACAGTTTAACCCTCATCCTGAGGAATGGGGACACAGGAGGGTTATAACAAATACTAAGCTCTTCCTTATAGAATGTCTGATCCTTAATAACAGAGATGGAAGGTAACCAGAAGGAGAAAGGAACCAAGGATGCAGTCGCATCAAACCCTTTGTGTTCATCACAAACCCCTAGCAGAAGATATAAGAGTCTATCTGCTAAGACAGCACCACCTATTTGGCATCAAAGCACAACCCCATTCTATCCCAGCTGATCCTGAAGGATTCTGAAAGATCCCCCACCCAGACAAGGCTGACCTTTCCTACAACTCTCGCCTGAGGAAACACCAGGAAGGGGATGGCTGCAGAAACATCACCGCATAGGTGAGCACTAGAGGGGAAACAATCTTCTGCTTATGCAGACCTTACCTTTTACGGAAGCCAAGTAAGTTCGGAGGTCCTTCTGCAGCCTTGTGCCTTCGGACTGTGAACGTAAGGAGAAGACCACCAGTTATTCTCTCACATAGAGAGACTGTAAGAAGGATGAGTCAAGCATTTCTAAATAAAGAAAAACGATCTTGCAGATGGGCTACACACCAGCCCTATGACCACATGAGTCATAAATGTTAACAGGGAGACCACACAGCCCTCTGACTTGGTAAGCCCACAGCCAGTGACCTGCAGGCATGTTTGGCCAACAATACCACCAAGGTACCGAGTAACTTGATGGGGGTAAAGCTGTGATTTGCTCTGCCTAGCAGAGCCAGCTTTAGTGTTTTGATTTCATACAAGCAACTAGAGAGGGTCCTAAGGGCAACAATTAGTTTATAAGCCCAGGGCTAGTGGGTCTATGCAACAAATGTAACTGAAGAGAGTCTGTATGATATAGAAGACAGATGCAATTGATTTATTTTGTACTAGTTTGGAAACAGTTTAGCTCACCACTTTTTCCTGCCATGCTGCAAACCAAAACCCCAGTGCAAAGTGGGTACAAGGGACCTCTGACCTGCCCAAACATCCTGTCTAAGTTGTCCTGTGCAGCAGGGCTTGCAAATACAGTTAATCATCTTTTTCTTTAGCTTCACTGTGGAGCTGGCCTGCCAGCAGCAGATCTCACTCACTAGGAAACAAAGGATTAAAGCCAGAAGCTGAGCTGAGTTTCGCCAGGTTGAGCCTTCAGATGACACAGCTGAGTGCAGTACAAGAGCCTGGGTTAGAAAGGGTTGTGGACATTTTTACAGCAAAAGTTGGCTCAGACATGCACACGTACATGCACTCCCCATACGACTGCTCTCCTGCACTAGGATAAGCATACTCAGGTCCACCTCCCCTCTACCTTGCCATGTGTCACTGACAGGGGTGCAAAGCAGACAGGGAAATACTCCCAAATCCAGACAGTGACATTAAGCAAAACAGAAACGAAAGGAAGAGCAAGGCTTGAGAAGTTGACCAACACCACCATGGAGCATGTCAAAGCAAGGGAAGGAACAAACATTGAGGACATCTGTGTAGACAACCTCTGGAGTATGCAAGAAGTACAGAAAAAATTTGAGCAGCAAAGATCTGTTATAAAAGGGTTTCCTTTACCCTGTGCGATCTCACTATCCCCCAAAGTAGCTGTAAAAACAAGAATGCAGGAAAGCAACAACTACACCTCACACCTTCCTCACAACCTGCTACTATTCCTCCTCTTCTTTCTCAGTTTGTGTCCCATTGGGGGGGCCCCCAACATAATGAATTTTGACAGCTGAAGACAACTCCAGAGACAGCGAGCTCACAGGACATCTCTGACAGCTGCCTCAGAGCTACTAGCTTCAAAAGCAGATGTTTCCCATCAGCCCTCCTCACAACTCAGGCATCTCTTGCCTCAACTGAGCTCATGCTGTGATCCCTTGTGCTCTCAGTGCAGCTATGCTCTCTAAGCAGAGGCTAAATCTGCCAGCTGTTGAAGTGGCAGTGCTAGCATAGCTTTGTAGAGAAATCCATCTGCTTCCAACACTATGGCCCAATTTGTTTTCCTTGCCTCGAAAGTTCTGGATGAGTTCATATTTGTTTTTTTCCTACTGCCATCAACAAAGGAAATGAGGGATGGGAAAGAGCTGGCCACTTTTATACAAGAAAGTCAGACTCCTAGCCTGGAGAAGCATTGGGAATTGACCCAAAGAGAGTACAAGAGGAAAGGAATAACGACCACATCTGCTGCAAAAGCCCTAGGAGTTCTTAAAACACAGAGCAAACAAATTTAGAGCCTTTTGCTGGCTTAAGGTGAATGTAGAAACCTGGGCAGATGAAGCCTTCCTAGCAGTGCAATCAGAAACCACCAGGGAAGAGGTGCCAGAGTAATCAAACAGCACACACACAGAGGACCATCAGGGAGACTGAGCTGACAAGCAGCAGTTCAATCAAGCTGTAATACGTGTTTGCTTGTGCCTGATGCAGGAAGCAAGAAAGGCTTAGAGGAAAGCAGTGCTGTCTCCCTAGAATTGCTCCATGCTAGAAATCACAGACTGGAACTGGCAAGATCAGATGTCAGAACACAAGATGAAATGGCACAGAACAAATTATAATGCAAAATCCCTCAGATGGATACATTATCATCCTGCAGCTGTATCATTTTTAAAACTGACTACATTTGAACACACAATGTTGAGGTTATCAGAAACTAATCGGCAGGCAAGGTCCTCTGCAGAACATGCCCACCACATACTTGGGCATTGCAACGTCTAGAACTGTAACTCTCAAAATTATAGCATCTAAAATCAGAAACCACCTCTAAAATTATGCCCATACTTGCCTGAGTCCTTCCAAAGCAGCACATGACAGAACCCAGACTCGTGAACTCTTCAAGTCTCGATAGCCAGTCCCAAAGTCACGAGGACAACAGGATCCTCTGAGAGGTACACCGGCACCACAATTAAACATGAAATCAAGATTTTTAGATAGACCACCTGAAAAAACTGCAAGTCAGGGCCCAAATACTGGAGTGCGCAATTGCAGCAATGCACAGCTAGCCTTCTGTGTTCTCCAGGCATCCTCATCACCACTTGTCACGCCGTGATGTGCAGTCAGCCAATATACAGTGCTGCATCCTGCAATTGGAGTGGTCTTTCTTAGCCACCCCTTGCTGATGTTTAAAGTCAGAGTTACAGCTGATCTCCATGACTATGGGGTTACCTAAGCCTCTTAAAAGTACCAAGCCTGCCAGGGAGAGTGAATAGACTTTACAGCCTGTAAGATCTGCAGGCAGAATGATTTTCAAAGAGAGGCCCATGTTCAGAGTTTTGCAATGAATCCCATTTCCCCAGCTCCCCTGGGCACCTGGAGTTCCCAGCCAAGACCCTCTTTGGCATTTCCATTGCTTTATTTCTTGTCCACCAGTAAAGCAGCTCCCTCACTTGCTACAAGGGTTTCTTTTTATTATTTTAAGCATTAATGCTTTCCCAAGAAACTTCAGCAACTGCTTTCTCTCTGTGCATGCAGCACCTGCTTTCTTCAAGCAGGCTATAGCAAGCTGTCAAGTACAGCCACGATTCTGCATAAACACCTCTTGCAACACAGTTAGACACTGTCAAATACTGTATAGAACAGAAGCTTTCAAAACCCTTGAGTGCACGTTTAAAAGATGCTTCCTAAACTCAGAGGTAAAAAAGTAGGGAAGAGAGTTAATCTGGAAAATTAATCCACTTCCCAGTTATTGGAAGAGCTTAAGAGGTTTAAGGGTGTGCAGAGGGAAGTTATAGAGGTGTGGTTGAATCTAAGTATGTTCAAAAATTTAATAGCATAGTAATTTTTAAATTGCAAGAACATAAAAAAAAGAAGAAAGCGTGTGTGTGTATACACATAACAGAGTAACAAAACTCCACAAAAGGAAAATAAAACTAGGACAAAAATTGAAGCTCAGTGCCGATCCTGAACCCCATATTCATTTCTCATCCCTGCACTAAAAAACTGACTTAACACCTTTGCACAGGGACAATGACACTGTGCCTTGATGTAGAAGTGACCACAATAAGTTGTTCTACTCAAACACACAAATGTCATCTTGTTTGAGCAGATTTTGCTATATTTGCAATCACAGTGTAATTCAACCCTGTGAGCCTATAACACAACCAGGTATAATATGAAGGACAGTATGTACAGGAAGATGCATATTTAAAAATAGAAGTGCTTGCTTGAGAGGCTGGAAGAGCTCTCTCTCCAAAGACCTAATGAACCACCTATTACTAATAGCTCTGTTAAGTTAAAACACAAGAGTGGTTTTGTTTCTTTGTGCTTTCTTGTTTTGTTGGGGGGTTGTTACTTACAATACCTTTCACTGAGCACTAGCTAAGTATGTGATTTTCTGTAGGACTGTTTCTTGGTAGTAGACAGGTTTCCTAAAGCCCTTTTTTGCCCCCCAATCTTCAAAAGAAATTCTTTCATCCTAACATTAGACTGTGACCCCTTCTTTACATAACCTCCCTGGTTTTGCAGTTCTGATGGGAACGATTTTTATTATCAGCGGGGATGTTCTACACCTGAGAGGGACAGGTAATGTCCTGTTCAGATTAGATTAATATAGAGCTGGAAGAGCAGACTGAAATTATAAAGGGGGGGGGAAGCATTGAAACAACAGCTCCAGATAAGCCTCCACTCAGCAAACTTCAGAGCTGTTAAGACACAAAGCATGAACAACCGGTAAGAAGCTCCCATCCTCACCCATCCTCGGGTACCAGGCAAGCTGTTAAACTTGTTTTGCTACCTAGGGCTGAAATGGAAACTGCTGGACATGAAGGGTTCTTGCGTGGACAGAAAGTCTCTCTCTGGTTGTGGACCATTACAGTCACTAGGTCAAACCTACACTGCAAGAGCAAAGATTTAAGTCCACACTGCCTGCCCTGCAGGCTGAAGTTCTACCGAACACCATGGGGTATGGGCAGAGATGGATGCAGCCCGTGCCAGCAGCAGCTTGTCTCTCATGCATTTGGTGTGAAACACTGTAAACCAAACCAGAACTTCCACACAAGTGACAGCTCATGAAGGGTATCAAAACCCAGCCGCTCTGCCAGGCGGAAACACAACATTGTGCCAGGTGTAAGGGCTGCCACCAGCCTCCCACTCTCTGTCTCTCCAGCGAGTATTTCAAATGCAGGGGAAGAGAAGCCAAAGCCTGGCACACCTCAGGCAGGGGCTGTGTTGCACCTTTGCAGCAGGCCTCTTGCTCCCAGGTCTGCAAGGACAATTTTGAGGACAGACCCTTGTGCCAGTACCTGAACACAAGTGACACTGGGAAAGGGAAGGAGGGGGGAGCCTTCAAATGAACTTTTTGGGAGGTTAATTTCCAAAGATAATCTGTCATGAGGGAGTAATATGGGGGCCAGTTGTGCTGCTTGTCAAGCCTTCAAGGGACACAGGCGAGCCCTGTAGCCCTGCAGAAGCATGGTTATGTCCAGCTCGTTTGTCATGCAGCAAATCCATCTGTCTGAGCTAAAAAGCTCCTACCATTCAGAGACCTCAGAGTGGTGCTCTTATATGAACCTAAATGGACAGAGAGCTGGGAAGTGCAGTGCTTTCCCTTATGTCCACTCAACCACCGTTTGAGAGAACCACAAGACGCCTTGTTTGAAAATGCATAAGTGATTTTTACACCTGCTCTCCATTCATTGACAGCCCACGCATGGGAACATTTGTCAGTGGCCCAACGCAATCATTAGAGTCAGAGGAGCCTCTAATCAAACAGCAAACAGGGCCACTGCCTGGTCACACCCCAGCCAGTTCCACAGGTGAGTTGTTCTGTCACAAGCCTACAACAAAAGATCAGCTTTCCTCCAGACTTGTATTTCCCACTGCAGCAGACCTTGTAAGGAAAGGCCACAGAAATCTCACACATAGCTATACTACACATACATATCATACCTATAAAAACAAAAACAAGTGCGTATATATGCACATACAGTTGAAGTTTTTTCCCCAGTCTGCTTGGCATCATAACTACTCCTCAGCCTTGGATATCCTAACAATCCAGCTATCTCACATTTATGGTTTGCCTTGTAAAACAGGCATTGTTTGCATTTATTTTAGTAATAGGGAAACTGAGGGCCAAAGCAAAACCAACAGACCCCAAGCAGCAAATGCAGAGCAGCCTCCAGTGCCTTTGATAAATTATTTGGAGAATTTAGTTCATGGTCTGTCCTGCAAGATGGGAAAAGAAATTCAGCTATAGGGGATACAGAGGCAGTGCTCCTTTAACAGGCTTCTCGGTGCACCACTAGAACTCGTGGCTTTGGAAATTGAAAAGCCATCCCAGACAGCCAGATCAAGAAGTTTGGATTTGAGTTTTTCAGTATTTCTCCTTTAAAAAGGCTATTTCCTGATTGCTGATACTTAAAAATAATATGGAAAAGTCACACCTGGTAATGTCATGTTGTCAGAAAGAAGCCAAACTGTATTCCTCTGCGTACAAGAGAATATCATTGGTGGATATGCTATAGAGATGCTGCATGAAATTCTGGAGCAAGAGCTACTATTGCTGCCAAGAGAATGAGCATTAGTCTCCAGGAATCTGCAGTCAGCTCCGGTTAGACATAAGTCAAGGTCAGACTGAAAGATTTTCATTATATTCAGCTGTGACAAATCCCTTCTCATCTGGTTTTGCGACACATAACCACATCTGCTGAGTCTTAACAGACACAATACAGCTGCCGCTAACAGCTCCAGAAAAAGATCCTAAATAAGTCAGGGCACAAAGGGGCTAAAAGATTTCTTCAGCACCATCTGAGCTTTGGTGTGGCATGCGTTTCCTGCCATGAAACAGAAACAACACTTTCCTTAACACCAAGCACTACAGTGCAAGTCCCCTGAGGTAACTGATCTTTTCCCCTCCTCTGGGTGGCTGAAAGCTCCAGATAAAAACAAAACAAAACAAAACCCCCACAAAAAACAAAACAAAACAAAACAAAAACCCCCCCCACACACCCCAAAACCACACCCAGTTCAAGATATAAACCCACTGCTGTTTAAGTAGGAGGGTGGGTGAAAATTGCTACACTGTTAAAATATTTGTGTGCTAAAAATATAGGGATGAAGTCTACACGTGAAAGAATAATGACTCAGGCCTGACACAGTGATTGTGCAAGGTTAAGGAAGAAGTTAGATTTAGATCTTAGCCATGGAAGGATGTTCCCTTTTCACCATTTGCTTTCTTTGTCTCTTCTGCCTTCCGCTGCGCTTAGGAAACTGAATCTGCATTGTTCTATTTTATTTTTTATTTCTAATCTGTTTCCCATCCTATCCATCTTTCAGAGACACAATGTTGGTCTTATGTCTCTGCTTCCAGCCCAGCGGGAAAAGTTACATTACAAAGCAGCTGCTAACTGAAGGAAGTGTTCTGGTTGAGCTATTTCTTTTCCTAAACTTGGGTCTAGAACAAGTATTATTTTTCAGCATACACTCTCACTGACTCCATGATAGGGACACTGGAAGACAGTGTAATTTCTCATAAGTGAACAGCTACGAGTTGTGGGTCACTTCAATAGGCCTATGGCATCGTTTAATTTAATGGGCTTTAATTGCATATTGCAGCAGATGACTGGAAGCTAATGCTGAAACTCAGGGTGTAATTACATATCACCAATTATCTTACCAGCTGTTTGTTGAAATTCTGCACGCACTGTTCAAACTGCTCATCTTTTGTTTCATCGGCTTTCCCAAGCTTCTGAAGGACCTGCAGAAAGAGAGGAGAAAGATAGGAGATTTCAAACACAGCTATAGCAAAGCAGAGACAAAGAAACAGTTGCAGGTATTTGTTCAGGAGGCTGAAAGAAGAAAAGTTAAAGTCTCCCTTATTCTTGCTCTAATAATTTCTGGAATATTTCTCTACGCACTCATAGTTTGAAAAAGGACTTACAGACGAATCAGGATGAACTCACACCTCTTACACTTTGCTGTACCAAAGAGCATGACTGAGGTTTGTCCTTCACTGGTCTAATACTTTTTGCAGACAAGGCAATAGCAACCCAGTTGTTTATCTCCTGGACCAGCAAGAAACAAACCACATCCCTAATATGCCTCGTATTGTGTGGTTACACTTATCCTGATTTAACACTAGACTCTGGTCCAGACAGGGTGGGGTTTTTTTTGCTCCCAGAACAGCTGGGCTGTCCTCAAACACAGAAAGCCATGCAGAGACCTCCTTAGAGAGAAAAGGTGGCTGGAGCAGTGAAAGTCCCACCTTCTTTCCACCTTTTCTCACTATGCACATGCTTGGCAGGAGCTGGCTGTTGAGAGCAACTGGGGACCTTACGTCATGAATCTACATGACACTCAGTCTAAGTATCACGTCTGAGAGTGTCAGCAGCCAGCCCTGTTCCTCTCACTGCCTCCCTGCACAGCACAGCTCACCACAGCCTCTAAAAAAATCCTTATCAGACTACTTCCCTTATCACACTTCTCTCTTAATGATCTCTCCATACAGCTAAGTGGATGGCTTCTAGGCTTTGAACAAAGCACTTCATTTTCGGGGCAGGAAGGTAGGTCCATCACAAGAGGGCTGGGCAAACTGCAGCTGTGGAGGAGGGCAGCAGTTATTTGTCATGCCCCAAGCAACTCCAGCAGCAGGGAGACAAGAATGTAAACTATAGCTGTTTAAGCTTGATTATAACATCTTTGTTAATCGAAAAGAAAACCTGACCATGCCAAAAAAAAAAAAAAAAAAAGGCCTTGTCTCTCAGGGCCAGTAAAAACAGAGAAAAGCCTACTCAGTCTTCAGTCACAGGAGGACTGGAGCCAGAGGTGGGCTAGAAAGGGTGCCAAGGGAACACCTCGAAAACCAAGGGAGCCCTGGCTGGCAAAAGCATGACTGCCCAAGAGGCAGAAAGCACTGGAAAGCCGAAGTCTCTCTTGCTCTGCTGAGCACAGCAGTCCTTTAGCCACAGGTCTCAGCCATCATGTTCAGCCCCTCTTGGAGAGAAGAGGATCAAGATGGAAAAGCAGGTGCATGTTACTGCCATCGGGTCTACAGGAAGGCCACTAGTGTCTCCAGACCAGCCGCTCTGAGGGACTGCCAGGTAGCCATGACAGCCACCCAAACCAGCTTCCTCCAGCTCCCTTTGCTACACGCACAGATCTTCTCAGAGAGCGTAAAGAGGAAAAGGCTGAGCTACTCAATGCCTTCTTTGCCTCAGTCTTTAACAGGCAGACCAGTTATCCTCAGGGTACTCGGCCCCCCGAGCTGGAAGACGGGGACGGCGAGCAGGATAAACCCCCCATAATCCAAGAGGAAGCAGTTAATGACCTGCTACGCCACCTGGATGCTCACAAGTCTATGGGGCCGGATGGGATCCACCCGAGAGTGCTGAGGGAGCTGGCGGAGGAGCTCGCCAA
>NW_008794888.1:6003749-6031324 GCF_000699145.1 Aptenodytes forsteri | reverse complement strand
GAGGTGGGTGTTGGTCTCTTCTCCCAAGTAACTAGCGACAGGACGAGAGGAAATGGCCTCAAGTTGCGCCAGGAGAGGTTTAGATTGGACATGAGGAAAAAATTTCTTTGCTGAAAGAGTGGTTAACCATTGGAACAGGCTGCCCAGGGAAGTGGTTGAGTCACCATCCCTGGAAGTATTTAAAAGAGGTGTAGATGCGGCACTTAAGGACATGGTTTAGTGGGCATGGTAGTGTTGGGTTGTCGGTTGGACTCGATGATCTTAGAGGTCTTTTCCAACCTTAATGATTCTATGATTTTTCCGCTGCAGGGCAGGGATCAGACTTTCATGTTTGGTCCCCAAAATGGCATTGAGAAGGTCCACGCAACAGGATGTGGAATAGAATATTTTCAGTTGGAAGGAACCTACAACAATCATCTAGTTCAACTGCCAATGCACCTATTGGCCCACTTTCATCTTTTTACACAGCCAAGGCAGAGGACATTTGTGTTAGGTCTATTTGGCTAATCTCAGTTCCCCTCTCCCCCATATAAGCACACATATTCCCAGCTCACCCCTGACCACAATAACTGACTCTAGCGCAAGACACAATAAATCAGTGCAGTCATTCAGCACCGGCTCGTAAGTCCCCTTATTTAGGCTGGGACTAAACATCTAGGAGGGATTCACTGTTTTTCATTCTCCCTCTGTTCAACAGCCTCTCTTCACCTCCAGGAATCACTGAGGTATTCAAGTGTCAGCAAAAGGGGGGGAAAGGACACATACAGATGAAGACTGCCCTCTTTGTGACCAAGAGCTGAACCAAAAACCTCCAGAGTTAGAAGCACAACTTTCTACAGTTCAAGCGACAGCAGCAAACACTGCAGCTACAAGCACCTAACATGCTTGGTAAACCTGTGTGTGCAGTAGGACGTAGAGAGCACGAATATTCCCTTCTTCCTCTCAAACCCTTGGCACAGAAGAGCTTGTTGGAGGGCAGAAGCAGCAACATTGGTTGAACAGGTGAAGTCCTGTACACCAGCCACTGGTGCCTCCTTTGCTCATCTGCCCCAGTGAAGGGGAGCGCATGCCACAGCAATGCTGCTGCTGAGGCTATGCATTTCTCTGCCATGCCAGCAGGAGAGAAGGATTCAGTATGGCCTCTTCTTTGTCATCAAGTGGTATGGTGAACCTCTTCCAGAAAGGATGCTGCTCAAAGGCCCTGTGTTCAGCTGTACTACTAGGCTACTAGATCTATGGAGCACAGATTTCCCACCTGCTGCATGACTTCCACAGAGCCATAACGCCAGTAGCACACATCACCGATAACGATAAAGTATGCAAGCTGCAAATTCCAAAGCAGAATGATATTCTCAATGTGCAGATCAGTAGAATTGTTGGGAATACAAAGGAGCTTTTTATGGGGCAATGCATCTGTCTGGTTAGTCAGGAGACGCAATGCTTTCAGGCCTGGAGGGGAGGGAAGGAGACCATTTAACTGGGAGGAATCTGGAGTATGTCACCAGGGTCAAAGGTTTAGAACAACCTCAGTGCTTCCTGGTGTTAAACACTGAGCAGCACCCATAGACTATTCATTGTGGTGGCCGCATGCCTGCTTCCCAAGTTAATCTGCAGTTCCACTGCTCCTCTGGGGACAAGCACACTGAGTCTCGGGTCATCCGGCCAGCTGGGAAGATCTTGCTCCACTATGCTGAGGTGCTCTGCACAAGTCCTGCAAAAAGCTGGGCACTGGAAAGGGTTCTAACTCACAGTCTATCTCTAAGGAAGAAACTTCGGCTGCAACAGCAATGCTCAGCTGAGGAGCAGCTCTGAATGAGGGGGGAGGAAGTAATAAGAAACCTTACATTTTTTCACAGTAGTGACATGGGCGGGTGAAACAGAGGACTCGAGGACACCAGCAGAGGAACAAGGCAAGGAAAACAAAGCCAGTTACAAGAGAGAGAGACTGTGAGAAGTGAATCCCTGGCTACACCACAAAAACTGCTCTTGCTTCCAATACTCTTCCCTCATCTCGTAGATGAAGGCTTGTGCCCCACACCTGCTGGCCCTATAAGCGAGTCCCAGCCATACAGCCCACTCTGATCCCTTTATTACTTGCTATGACACAGCAGAGAGACAACAGTCCCGGGCTGCAGCAGGGCAGGGGTTATCTTCTCATACCACCCTCCCTCAAAAACAGATCTGCGCCATACAAACAGCCCAGAGGTCAAACCCTAAGGTCATCTGAGCAGCATAAAGTGATGGCTCCACAAGGCTGGCCCTCAAGCCTGCTCCCAGCTCTCCCATCAAAGAGCTGTACAGGCAAGCTGTACTAACAAATCCCTCTGGACCCCCTAAACCAGCCAGGGATGGAAGAGATGGCCCTGGGTGTGCTGCTGACCGCAGGCATGTCTGTGCTCACTGCTAATAACCCGTGAGCTCACAGGACAACTCCCCTCCCCAGGCTGGTACGTGCCGTCATAGGTCAGACTATTCCGGGTGAGCCACGGCTGCTCCCTCCCTTCCCCTGCGACAGTCTTTAATCCTCCAGCTTGCTGCAAAGCCAGATAAAGTTCGGATGGAAACTTCAGGCTCTTTGATAGCTATTAATGGAGCAGATTTACCAGGGTAAGAGTCAGGACCCCGCTGCGGCTCCCAAATCTCAGGGCGGATCAGAGATGGTGTGATCCGTCAGCTGCTGTCTGAAGGCAAACCACACCATGCAGTGGGCATGGATCTGGCATTTAAAAGATTAAGAAGCAACCATGGCTAGGCTCCTTGGTCTGCCCTTGACCTGAGAGGTCCTGGCCCTGCATAAGGATAGGGACCATTTCAAGACGGTGCAAGCCAGGGTGAAGGAGGGAATGCTTTGTCTGAATCCCACAAAACACCTTGTGGGACAGATTTCAGAGAGGGTTCCAGCGTTGCTGTGGGTTCCAGTCTTGGCTCACTATGGATTCACTATGACAGGAACGGGATGTCATCCCAGCCAATGTTTTTGGCCTCAGTCACCAAACATACTTGGACACTTAAACACCATTTTCCAGCGTTGCTCAGAAACCAGGTCTCTTCCAACAAATAGCTAGATCTGCAGGCGCTCTGTGTTTCTCATAAACTAGGACCACAGGCACCTGACCGACTACTGCAGCATCTCTAAACAGAGACAGATTCCACCCATAGAGCCTCAGTTTTCCCTGCATTTGAATAAAAGCAACAAGGAACAAGGAGATTCAGAGTTTGACTGAAGTTTTAAAAGCACTTTAAGATCCGAGGAGGCAAGATGCTATTAACAAACAAGTAAATTATCACATTCCTCTCATATCATGGATGTATTTGTAATCTGCTGTTGCAGGCAGAACTATTTGAAGGAAGCTTTGAATTAATATACTTTAAGAAGTGAGATAACACAGAAGAAGTGACAGAGAAATCTGGAAATCCTCTGTATCAGAGATCTGGCATTCTGCTAGCAATGGTCAGAGAAGTAAAGGCATGAAATACGCCTTTAAAAACAGCAACTTTTCCCAGCAAAATGGAAAGTTTGCTTAGGGAAATCTGAGTTGCAGGTTTTTCTCAAAAGCAAGGCTAAGATTCACAGGATGACTGAGCATTACCTAAACACCACAGTTTTGTACGACTCAGAAGGAAGCATCTCACATGGCTGCAGTTTACCCTCTTTTCTCCAGGTGTACGGGGAGAAAGCATTCCCAAAGGGCAAACCCCCGCACTGCTTAGCACAGGGTCTCCCATGCTCTGCTCTGAGCACTGGGCATGAAGGAAATCAATCTGGAGATCAGCCCTGTGACCACCAAACTCTGATGTAGAACAGCAATCACCATTAAGGACAAACACTTGCTGGCAGTGCAGCAGCAGCTAGCATCAAGAAGCAGTATCAGACCAACTAAAATGCAGTTCTGCTTTGCTCTAAAAAACAACTGCAACAGATTCACATTTACGCTTTCTAACAGAGAAATATATGCCAGCTGCTTAATGCATCCACAGTTCTCACTCAGCAACTTCCTTTGCTCTCTTCTGAAATATCAATGCCACAACAAAAGCCCTGAAAACCCAAACATTCTCAGCAAAATGTAGATCCATTATGTGAATAAGTAACCTAATAAAACTCTACTTTTCATGGCATATGGGTCATCCAGGCCAAAGACCAGTTTAGAGAATGCAGGTGATGAGTAGGAAGGCAAAAAATAAATGCAGCTTGTGGATCCCAAACAGAGCTAAATCTGCATCTGAAACATCTGAATTTAGGGTGGTCTGGCCCTGATGAAGGGAGTCATTAAGCCCACAGCCAAAGCAGACACAACTTGAGCCCTGCAGGTCCACGTCTTACTTCCCCCTGTTCCAGAGAAGGGGCTGTGGTTACATCTTACTGATATGGGCCTAATGCTCCTAAATCACTCCATATTCTGACTTCTCCACCCCTCATAAATGATGCCTCTGACTTTCGCTGTATTTGCCAACTCCAGTGCATTATCTCCAATGACCAACTAGGAACAGAGCCAGTAAATACTGTGACTAATTTTGAATTGCAACAAATTGGCATGTGCCAATGGGTCAACTAGCAACAGAACAAATAAATCTTTGATCTCAGGCCACTACCTATTCTTCCATGGAAGACATTATACTCGAAAGAGAGGGAGAAGAAAATAGTGTCCAAGTCAGACGAAAAGCACAAAGCCCTGTAACTTAATAAGGTACAAACAAAGGAAGCTTCACAGGCTTTTTTAAGCCCGGTTTCTTCTCTGCCCAAATGAAATGTGACTTGCTCAACGAAGTAGATTTGTGCTCATGGAATAATTTGGGGTTTGCACTCAGACTCAGGGAGAAAAAGCAAGAGTGACAGCGGGAGTCCTGCTCCCACTCCGACCCTCTCTGGGAGCAGGGCATGTCCTCCTGC
Organism: Aptenodytes forsteri; assembly: GCF_000699145.1. Classification (NCBI taxonomy): domain Eukaryota; kingdom Metazoa; phylum Chordata; class Aves; order Sphenisciformes; family Spheniscidae; genus Aptenodytes; species Aptenodytes forsteri. The sequence continues at coordinate 6,026,436 of NW_008794888.1, read as the reverse complement.
CCTCCACGCCTGCCTCAAGGCTGGTTTTGGGGACAGCCTGGCTTTCCTCATGCAAGCCTGGCACAATTAAGTCTTTCTTTGAAACAATTGGACAAAGGAGGATGGGGGTGGAGAGGAAGAAACTCCAAACATACTAACGCTTCATTTTAAATTGAGAAAATTATTCCCGTGGCTGAGCAATCAGCAAGACCCTCAGATCACTGGAAGATGGGAAAGGGCAATGCCGCACTTGGCGTGGACAGAGAGGTTCTTGTTTGCTTCTTACTTGCTGACAAGGTTCTATAGATCCTGCAAAGACAGGGGTAATCACTGGGCTAAGAATTGGGAAATCAGGGTTCAATACTGCTTTTTGTTAGGGACTTCCTGAATGACCTGGAAAATCCATTTCCAATGTCACATCCATCCAGCTGTAAAGAGGAGTGTTTGTTCAGCATGTCACAGTCACCAAATTTATCCCTGGCATCCTCAGCTGGCAAATGGGAAAGAGAGGTACAGAGAGATGAGGTGACCAGTTTTCAGTGCTCAGCTCAAGACACACTGAGTTTGATTTTCACAGGTGTCCCTCTAATTAAAGTATGTGAGAGTTTGCATGCTTAGCCATATTCTAAAACCCAATCTGACTAGGGGGAAAAAAAAAACCAAACAACTAAAAATATAATTTTCTGGTCACATTGCAGTGTTGAAGTCTCAGAACATCCCCCAAAAATATGCTAACAGTGAAGAATTTAAATCATTAGACTAGATTGCATGGAGATCCTTTGCTAATGAAAGACTTTTTAAAAAGTCAGATAAGCATCTCAAGTATGACTTAAGCCAGACTGATCCCTCTCCACATAGGAGATGGACCTTGTAAGGCCCTTCCAAAGCTAGTCTTCCCAAATCCTGAAAATGACAGCAACAGAAGGTCAATCACTTTGTCTCCAAACAAATATCCTCTCCAAAAAGACCTCACTTCTTCCTCCATATCACAGTCGGAAGTGTAACATACATCCAAGTGTGACTAGATAATAATGGCACATATAGCCTACCATCAAAGAAACACGTCACAGCCACCTTCCCTAAATGGCACTATATTGCAAAATTTCTGTAGGAGCAAGAGTCATGCTGCAGTGCCTTGAAGGCTCAACTCAAACATCTGCCTCTGACAGCTACTAAAGAGCAGCCTCACCGTGACCTGCACCTTCAGGACACACCTCTCAAACTTAACGTGACTCAGTGCGGTCACACTGGGTTGCCTTACAAGGTTCATCCTTCTCCCTCACTCTGTAGTCAACAGGGGAAAAAAAACTCAGGAGCTCCACTTTCTCATTCTGAATTATTTTCTGGAGAAACCTGCTTCCCCATAATGGGCTCAGAGGGAGTTCAGCGCATCTTAAGAATATACCCCTGTTTCTGATCATGCCAGGTGTAAGACAAGATATAGAAATAAGCACAGCAGGTACAGGACTTTTTTCAAGTCCGGTGGCTTGGAACGATGGTCAGCTTCTCCTTAAGGCTGAGTCATAAGTAGTGAGTAATATCCCCAAGAAGGGGGTACACAAAGGACCTGTCCCACTTCTGAAGCTGCATGTTGCACCATGCTCATCTAAGAATGCCTGCTTTATTTCAGCATTTTCCTTTGAATACATTGCTGAAGACTCCCCTTTTTCTATGAAGCATAGAAAGAGGATTGTTTGGCTGCAGCAGATTCTTCTATAGCAGTTGCCATCTTCGATCCAAACTCAGAGGCCTTCCTTGAAGCAACTGTGGGGTACGAGCCTGTAGCAACGGCGCTGTGGAGACAAGCTATTCCTAACTGCACCATGTGCTTCACCCAAGACCTCAAACAATTCAAAGTTACTGTGCTCAGTTTCTCCCTATGGGATGAGGCAGCTAGTATCCACCATAAATGGATGCAAAGACTCAGCTAGCTGCAGCACTGAAACATCTCAAAAACAAAAACATGTAGAAACATGTTAATCAATACTACTACAGGGAGGATCTCACTTTCGTATTTGTATTCTCTGTTCTGTAAAGGTACTTACATTATTTCATGATATTCATAATGAAGACGAATTGGAACAAGCTTGTGAAGTCTTTCACTCTTAAGATGCTTCCTCCTGTGCTTGGCTCCCTTTGGAGACACTTCTCTCGAGTTACAGGCTATCAAACAAGGGATTCACATCACTCATAGTACTGGTTATCAAACAGTACATCATTATATATAGTACATCATTATCGAGCGTCCTAAGGCTACAGGTAAACACAATGAGAAGAATTGGGCCTAACCCTCAGAGCTGTTCAGCCCAGGACAGCCAGCAAGGGGAGGGAGAAGGCTCTGGGTACTTTAGCTCTGCACATTGGTCGGTCTCGCGTGTCCACCCCACAGCCTAAAGATAAGGAATGGCGCTGTGGCACAACAGAGGTCTAGTAAAATTGCAAAGCGTGCCCAAGGTCCAGAGATTCACATTCCTCCCACACTATGAGTCTAGCAGATCTCAGGCTGTTCCTGCACCTGGAGCTCAAGAAGCTGGCTCCCATGCTATGCTAGGAGAATTGCTGTCTTGCTTTGCAACTGAAAATTGCCATGCCCATGAGTAGAGCCCTGTGCCCAAGATAAAGAGCCCTCTTGAACACGAGGCCAGAACCCCAGTTCATCTTCTGCACTAGGAAAAAGGCCAGGGTGATTGTCATTACCCAGGTTACCTCCTCCTCTGTTTCTACTACTCTCAGCATCTGCAATAATATCTGCTGACCCCACTCCCTGTCTCAGCAAGACCAACATCTCTGAGGACCAGTATAAAGAGCCTCTTTGTTTCTGGAGTAGAACCTGCAGCAGGTTCCCCCTCAGCCCATTCCCACCCTACTGACAGTACTCAGATCTTTCTGAAGGAGGTACTAAGCACTTTGCTTTCAATTTCCACCCTGTGATCAAATCACTTTTCTAAATTGGGCTTTGACATTTCCCTGCCTTAATGCCACTCACCAGTTACCAGGATCTGCTAACACTGTCTCTAACTAAGATATTGTCAACAAGTAAACTAAAGGAAGAAAGTAGGAAGGAAAGAAAAGGAGCAGCACAAAGGGACAGGCTAAAAGCTCCACACCTGGCTGGCACAAACTTCTTTGCAAAATCCCTCCCTCTTAGAGGAAGGAGTCTGCTGAGGACCACCACCTCCTGAGCACAGCATTTTCCTCTGAAAGTTGAAATTTCCTTATTCAGAGAGGTCACATATGAGGACTTCAGAGGATGGAGAGAGTAATTTTGCCAGCCTCATTCTGCTTCCTGCTCCCCCAAGTCAGGAGAGTAATTGTAGAAACCCCGTTCTTGGATACTTATCCAGGTTGGAGGTTTCTCGTCCACCACCAAAAACTATGACATTCTGCCTACGTAGCCTTTCCACATGTTGTCTACAGGACAGGTGAAAGGCTTTTTTGCAAGCTCAAGTCACACTGTTCAGACAATAAAATGTAACTGCTCCAAACATCAAAGATGGGAGTTGAGGTTCTGTGTGTAGGTACTCTCCTCCCCTATCTTAAGGCAAAAACCTGTATGCTACAAGAGTTGGTTACTGTGTAGGTGCCCATGTTGTTCAAGTTTTCTAAACGCACATATATTCACCTATACAATATTCACAGATACAGTTCTTGTATATTTCTCTATAACTCACCAAGACTTTAAGGCCCTAACCAATCTGAACCACTGTAGGTGACAGCTAACATAAGATGCTGGAGAAGAAACAGTCTAGAGACCTGTAGTAACTCACTCACATACTATTATTATATGAATTTAGTCTGTCCACAGACTACACCAACTGCATTGAATAAGGCTTGTCAGCATTTAGTAACCCTCTGATGAGCCCACGAAAGGTTATGCGAACTGTTATGGAAGACAAAGCCATAATATTCCAGCACATTATACAGGATAATTCCGACTTCACATCCAAAATGTTTCTACTTATTTATTTTATTCAGCCAGTTTACAGGTTTCAGTAAGAAAAATCCTCCAAAAGAAGGCAGAACTTGACAAATCCTCATGATCTAGAAATAAGCAGTCATATATTAAAAACAGTAAGTTAAAAACCCACTGAGAAGCCTAAAATCTCCAGTCTCCAAATGTCTTAACACTTTTTTCCCCCCCCCCCTCTCTTTGCATGTAACTATGGGCTGCTACTTATGGAAAGCCTGGGAGCCCACTTGCCTACAGGTCTGAGCACTGGAAATCAACTGTCCAAGGCTTGTGCATTTGAAAATCAAAAACAAGGCATGGCTGCAATTTGCATTTTAGCTAGTACCCACTAGAGAACTGAGTTTTTGTCAGGAATTAGGGTGGTTCCAAAATAGCTGTCTGCTGCCCGATTTCCATGATCCTCTTCTCTCCTAGGCGTAGGCTTGAGTACTCCTTTGCTTCTTTCGTCTACCGCACTGCCTGGAACACTCAGAGCAACAAGTGAACAGCTTCTATCTTACCTTTCTCCGAAAACTTCATGCTTACAGCAGGTGTATCTCTCAGGCTACTACAAGACAGTTGTTTTTATCCTCCCATCTTTGGCCATACAAGTACCTCATAGCAAATGCCATTTGGCAAGCGTTACACAAATAGGCAGGAAACTGAGGTTAAACCTATGACCTACCCATCCTGCTTCCAGTGGCCAACTACTCCCTGCAACACCCCTGCAGCTTCCTGCTGCTATTTTATGAACAGTTTTGCATTATACATTAGAAGCACCTGATCTGTGAAAACATGCATAATGCACAGAGCCTTCTAAAATTTGCCTTTATTACAATAAATATGGGTTAAGGGAGCAGTGCAGTGTTTGGTATTTTGGGGGTATTTTTTTGCTTTGATGCAGAAAGGTCATTTACTGATCTAGTCCTCTTCTTTTCAGTACTTTCTCCAAGTTCCCAGGATATCATCAGGAACCTGAACTAACAGACAATTTATTCTCTACCTCTTACATAGGATTCACAGCATGCTGGCATGCAGGTAGTTTAATGAGTGCAGTACAGATACCCAGCCAGTACAGAGATGCTTAAAAAAAAAAAAAAAATGTTCCTAGTCCTTTACCTTATTCCAAAGGCTCACTGCTACTTCCCATGCAACTGGGCTACAACATCTAAATCTCAGCAAGTTTGATGGGTTGATTCTTGGCTTTCCACAAAACAGCAGTGGGACTTGTTCTGCAAATCAGAGTTCTGGAACCAGAAGGCACAGGAAGTACCGTGCAGCTAATCTGTGCTAATTCCAGCCTCAGACTCATTAAGGAAAGAGATAATGATGACATTCAAGTGTACACAAAGCCCAGGGGCTGAGTCAATATCTTTGTGGCATCAGCTTTGGCAAAAAGCCTATAAATAACAAGATCTTTGAAGGAAGAGGCAAGCTCTATATGCACTCCCCTGCTTTTACTTCCTATAGCACTTTAAGTGAAAAAAAAAAAAACAACCTGTTCATAAGTAGTTTTTAATGGATTCATGTGATTTTTAAAGAGAGGAAAAAAAAAAGATATAATCAAACAAACAGAAAAACAATACAAAACCAAAGCCCGCAAAACCCCAAACTCAGATGTTCCCAATATCACTGGGATATATTTAAAAGCTACACCACCTCAAATGTTACATAAAGTAATTTAAAAAAAAAAGTCACAAATAGAATTGCTTCCCTAACAGTAGTACGTCCAGTATTTTTTATTAGCTGTCCTAGGAAAAGTCCAAAATATGCTTGCAAGGACTGTTAAAACTGGCAATGTGGAAGCCTTCTTTTATGAAAGACCCTACAGTAACACCCTCTCAGTGGCCAACAGTAAAAAGACATTTCTGATCAAATCAGCAGGTTTTTTAAGTCATAAAACCAGTTCCCAGATTTTCATCAGAGTTTAAGAACAGGTTGCCAAGCACAAGTCCTGTCCTTCCAACAACAACTACTGTGAACACATCCACATCAGGCAGGTTTGCTCTATTAGCTACCATCAAGATGGACACTGAACTTGGAGATCTTTAGAGGGAAGGTACCATGGAAAGACTAAGCCAGGACCACCTGGCTGGCCTGGCAGCAAATCCTTCCGCCACTCCAAAGGTCAGATCTAGAATGCTTCACCCTTTTCTCCCAAAAGCACAAGTGAAAGGTGAAGGGCACAAGGACACCTGGCATACCCATATCAGGTACACTGCAAACGGCACATTGCTCGATATCGCCATTTGTGGAGGACAGGGCCCTTTCACACTTCACCGTCCTGCCTACGTGAGGCACAATTTACCGGCAGTGTGAAAGGGGATGCTATCCCCATGTTACCAGTCACGTATGTGTTCCCACAGCAGGCGATGACATGAGGAGTTCAGCTGCCCCCTCTTCCCAGCTGATCATGACTATGTCCTCTACACAGTGCTGCGCAGACTTCTCAAGTGTCTTTTTCTTATGTGGCAGAAGATGTAAAGGCCAGCCCAGCTCAGCTAACATCACCACCACAGGGCAGAAAGGGTGCTGTGCTGAAGCTCTGCCACACTTGCACCGGACAACAGGGTTTCATGAGCATCTGTATCTGTGAGTTTGGCATATGAAGCCAGCAAGTGTGAGAGGCACCTCAGGGTGCTTTTCTTTTTTTCTTTTAAAAAGGCAGGGGGAGTAGAAGAGAGAGGGCTCCTTCATAAGCTAGAGCAGCAACATTGTTTGCTAAATCCTTAAACAGGGTACAGGTCACAGGAGTTCAAGGAAAGTAGTTTTTCATCCCCTCCTCTCAAACCTTCACATCAAGATCTCCCAGCCAAGGCAAAACATTAAGTGCTCCTAATTATCAACTCAGTCGCTTCTGTCCTTCATGGAGTTTCCAGTTCTCAGATAACCAGATCTGATTCAAGCTCACCAGCTTTTATTTTTGACAGCAGTCTCAGAGCTCAGTTACCAGCCTTGGACAAGAAGGCTCTCTGCTCAGCTCCAGGCTGGAAGGGTGTAGACAGATGCTGAATATATTACAAACAAGTGGACATGAGCTGTCACTCCCGAAGGAGAAGGAAAAGGCACACTGAGGAAACTTTGTCACTGTAAATCAATTGGAGGGGGGTCCGTTAAAAGACCTTCAGACTGCTTTTATTCCTGCTATGCACCATGCATTCATCAGCATTAAAAACAGGGCCATGAAACAATACACGGGTGGTCGTTTAAAACTGCTGCAAAAGATCTCACAGAGAGCATTAGGGAGCTACATGGCTACTGTGAAATGGCTCAAAAAAAAAAAATCTCTTTAATCTGATGGGGTATGGAAAGAAAAAAAGTTTCCCATGACCGTCTTCCTCCAAGAAAGGCAGTACCAATCTACCACTAATATCTTTATAGATGTCACACGTAATACCTAGGGATTTTGGTACTATCCCATAATTAGCTACTGAAATAGTAAGATTCATCAGATCAGCAGAGCTCTGCACCTTTCATTCACAGGAGTGCTGGTGGACTGACTCCTCCCTCTCACCCGCACCTGTACACCATGCCCCAGAAAATCCCAAACGCAGGCAGCCAGGGTTGCTGATTACAGCAGCAGTGCAGCTGCAAGCTTGGTCTGCTTTGCATCATCACTCATTGTATGCAACCTCAAGGCAAGAGGCCTTTCCTGCTCCAGATTTGTTTGATTACAGTGGGATCCCGACCCTGGGGTTTTACCCTTCAGAACTGCTGCGGTACTAATGCATTATCACACTAACAAGAACTAATCTGGACCACGTGTCTGGCTTAGCAAAGGGCAGAAGGGTTGCAAAGCACATGGAACTGAAAGTCCCCAAGTCTCCTGCAGACAAAAGATGCAGCTCACTCGACAAATATCAAATGACAGCGTAAAACACTGCTAGCACTATTTATGCAAGTGTAGTTTTGCAAACTTTAAGAGCAGGGACTGAGGGAAGTGGAAACAGAGGAAAAGGAATGGTAGAAGAAAACCCTTTCCAGCAAGTCTTTTCCCATCCATCACAGGTAGCCAACTGTTCCTGACAAGGAACTCAGAAGCGAGGTAAGGTAGATGCAGAGTGGACTGCTGATGTCATGGGGCAGCTCTGAATGGGCTGATGCAATCAAGTCCCTCTGCCCTGATTGTACATTTGCCCCTTCATTTTAGACGAAGAAGGAGCCAAACCCAGGAGCTTTTCTTCCCTATAACGGAAGGCTAAAACCACTTTTCTAAATGCTAGTGTTGTTCTGAAATGGGTTTATCTGGTTTACACAGACGGCCTCTCTGGACACTACTTGCCATTGGACCTCTCTGCCTAAGTAACTCCATTAGCACTGTCTGAAGTCACAGGTGAACTCTCCAAACACACGTGGCCAATAAGTTGTTCATGTTGTTCACGAAGGGTCGAGTTCCACCAGCTTTCATAGTCCATTTTTCATTGTAATGCCAGGGGAACATAGGTGCAAATCTTTCATGCATCTAGTGGAGGATACAGAGTGTCTAGTCATCAGGGCCAAGTCTAAAAGGCAGTTCTTTCTATTTGGGTTATATGACCTGCTGCCAGACCAGGCCTTGGAGAAGGCAGCATCAGAAGAAAGTCATGTTCCTGAAAGAATGAAGGCTTACCAAAGGTCTGTAATGGGAGACAAAACCATTCCCCTTTAGGTCATTCATCTGAAACAGGCTTCTAAGTGATAGTGACCTAAACTGTTCTAAGCTGTTCCCACTCAACCACCATTTAACAGCGTGAAGTTATGCATAAGCTCAGGACACCTCTTGCTCAGCCATCACTGGACAAGGATCTGCTCTCTCACACTGTGCTTCAGCACTACTTGCTTGAGGATTGAATGGGACAGCGAGAAGCTTCCCCGACACTGCTCATCCTTCAAGGCAGGGATGAGAAGCATGTTGCCAGCTCTGTTCTCCTAGGCTTGTCTGCTGTAGGAGGGAGGAGGATTTTTCTCTTGTGGGGCAGGGGCAGTTCATTAACAGGAGAAGCTTTTGAAAGAGTAACATGGATGCATGGCAAGAAATGAAGTCTCAGCAGTCAGCTAAGATCACATGCTATTTCTAGATGGCTTACGGACATACACCCACAATACAAGTCATCAGCTGTACACAGGTGGGGCTAAGGCTACCAGCCAATTCCAAATGCAGCTTGCCCCAAAGAGCCAAAAACACCCCATCAAACAAACAGCCCCACAGTTATGAATATTTACCACGTATTTCATAAGAGCAAACCAAAAGTGCCAAAGTAGGTAATAATCCTCCAACACTCGGGTATCTTGAACAAGGATCCACAGCAACCAGACCATGAAAATCCGTGCAGGTTGAACACCTCCCTCATTTATTCAGCCATGGTTTGAAATTCCTGTTCCATTTTTATTTGCAGAAGCCCTCTCCTGCTTTATCATCTTATTAAGCACACACACACAGACAAACACAAAAATCACCATCTAAACTTAGACTGGAGAAGTTAGCTCTGCTGTAAATGTCACCAGGTTTAAGCCATGGCTGGGAGAAGAGCGAGTTTGTGTCACTGTCAGTCAAAAGTCAGGCAGAGACATATTGCTGTATCAAACACCATGGCCAGCTGTCTCCTCTAAAGCAAATGCAGAGTCTATTCTCAGAACCTGCAAGCGCTTGCTGTGGCCATTAATAACCAGAGGAACTGTCAGTAACCTGCAGCTCTCCTAAGGCCCTGCTCTACACACCACCACTTCATGTTACAGCCTCACTCTGAAAGGCTTGAAATTTTAAGTGGAACTGCATCGCTCATGGAAAACAAAAACATTTTATATATGAATCGATGCACCTGCCTCTGGTCTGCAGAACAGCACACACAAGCGGACTGAGCTGAGCCTGCGCTCAGCTCACCTGCGTCATCACTCAGGTATGTGCTGCAAAGAACCAGCATTTGCTTTTCACTGTCCCATCCCCCCAGTCGCATCCCATTACAGAGTGACAGGGAGGCAGCCTTGCACCTGGAGTCTTTCATCTCTCAAAAGGGCTCCCTGAGAATATAAGATTCTTTGGGAAACAGGTGGATTCTCAGTGATCTGGGAGCAAACCCCATTGCTTTTGGCTGAATGATTCCAGGTTTGTGGCAGTGCTTATGGACAGCCCACTCACTTCTGTTTGCACCTCAGACATGAAAGGGTGCAGGGAAGGGGGATGTCTTGTTATACACTACAGACTTTAAATTTCCAGTACAGACCTTTTAAGGCAGAGCAGAAACAGTCCCTAGAGAAAAAGTAGAGTAACTGAAAAGCAGACATGATTTTTGGCTTTCTGCATGGAGCAAAGTTGAGCAGTACCTAAAGGAGAGGAGGAATATCCCACATCCTGGTCCCTAGTCATGCATATCACTGGAACTACAGCCACCAGCACCTGAGCACTCCTTGCCCACCACATTACCAATCACCTTCCTATTTATCCAATATCTGAAGATCATCCACTAAAAAGAACCTGCATGTCTACAGACGACATAGTCATTCCTTCAATCCTTCTCTGTCATCATAAGACTGATATAAGTATCAGCCAGAATCATAAAGGTTGCCAAGACACCCACGTGCTCAAGTGATGCCACCCAGCTACTGTCTCCTGGCCTCCCTCTGGCTTGGTGATCTTCTGTTCAACATCCTCACACGTTTTTATTATACACCTGGTACACAGAAGTAGTGCCACAGTTATAAGTGGTCCCAGCTCCTACAAAAAGAGTCAAGCACACAGTTCTCGCCCTTCCTGCACGGCTGACTTCACCCTTAGCACATTTTCAGAAGTGGTTCAAGGGGCCTCTTGGAAATTCAGGGATCAGAGTCTGGGCTTCTCTGTTCCCTCTTGCAAAAGTTGTGCAAATCACAGTCCTTTTTAAACCCCTTGAGCTGTTACAATGCAGAACCATAAACTTATCGCAGCCAGATAATAAACAAGAGGTGAGAGATGTAAAGTTCCAAGGAGGATAAGTTACCTTGCCAGAAATTATTAACTCCAGTCACATTTTCATTAACAAGCCAGGATCTCCACTTTTAAAATACAACTCCCTTTCCCATTCCATCACACTACTTGATAAGCTAAAGCCACCTGTATTTACATAGGTCAATGTTTCTCATTTAAAAAAAAAAAAAAAAAAGAGGGATTAGCTTCACTTCAACATAAGGAAAACTCCAGAACATTTTCAAGATAACGTATAAACCGATATTTGCAGGGTGGCTCTGATTTTATTCCTTTGACTGTGTCAGTTTTGTTGTTTACAGGAAGCTTGAAATGGAGACAAAATAAAGGTATTCTAGTCTGAATCCTACCCTGCTCCTACAATGGGAGCAAACTCTGCTGTGCCATCCGTACTTGTGGCATAAAGGGCAGCCATGATCACAGAAGCAGTTAAGAGAAAGGGGGATGTCTGTGTTTAACACACACTCTTTATTTAGCATAGATTTCATTTACTATGGAGGTTCACCTACTTAATATTATGAACACTAAGTCCTCATGCTGGAGCACTTGTTAGCAGCTTGCAACCTGTAAGTGCACGAGTGAAAGCAGCCGAGGAGTCAGAAAGGAACTCGCCCTCCGGAAGAAAATCTGGTATAACTTGTAGCTGTAATGTCCATTGCCCCCTCAATCAGGAAGTTCAGGACCACCTCAAGGTTCACCACAGAGCTAAGGAGAAAGCATCACTTTCTCTCCCACCAAAAACTTCAACAACAAAATCTTTTTCATGGGTTCTCTAGAGGAATTTTCAGCTTTTTGTTTAAAAAAAAAAAACCACCAAACCCTTTCCCTGTTTAGTTTTGATTAAAGTTGAGAGTTCCTACAGAAAACATTTGTCACTGAAGACCTGATTTTGTCAAAGTTTTCAGCCACATTCTGTCATGATAATGAAAATGCCTTCATACCAACCCAGTTACAGAAGATCAAAGACCACCTGACTTGTTCTGTGAGTCATTTCGTGCTAATCTTGTTATACAGGCTAACAATAAAATCAGATGTCTGTCCAGAGCCTAAAGGCCTTGCTGACCTTCTGTGGTTAAAGCACTCTTGTTTCTATGGCTAGCAGCACTCATGGGAAAAGGAAGGCCAGAACTGCATCTAGTTGCTTTTATCTCCTCTTGCCCAAAAGCTTGTTTGCAAAGGGTTAGCAGGAGGCAGCTGAGAGTAAGTGCAGGTAAAACTCAAGCTCATCTCTGGATCAGAGCAAGACTAACCACATCGCTGCTGTTTAATAGATGTCATGCCCATTCGCTGTTGCCCACCCTTGGTTATATCACCACCGTCTGCACAGCTGTGTGAAGTCCCCTTTATTACTCAACACAGGCTGTGAAAGCACCACCAGAAGGATAGATTTAGTCACTGGAGATAAAGGTGTCTTTGATGCCAAGATTTCAGTATTTGACAAACTTTTTCTGGATTCCCTTTGCAGTACCAAGAGCTAGTGCCTTGAAATTCCACCTTACATAGCTTAAGTCACATAGGTTTTAATTGGGCCTGTGTATACTAGGGCAAATCAAGAGATTCAAGGTGGATCTGAGTGCTTCTATCCAACTATCTGAGGTTATATAGGCTGTAAACCCTTTGCTCTGCATTACAGGGGAAAAGGACGTTTTCATGACTACAGACCTCGACAACAATTTACCATGCCAAAGAGGTCACTGTACATCTTCATCTGGCCCACTGGCTGCTACAAAGCTGTCCCGCTGCAGATGAACCAACTTGTCGGACTACCTGAGAGCTGGTGTACGAGCATGCTTCCTGCCTAGGACACAGACCACAGGAGCTGCCAGCCACAAAACACCACCCAAAACTGTCAAACAGTACTTGAACCAAAGAAGCCCTCCCCATATCTAAGAGCATTCACAGCCTCTTACATTTCATTTTATATTCAACATGTTAAAACTGACATGCAATAGACACCTTGCACTACAGTGGATGACCAAGAAGGATTCAAGTACACAATCTACTTAAGAAGTCAGACTAAGGAACCTGCTAATACATCTCTAGTCCTGGACTCGCTCTGCAGCAATATGGACGCTCATGTCCCAACCACTCACAGAGCCTTGCAGCTAGTTAGCCCTAAGAGGAAGGTGGCCAGACTCCTTTTCTGTTCAGTGCTGGCTGTCAGTGCTGCCACAAGACATGATGGCACTGTAGGGAAAACACAAGACCTGACTGCGTGCATTAGAACAAGAGCAAACAAACAGTGTAGCATACTTTCTATCTCATATTTGATATGTTATAACCATGTCCACTAACCGATCAGGCTGTGCTCTGAGACCAGCTCATCTTCTGTACTGCAAAAGAAAAACAGTTCACCACCACAGTGACAAAAGCACCAAGCTGTGACCTTGAGGTAGATTCACCAGCAGAGCTCTTAAAATGCCAGCACGCCATTCAACTCACTCTGCTGCACGATCATCATCACAAAGTTTAACATGAAATCCAAACAGCAGGAAAGGAACAGACAAGCTTTTGTGCTATCCAACAGGATGTGTTTAAACGCTTTGTTACAACTAACAGGGCAAGTTATCCATTTTAAAACCTGCCTCATTTAAACATTAACTGTCTCCAGATAGTCATGTACAACTTCGGGCAATAATCAGCCTCCCAAACAGCTTTTTGAAAAGCTTCTGCCCCTGGAACAGGGAGTACCATGTTTGAATCTTTATAGTAAAGTCAACATTTTAAGCATTTATTATTCCAGATTATTATGTGCAAGTCAGTTTGTCCTCCCTTGTCCCACACATGAAATACAGCCACGGGCCTTTTCCACTTGCCCAGTTCTTTGCAGTGGATTTGCGCCATTGTTAACTTGAGATTGACTTTTGTTTTGACAGCCACCCTTATCCTGGTCGTTCCTCATTCTGTTCCTGTTCTTGCTGCTTCTGAAGTCAGGGATGAGGCAGAACCAGCAAAAAAAACAAATATTTCAATGACTAGAGTGATTTAAGGTTTTGTTCACCTACTCGGAAAACTAAATTCTCAGAGAATGAACCCCGCAGAGCAGAGTCCAGATCTATGCTGAAGGGGAACAGGGAGGGCAGTGGTCTAACACATGAAATAAAGTAGAAACAGCATCAGGTGATCTGGCACTGTAGGGAAGCATCAGAAAGTTGCCACAGTTGACACATGGGAGTTGCTGTAGAAGTTAGTTACTGCCTCTCTGATTGCCTCTGAAAGCAATTATCTGTCAGGAGGCGAGATGAACCGAGACAGCCAGGAAGACATACAACCTCCCCCATGCATTGCAAAAAGCATCCTTCTCGGTGGAGACAAGGGGATCAACAAGGGAGGCATCTGGTGCAAAGCCATCTCACCACTCTGGCAGCCAGATCTGAGCAGGCAATTTAGCTTCACCCATATTTGGATGGGCACAGTGATAAGCTCTCACCAACATACTGTGCTTCTAGTGGTTCAACGTGGCCTGGATGGGGGTCACCAGGTTTTAATAAAGCAAGTACCTCCAAGAATACAGAGGACACATGAAAGGTACACTGTCAGCATTCATCTAACATCTTCAGAGCGGAGACAAAACCCCACTCAGGTTTTAGACCATTGCCACAAACAAATCTGCTACAATCAGGTGCTGATCACTGCAGGACTGGGCCAAGAGGATTCCAGATGCAGGAGACCATGTTAGGAACCACATAAAGGTCCGAGCTCACTCTCTAACAGTTATGCTAGGTTTTGGGATGGTAGTTCAACCTTTTTCAGTTTGCAGACCCCTAAAAACATTTTCCCATGAGGGTACAGACCCTCCAGAATTTTCCTGTACATAGAAATTTGTCAGGCAAAGAAAAGCAAGTTCACTTGAGTGACACACAGCATCATGAGCTTTATGCCTGGACCAAGGAGGCCATACCAAATGGCAGAGTTTGAGGAGGAGGCCAAGAGCAGAGCTGTTTCCCCATGCATCAGCTTCAGGGCTGACACATGCCACTTTCGCGTCCTGCTCCATGCCTGCCTTCACCCTGATCCCTGGCCGGCTCAGCACCCATGGCTCCATCAGGATAGCACCTCTGAGGCACCGTTGTCAAGGGAACAGGCTAGTCCACAGAGCTATTTCTGCCAAGAGTTCAAGCCATGCCCAGCTCTATATCCCAAAACCTCCTTCCAATGAGAGGACAGCAAAGCTGACACTTCCATTGCTCTTTCCCTCTTTCTTAGCTGAACCTGGAGGGAATCATTTAGGGGAACGGAGGGGAGAAATATCTTGCGGGGAAAAAAAAAAAATTGACAGTGGAAGCAGCAGTGGAAAGAAAGCTGCCTGTCCTTGAGATCCCCCTGCACCATGAGTAACCAGATACTGTACATGCTACAGAAGCCATCAAGCGCTGCTGTTCCCAGCCTGATAACGTTCAAAGAATCACCTGTAACACTAACCAAACGGAGGTAAGCTACTGCTTCCACTGAGTCCTAATCACAAGGTGATAGGCCACCTGGAACAAAGGGAGGTGGGAGAGGAGCAGGGTGAAGGGAAGGAAGAGCTTGTATCTACCAGCCAACCTGCATGAATTTGAAGAACAGTTTTGTGCACCAAGAGCTGATCTCAAGATCCAGGCTTGGAGTAAGGGGGGGAGAGCTCAAGTGGGGACACACAGAATCAGAGCCATACGCACAGACTTTGGCTTTAAAATTAAATTCCCTTTCAAAAGAGGGAAGCTGAAAACTCTTTGCTCAGAGAATCAGGCTGAGGACAACTCAAGCACATGTGGAGGGACTATAGGTGCCTGCCTACGCATTACTATTTGTTTAGAATCTTAAAGTGTAAACAGCACAGGGAGTTAACCAGACAGCAAGGCCAGAAGATACTGGGTTGAAATTACAGATCTGGTAATAAACATAAGAGAACATTGCATGATTTTCAGCATGTGGTCTGCAGACTTCAAGGCCCATGAAGAACAACCATGGAAAGCAAGCTGTATGTTTGGGGTTTACAGAGAAGGCCAAGCCCCCGGAAAAGAAAATTAAGGCCCCATGATTCAAGAAAAGGTTTGAAGCCCTGCTCTAGTTCATCTAGAGCATGGATGAGACTTTTTTCACAAGGCATATTCCTCATCGTGGTTTTAAGGGAGTCTCCTTCAATCCCACTGACACATTTGCAGACCACCCAGCTAAGGGGGTGGAAAAAAAAAAAAAAAGACTTCACCTTCAACACAACTCAGTCTGTCAGGTCTAACCCCTCCAACAGCAGCCAGTACCTGGTGTGTCTGACAAAAGAACAAGCACCTTATTAAACTAACACAAGACAATCTGCTCCAATTATGAATAAAGACTTAAACCTGTAGAGAGTGGGGTAAAAAACAAAAGAACCATAGCGATGACGAGTTTTCTTTCCAAAAACCTTATAAAGGTTTCTCCATTTTCTATAATTCCCAGGCAGGAGTCGGGGGAATTGAGTAACATCCCTTTCTTGATCCCCAAACACAGAGCTGTGCCAGGTCTGCCAATACAGCTGTCCAAACACAGCATATCCATGTTATACATCCAGTAAGGCTCCTAACCCAGCCACTAACCTCCACGTTCAGCAACACACGTGTTGTGACTGCAGCAAAGTGCCGTGAGCAGGCGAAGACGTACCTCCCTCCTCAGTACAGAGGGCGTCAGCGTGACGCGTGCTAACCCACACAGATGTCTTTCCAGTACAGTCACAGCAGCCTCCTGGCAGCTCCTACATACTAATTTTGGCTTGGCATGATTTTAGTAAAAATGAATCATGACAGCAACCAGCAAGTGTTCCACGGCTGCTGCTATCCACACTAATAGCTCAGGAAAATGAACGCGACATGCACACCGCCTTCATTCCCATGAGGCAAGTGCCATCACCTAAATACTTCTACTATCACCTGCGCAAAAGAGGTGTAGGCATTGAGGCTGCTGTCAACAAGTTGCTGCAGCAGCTGCCCGATTCCCCACCACACTGGATAATGCTGCAGATACCTGCTGGGCATCGGAGACAGCGTTTCAAAGATTAAACATGAGCTTTTGAGATCTCATTGGCAAGAGGTGTGTTCTGCTGCCTCCCTTCCCCACCAGTCATGGACACACAATAAAACCTCCCCTCTGGATCCTATCCTGCCACAAGTTTTGCTTCCCCCTCCTTAAACAGCTCTGCAACCACAGCCAAGCAAGGACAGGAACTGGAGCGCTCCCACCAAAGAGAACAGAAACTTGAGATGGGAGGAGAACTTCTTGTACCAGCTCATTCCCCAGCTCATGCCTCCGATCCAAACCTGCTCCTCCAACTCCTCTCCCCAGCAACCACTGCACTTCAGTATTAGTGCTGTGCAGCCTGCAGCGCTTCGAAAGTATTAAATGCTAGTACTGCCTGAACAAAGACAGATTTTAGAAAAAGAAAAAAACACAGACAAAAAAACCCCACACAACTGAGATTTAGCTGCATAAAGTATCTTTAAGAGTGAAGATAGAAGAGAACAGGGAACAAAGTCCATTTGTCCCTATTGATTCACTGTTATCTGCACCTGGCTGTAAAGGGTCATGTTCACCCAATATATAGCTTCCTCTTGTGCAAACCTCAACCACCACTTTACTAATGCCTTTTTTTCTCCTCCCTCTCCCAGAATACAACAGTGGGAAACACTCCCTGGCCAATGCCGCAACACCGAGCTGAGGGACACGCACCCCAGGAGGCAGCGAAATCACTGTGTGATACCCCGGGAAGAGACAAGTGCCAAGCAGCACGTCCATGTGCCTGGCTGCAGCTCCCAACAAAAGGAGCCTTTGTCCCCTGTAGCTTTCAGCACGGCCGCGCCAGAATCAACAGGGATCGATTCCAGCAGTGCTAGGAAACAGGATGGGGCAGGAAAGAATAGGCTGGGCTGCTCCTACCTTCTGCGCACCTCTGACTTGTACTGAGGGGGGCTGCATGTCAAAGGGACCTGGGCTTTTAGGAAGAGTACCGTCCTAAAAACCTTCAGGCACTGGCTAGATGTGGAAGCCATCTTCTGTAGACAGCTTATATATACAAAGCATTCAAAAGTACTGCCACCTAATCACTTCCAGGTGAGAGATCTGATGGTCACAGTTTCCAGGGTGAAAGCTCTGCTCTAATTCATCTCCTGCAAGAAACAACAGGACCTTCCTTTGAAGTACATTCTCCAGCACAAATGGATAGAGCATGTCCTCCACCCTTATTTCCAGATTAGCACTATCCTGCTTGAGGGATGAAAAGAAAATTTGACTTGGACTGGAGAATTCCCCAAAGCACAGAGGAGTCTTTGGAGACACCATAGTTTCATGAATACTTAAAGCTTTCCCAGCAAGGGCACTGAAAAAGTCCCATTTCCCACTCTCTTTCCTGCCTCTACATCATTGTCTCCCCTTGTGCTAACCCAAGCATTTGAGTGGCCATGTGCTGAACAGGATTGAGAAACAAACCTCAATTAAAAATAGCAATACAGATCCATGTTAAAAGTAAACTGGTTTGTGATGTCCCAGCCTGGCTCACAAGGGGTAGAACTCATTTTCTCAGCAACAGTGCCTGCTTACGTCCTCTTAAAGTGTTGGACCATTGTTTTCACTAAGTCACACTGACTGTGAGGGTGGATCTTTGGCTAAAGGACTAGATTAAGTGGCTGGGCAGTTTGAACAGAATGTGTCCCGTTTCTATCCATGAAATCCCTGGAACACATCAAGGTTTAGACTTGCCAAACTTGTATTTCGACAGAACTAAAAATTCACTCCCATTTCTAAAGAGGGAGAATCCGAGCCAAGCCTTTTTCTATTTCAAGATAAGCTGGTGAATTCTGGCCTTGGCACTTCAAATTTTTTTAAACTCTTAATTATACAAGGGAGATGGAGATAAGTCAGCCACATTTTCAGGATCAAACTCATTCAAATTCAAAGTGTTTTAGGAACTAGTTTATTTACTGAAAACTTTGACTTCATTCACCAAGAGTTATTTCCAAACCTCAGTTTTTGCACACTTTCTATAATACTTCAAGGTTTCACTGAAATTCAGGTGTTTAAAAAAAAAAGTGGGAATCTCCTGTTCTAAGCCACATACTGTATGACCCAAAATTATGGAGATAAATCTGTCATGGCAAACTCCAAAGCGCTTCTTTGTACCCAGCTTCCATTTAACTGCTCCATGGAAAAAACATCCAACTCTGGGGCAGACAAAACTTGTTGTATTTTCTACCAGAAGGCATCAAATGCTCCCAAGAAAATGGGAAAACTTACGGGAAGGCAAAACTCAGGATCCAGAGGTTTCACAGGCATCATGAACTCGGTGTCATATCTACCACATGCCTTTCATTTAGATATAGTAAGTATCAAGAGTAACAGGTATTACTGAGCAGGAAATGCACTCCTGAGTGCCCTGGGTCCCTAATTCCATACAACCACTCCAGAGCACAGAGACTATTGTATATTGCCCAAATCGCTAATTAAACTTTTGGATGAGAGAAGAGCCAATGCACCTTGATATGTTATTTCCTCAGTAACAACCACAGTCCTATTATTAAATGCAGGCTAGGATCAAAGAGGCAGCTTCATTTGGATTCTGGTCTGATTGCACAGCTGCCACAGGCAAAGGCTAAAGATGATGGGAAGAGAAAGAAAAATTACAGCAAGAAGGATCTAGAACAACAACTAAATAGATACTACTGTGGAACAACATGGATCCTGAGAAAAAAAAAGTGTTAACTTGGAAGAGGAAGGGTTGCCTGAGTTTTGGCTGGTCTAGAATTAGAGGACAGAAAATCCGAAGGGTGAGTTGTTGGATGTGACACCTTAAGTTTTTCCAAGAGCAGAAAAATACAGTCAAAGCAGGGGCACTTTTTCCTACCACAAAAAGGAGCTGGGGGCACAGCGACATGGCCAGGCTCCTAGGGCTTCCCCTGGATCTCACTGGGGAAAGCCCTTCTTCTTGGTAGCTGTCTGATGAGGGCATCCAGGCCTTTAAGCACTTGGCTTCCTGCCAAGTACAGTGATGGCTGGAGATTACTGTGTGGGGACTGAAAGGAAGATGTGATTGGAAGGAGGAACTTTAATGATGTCCAGCTAATGCTATCAAGAAGTTAGGTGCTTTGCTAAGCAGATGAAAGGAGAGAAATGTATGCAGAATCAGAGCTGATCATCAATATCTTGTGAAGCACAAGTATCCAGCTGCAGCTATTTTTCCACATGCACCTGCCAGTGTGCGTGAAATGCTAGAACATCTTTCTCCGAAACAAACACAGAACCTCCTTCTGTATCAAGAGAAACAAGTACATCACACAAAAGCACTGGTATTGCCCCAGTGCACTGCCAGCACAAAACAAAACACTTACTTTCTCATCTCAGACTCCAGAGCAGGGACAAAAATAAGCCAAAGATGCTTGCTGAAAGCAAGGCAGTCTGTCTCTGCCAATCTTCACCACCACAGACAACACAAGCCTAATAAATTTCTGCTAGAAAGAGCAGGGCAGTCTTATCCGCATTATAACAGTACTGTCAGGAGGAGAGCAGGCAATGTGCGATGGCTTGTTGCACGTATGCATGTATTCAAAGGTTTGTTTTTTTTTTTTCACCCCAGCACAGAATCACTTCCTCGTTATCATTTGCAGATGTCAGAATGAGACCTCTAGAGAACAAGTAACTTGCCCATGGCTATATAAGGAGTCTGCAATAGCAGTAAGAAGCAACCCTAAATTACATGTAGGTCAATACTAAACATTAACCTTTATTACAGAAAGAATGGAGAAACTGTCACAGTCCCTTCAAAACCAGGAAAAGGTGCACTGAAAAACTGCCTTTGTCACAGATGCTCTGTTTGGTTTTGTACACATCATGATGCCTTTCCATATCATTACCCTTCCTTTCTATCATAGTGGGGCTAGTATTCTCACATAGCCCCTGAAAAGGCATAATAAAAATCAAGTGCATGATTTCACAACACCTGAACATTGTTCCTTACCATTACTGAGACTATTGTATTATCAGTACACGCTTGCAGGATAAGATTTCTGACACATAGGCAAGCCCAGCTATTGCTGGAGGAAACAAAGATGTTGACTGGGTTCCTCGCTCTCTTTCAGCCTTCCAGGTTTCAAGAACTGGATGATGGTGAAGGCAGGATGAAAAACTGTTTACTTTTGCAACCTCGAGTCAGCTTTGCACAGGCTGAATCTCAGCCACACAGGGTCTTTTCCTTCCGAAAAGCAAGGACACCAACTACACAGTGAAAGCCAGTCTAAAGGGTTCAAAAGAACATTCCCACATGGTACTTCTCTGACAAAGTGAGACTTACTGCTTGAGAGAGGCTGGATTGAAGCATACAGGATGCATAGATACTAGTCCCAAGATATGTTAACACAGGTAAATACACAACAGTTTCTCCAAGCCTCTCATCTTTTTGCCATCCATGCGTTACTAGCTAGAACTGGTTCTGAAGCCCAAAGAAATGAGTTGCATCAGTCTAGCATTCCTCACCAACAGAGTAAAGGACAGGGAAACTGACTGATCTCACATCACCTCCTCCTCCTCCTCTTCTCCCCCTGCAAGACTCTCCCAGAGCAGCCACAACTGACTTCAGCAGAGGATATCCTGACTTGCACCTTTTTTTTTTTTCTTTACACAAATGGCAAAATCAATCCAAGCCATCCCTGACTGACAGCTAGAAGAAACACTAGAGAGAATGACAGCAACAAACAGAAAGCAGATCAAGGGATTTTAGTAAGGAAGCAGTAGAGCCAAACAGCAAAGGCAGCAGAAAGCATTATACATGAATTTTCATCTCTCAGCCTGTCACCATGAAAACAGATTCTGTTTTCATACATCTTCCTCAAGTTTTCAGCCACTTGTTAACATCCCTGCTTATCCTGGCCACAGCTTCAGGATAACAGACTAAAAAAAAAAAAATCTATCCAGGTCAGTACATGCGCATGGGGTTAGTAGAAGAGCTACAATTACCACTGGGGACAATATTCTACGATTAAAAATATTGTCAGAGGGTTACTACAGTCAGAAAATTAAGGAAGGTGGCAGCGGGGGGAAGAAATTAAGGAAGAATTTGTTCTGTCGGAAACCTTTTCCATTTTTTAAATCTTCATCATGCAGAGACTCTTTACGGGTGAGCACTTAAGCATGGCACAAGAGTCTACCGGGGGGGGGGGGGGGGGGGCAGGAAGGGAACAGGAAGGGCTTAGATAAATACTCACAGCCCAGCTCTGATAAGCAACCCTACAATAACAAACCAGAGCAATTGAACAATACACTCTGCCTGAACAGGGTTCCCCCCACTCCAACTTTTTCTTTTTTTTTTTCCTTTTTTTTTTTCTTTAAGAGAAAGGGACATTAGTCAAGTCTTTGATTTTACAATGTGTGAGGGAGCTGGGGTTTACATTAAAGAGACATGTCTTAGTGCCACAGATCCACTAAGAGCTCAAGGGGAAACAGAGAAGGAAGCTCAGAAGGCAGCAGATTCCAAGCATGACAAATTCACCTCCAAAAAAAAGTCCTTTTTTCATCCGATGAGGGGGAAAAAAAAAAATGCTTTGCTTTGTTACCCACTCCATGAAACAAGGAATTAGTCATCCCTTGAAGAGAACACCTGGTTCCTCAGCATCAGGAGACTGAAAACGCAAGAATAGCTAATTTTTTTTTTTCTGGCCCCTTTAACCCTTGCCCCTACTCATTCTGGCTAAAAATATAGAATAGTTTGGGTTGGAAGGGACCTCTAAAGGTCATCTAGTCCAACCCCCCTGCCATGGGCAGGGACATCTTCAACTAGATCAGGTGGCTCAGAGCCCCGTCCAACCTCACCTGGAATGTTTCCAGGG
>NW_008794888.1:5994178-6003480 GCF_000699145.1 Aptenodytes forsteri | reverse complement strand
ACCTTGAATGTTTTCAGGGATGGGGCATCCACCACCTCTCTGGGCAACCTGTGCCAGTGTTTCACCACCCTCAGCGTAAAAAATTTCTTCCTTAGATCTAGTCTAAATCTACCCCCCTTTAGTTTCAAGCCATTCCCCCTTGTCCTGTCGCAACAGGCCCTGCTAAAAAGTTTGCTGCCATCTTTTTTATAAGCCCCCTTTAAGTATTGAAAGGCTGCAAGAAGGTCTCCCCGAAGCCTTCTCTTCTCTAGGCTGAACAACCCCAACTCTCTCAGCCTTTCTTCATAGGAGAGGTGTTCCATCCCCCTGATCATTTTCGTGGCCCTCTTCTGGACCCGCTCCAACAGGGCTGTGTCTTTCTTATGCTGAGGGCTCCAGAGCTGGAAGCAGGACACCAGGTGGGGTCTCATCAGAGCAGAGGGGCAGAATCACCTCCCTTGACGTGCTATCCATCAATGCTTTATCCATCAATGCTTTTGATACCCTTCCACATCTACAGCATGACTGGCTTTGGACCCATGCCATCCCCAAGCTTGAAGAATGTGCTGCAAGGCACCTCCCTCAACAGTCACTTTGCCTCCCACTGCTCATCACCAGAGGTTGGCAGGAAGGTACTGCAGGCTCTCAAGAAGGACTTTTATTTCCAAGGCCTGCCACTCCATTGTCCCATCCTGGTTTTCATCCACAGCCCCATTCATGAAAGTGAAACCAACTCACCCAGGAAAAACTTGTGTGACTTGTTACTTCACTGGACCAGGGGGCACACATATCTGTATCTCCAGGGCTTTGAGGACAGACATGGTTAGCATCGCACATGCAGGCCCCTGCCAAGGTCAGCAGTGGCGTTAAGAGCATGTTCAAGGGCAGGACTGGGTCCCTGCAAACACGTGTTCCAGGAAGACAAGGCAGACCATCACTCTCTAGGCATTTCTTTGGCAACCCCTTCCTTTCCTGTCCTTCTAGAGTAGCACTTTTTTAGTTAAGAACTGACACAAGTGTCACTTCCCCTGTAGAAAATCTCATTTCCTACACTGGAAGCCCCACTCCAGCCCTCGCTCTCTCCTGTTCTTCATTACCCAGAGTGCAGTTGGATCCTGTTTCCATTCAGCTCTCTAACACACATTTGTTTCTTCTACACAATCAGATCTTCTCCTGCGACCCGGAGACCATTTCCATTCCCTTCCTCATCAAACAGCTCGTACAACTCCCAACACACTGCTGTTCTCAGCCACTGGATATCAAAAGGTTTCTGATGGCCAGGTCGTTCCTTCATTCCCTTCTGCCACATGGCCTCCTCTGTCCACCACAGAGATGGGCAACTCCTCACCAACCCTGCCCATTCACGGCTGGTACAGAGATCAGGCTGCTGTGCAACATCTAACTGCCTCCCATTTGTGATCCCCATGTCCCACCAGGTAGGGCTCTGCTCCTCTTACACCACGGGAGAGGGCTGGAGCTAGAAAACACAGAGGTTTTAGAGCAATTCCAATTTAGCTGCCAAGATCTAGAGGGACAGAAAGATCTTTTATTTTTTCCACATTTAATTCCAGAAGACTTTACTGAGTACCTCAAACACAACCACAACTCACTAGTGACAATTTTAATGACCCAACTTCCCACGCAAGCACCTTGCAATCTGCCTCCTCAAGCTCTTCAAGGCAGGACAGTTCCCCCAGACCTGTTTCTTTGGTTTACTTTTTCACAAGCAGACTGCTCTGTTCTGCCTAACAAGTCTGCCAACTCAAATTCACCTCCTGAGCACCTCTCCCTTCCTCCAGTTATCCATCAACTGCCATTAATCTGCCCTCCTCGATAATCAGAGTAATGCTCTTTAAGCATATAACTATGGCAGGGCAAAGCCACTCTCTGGCTGCAAGCTGCATTAGAGGGCACGGTGACCCTGCAGGTAATGTAATTGGGAATATTACGCTCCGGAGCCTCCAAATAATCCATTTATGGAGTCAGCTCCCCAGAACAGGACATGAGCAGTGCAGAAAAGGCACTTTTGCTGAAAGTGTTTCCTGGCATACCAAGGGATACCTGGCTGGACAGCAACTTACTGAAGTCCTGAATCAAAGTGTTCCCTCCCCCAGCCACCCTGGACATCTTCTCACATAATTTAAGAGTGACTTTGGATGAATCATTTATCCCTGCATGGAAGAAAATCATCCTGAGAAGTGCTAGCAGCATCATTTTCCCCTCCTTTCCTGGTAAGTTGTTCAGGTCATTGGCATCCATACCATACTGCAGTTGTCAAAGTCGATACATTGGGATACTGAAGGAGAAGCCACTCACACTCTTTACCATCACAACAGACTGCTTTTCTGAACATTAAACACTCCCTGGTAGCACTCACCTTTGAGCAGGAACTGAAAAAGAGGCTTTGGCACCCATTGCAGGAGAAATCACACTGGTGCAACATGTACCAGCAGAAAAGGAAAGCTGTGTTAGCACCCATCAAATACCATGAAATTAAATTAAGGTGGCAAGGAACTGCAACATCATTTGCTTTCTCTTTTGTCCCAGAAAGAGAATCAATTAGATTTCATTAATCTGTGCAGCCATAGCCTCACTCCTCATCCCCCTTTACGTACAGTAAGTCACAGTCAGCTTGCCATGCGCATGAACAGGTTGGCAGTCGGGGAGCTTTTTCACCCATGCCTGCCAGCCCGAGCTCCGAGATTCACCGTGAATTCAGCCAGGAGTCTGGCAATCAAGGGTAAAGACAAAGTTTTTTCATTTGACAGTAGCAACTGATTTTTGCTACCGCTTACGTTAAAAACAAAACAAAATGAAGCGGGGGTGATGGGAGAGCCTTTCCTGTTAAGACAGGGCACTAACATTAAGGATGTGGTTACTTAAATACAGATAAAAATCCCTCAAGTGACTTTCAGAAATGACCAATGTAGCACGAACCTCTTTGAAACTGCTCTCACAACAACAGAAAGGCATGTACAAGTGGGAGACTGGCCCAACACCACAGCAACAAAAAGCCGGCCATGGAAATAGGTGACTATTAGTTGCTTGATCTAAACTGAAATCTGAGTAGAAGCAAAGATCTAGCTTAAAAATCTGTATTTGTTGTTGCAAGAGAAAATTAACGCACCTTCTATATTTCTAATATCAGCCTTTAGGAGGCCCGCTTTCCACAAGAAAATAACCATACTGGCAGTTTATAAAAATACACAGTACATCTCCAGGATGCAAGAGCTATTTTCCTCAAGGCAATTCTACAGCATGTTTACAAAAACACACAAATAAATCCTCAGTTCTCCAGATGTTTTGCAAGCATTATCTCTCACCACCTTTGCACATGGCAAATCAGTTAAGCAGAAAGGTTCTCTTACGTACGTAACCATGGGCTCAAACCAACCATCTTGTCTCCCACAGAGGGCACTCAGAAGAGGGACAAGTCTTGAGCTGGTGAACTGGCTAGGGCCCCCGATGTGCATATAGCACTGACCCAAATCCTGACGTTTCAGCCCCTTGAATGTTTTCAACATTTTAGGTTTTCTCCTCCCCCTCCACCCACAGTTTTTGCAGTTTAACTTCTAGCATCGTTCAAGTCTAAATTAAGTCATGATACAGTAGGAGTGGTGCTGTGACAGACAGTAAAGAAAAGCAATTTCTCTTCTTACTGACATGACGCCATAGTTTGGTCTCTGCAGTCACATTGTGCTACATTCACATACTCGCATGCAGTTCAGTGTCTGTCTACCCCTAGGCCATCCAAGCACCTTCAAAACCAGGTTCCTTTTAAAGGCTCCTGCTGCATTAGCTGATTCAGTCTTGTTATGTTACACCTGTATCTCTCACTTCTTCAGATAATTTTGCATTATGCCTGCACTGTACGATAGGTACAGCCCATGTACTGAGCTTGTACCCTAGCATAAATTCAAGGGTTGGTTCTTGGCTATAACCAACAGTATACAAGAAACTGAAACAATAATTATTTCTTGCTTCTTTTTTTTATTTCCTCCTCAGATATATTTATGTTCCCACCCCCTCACCCACCCCCAAACATTTGACTGATAGATACATCATCTTTCCTCCAGGTCTAACTCACTGTTATTAAGCAGACTTTTCTTCCCTGTTCTATAAATACATGAGCTTGCCTTGCTTTGTGGAAGTTTATTGGGAAAACATACTGCTTTTTATTTATCTCCCTTTGCTCGACAGATTTTAGCAGTTAAAAAGAAAGCATAGATATCTCCATCTCCTACCCCTTACTCTTTACCCCACTGTTTATCTTTAATAAGAACATGGAAATGTCCTGCTTTTTCACCACCCAAGCTTCCCAGAATAAAAACAAACCCTGGCAAATGTCATTTAAACTTCACTTTCAATTTTTTCCTCACCTATTTTATATCCTTCCATTGAGAGTTTCAGAGAGTCAGAAAATAAAGGAAAGAGAATGTAAAATTAAGAAGTCGGGTGCTAGCTATTGGTCTACTCAAGCTGAGCCGGGAAAGAGGCTGCTGCCCCAGCTCAGGCACCACGCCACTGCCCTGCAGTCCTGCTGATTCAGCCATACTTGCACCGGGTCAAACTTGGGCTTACTTCCACTTTACCCTTACCTCAGGGCAGATCTTCTCTTGAGCACCCTGGATTGCTAGTCTTTCCCCTGTCCCTGTGCTTGTTGCTGCCCTCCTAGTGCCCCCATCCAGAACTTACTATCAAATGCACCTATTTGTGAGGACAGGCTTGAAAGAAAAACAGGTAAAGCAGCGCAAGCAGAGGGATGGTAACGGGGCCGCAGCATGCAGAACAGAGGAGAAAAGGAGCAGCTGGAGATGACACATCTCGGTAGTAGATGTGGTTTAAGAGTGATGTGAAACTGCTGCCGCAGTGGGAGTAGCTGGGTCAGTTCAAACTGTCGGTCTGAAAGATAAAATTTTATCTAGAGGCAAGTGGATGGAGACTCGCACAAAGTGCTCCAGCAGCAGGTGAGCAGAGCAGAAAACAGGGCAGCAGCACAACCATCTGGAAGTGGTGACTTCTTCCACCAGACCAAACCCAGAGCTGGAAGCAGGCACCTACCTCGAGAAGTGTGGGAGATTAAGAATCTTAAGAGCTTAAGCCAGAGTTTTCAGACTTTGAATGCTTCAACCCTGACACCTTAAGCAGGTGGCCTGACACCAGAGGTCCTGAAAACTCACAGCTTCACCAGAAGACACATAGGCTCTATTAGGGTCATCTTGACCGTTCAGCCTTGGTTTGTCAAGTCTGGGGTGCATGAGCTGCACGTGGTAGACGAGAGTCTACCACTCTACCACATAACTGCCCAAGAGACAGACCACTGAACATACAGCTGTTAGGTGTGCTTGTGCAACCAAGCCATCTTGGCCATATGCAGTTGTATGCCTAATTCATAACTTTCCAGGCAATTTTTTTTCCGCTTGGTTTGCTCTTATTCAAAGCAGGCAGGTAAAAACGTTGAATTCCCCAGAGTTCCTGCTTTTCAGCAAACCAGAGACTGGGGAGAACATGTATCTATCAATACGCTGAAAATAAAGAAGCAGGAAATGTCAGTCAGTCTCTGAGAAAGCAGGTAAATTTCCACCCTACCTTCTGTCTGCCCCAGCCTTAAGCAGATACCAAATCAGAGACCAAACAAAGTGGGCACAACTGTGGAGCTGGGCAGTAGCTACATCGTAGCTCTGCAGTTAATAAGGCCAAATGGCATCACTTAATTCAGCTGGCATCAATGTGACATTCCAGGCACAGGACTACAGCAACATCAATGTCTGTTACTTGGGTAGGCATTTAACACAGCTTAATTAAACCCTATCTATAGCCAACAGTAACACTAGTAAGAGGAATAGATAGCATAAATAGTGCTGTTTGCACAAATCCCCCTTCTCAAGTCCTCCGCCTCCTCCTCTGCAACGCTCATTTTTAAATGCTGATATATTCGCAAGAAGTAGTTTTATTTTTATGCAGGCCCTAATGCAAAATGAAGCAACCAAATCGGGACAAAACGTAAAAGGCATTTGGGGCCATGCCTGAGCTGGAGAAAGAGATAAAGGAGCAGGTGTGTGCTAGGAGGGAGGGGGCAGAACAACTCTTATAAGGCAGAATGATGTGAGAGAGGGACTCCAGAAGGGACAGGCTGGATGCAGAGCCTAAGAGGCTAAGAAAGCTCCTGTACAGGTTCATGACCACCTTGCGACCACAGACATTTGCATCAGCTGTTGGGACACCCTGAGCCAGAGGACAATAGCTGCAAGGGATCAGACATGGGGAAAGATTCAGGAATGGTGCCCTCCACGGCCAGGTTGGGTTACAGAGGGTGGCTTGTCCCATCGAAGTGGGAACATATGGAGCAACACAGATGATCAGCTCTTGTTGGTTCTTCCCAAGCAGCTTTTGAACAGCTCTTCTTCCTTTCCACCTGAGAGGACTGCCTCTACTTCCGAAGAGCTGAAGGATGAGTAACAGCAAATCTGAGAACTGGGCTTGATGGGCCAAGTTCTCCTGCTCTGAATGGGTGTAAGCCCATCGGCTTCTTTGCTGGAGTACTTGCTGAGAATCTGGGCCACATTGTCTTTGGAGAGGAAAAGCACCACAATGCACTCCCCAAAGAGCCTCCTCAAAAACTAAGGCCTCAACTGGAGACTGGGACTGACGGCTTAGAAGACATTCCAGCTAAAACCACCCCAGCTCTAAGTCAATCACCTTCATCCAGCACGGCAACACAGCTCTTTTCACGTACTGTACCCACAGCCTCATCCTAAGGGCATCCAGCCCTGATAACGTATACTTCCTCCCTGAATTATGTATGTTCACCAAGGGCCAGGGAATAAAGAGAGCAAAAGCCTCCAGCTTGGCACAAAGTTCTAGTCTAGCAACTGACTCTGATACCCATTCACAGACAAGTCCCAGACCATGAGCAATTGGATGTAGCGTACCACTACAGGGCTCTACAATCGACTGATCGCATCACCCCTCTGACTTTCTCTGAACCCCCACACCACAGTCAGTCTCCGAACCCTCCCCTCCCAGCCCTGCACATACAGCTGCTCTTCCTCTCCAAAGAAAGCAAATTTCTTTTTCCAATTTCTTCAGCTTATGTATTTTCATAAAAATTTTGCTGTTCAAAGATAGCCTCGCATCCTTGCCTACAAAACCATCCTTACCAAACCTCTGCAAAAATATCTGAAAACCCTTCTAAGTCTTCTGGAATACAGAATTTTACTGAAACAAACCAGAAGTATCTTAATTATCTGAGACTGTCCAATATTTACATTGGAATTGTTTCAGGATAGGGAATGGCCTTTTTTGGTAATATATAATACAATCACACTGCAGATACTAACAAATAAACATACTGTCAGTATGCATGACGAGGGAAACATTATCAGAGTAGGTACATTCTTTCAATGGCTTAAGTTTATTAACACACAGCTAGGCTTGGCTTTTTGCAATGGCTTTTCAGTCTAAACAGACAGAAAAGAAAAAAATCACTAGTATTCTCCTACCGTAGAAGTTGGTTCAATACACAGAAGAATAGCCATTTCTCTCCTCTGCTGAGGAACCTATACCTTAAGGAGTGTTTCAATGCAGAACCCAAGTATATTTCTCCATCTGAACGAATTTAAACTTTTCCTGAGCGCTGTTTCTCTCATAGAACCTGCCATCCCTCTCACCAGAATTTTTCCAAAATATATTTCAAAGCAACCTTTGAAACATGCTGTCCCCTGCCACAATAACTCAGTCCTCTTTTCGGTCTCTTGTGTCAGAATCAACATTTGGACCAGAGGGGTCATGTTCCATCCACAGACAGAGGGGGAAGAAAGTATCTTCCCCAAGACACCACTCGACTGCCTGAAAATTCAAAATTAAGGAGCTGAACATTCAAATTCCAGGAAAGGAATTCCCTGCCTTTAAATATACTATTTTTTCCCCTCAAGTTTTTGCCCTTTTTTCCCCCCCCACAATGGCTGAGGGAGTAGGAATGGAAATAAGGTTGGTCCTTCCACGCTCAGAATCCCGGAGCTGGTAGGATCAAAAGACTTACTATAACTTACAGGAATGGGCAACGTTACCTACAACGGTACTGGAGAGCTACAGGACCAGCATTTCTGTTAAGGAAAAAGATGCAGAGATCTACATTTTCTTCACATGTCAGTCTTTATACCTTATTCGGTATATGTTCACATCTGTCACTGGCACCATTCCAAATAAATCCAATGGGAGACAATTGCTTATTCACTCTGCAAATAACCAGCTCAGAGCCGAGTTTAAAGGTAAGTCATGCATTATTGTTTCTGGCCTGATAAAATGTGCAATCAAGCCAAGTAGCACACAGTTGTTAAAAAAAAAAAAAAACACATAAACTTTTAGCTGTGTTTTCAAACACTGTAGTTACTGTACGATTGAAGTTCCCTTTCTGTCCCTGCTGGCAAACAAGCATTGCAGTTCTGTCTAACGCAGTTTCAAGCAGAGTGTTAGCAATTGCCCAGTGAAAAATGTTTGTACTTCAGCTATATCAATGTCTAATCTCCCTCCTGAAAAGGTAACTTTGAAAAGAACTGAGAAACTAGCATGGCTCTTAAAGCAAGTTTAACAAAAATTCTAAACCTACTTAAAATACACAAACCAAACATGATCAATGAAGAATTACCAAAAGATAAATCATTTCAGAACAGGTTACCAGCTTTCTGAATCTGCATGTCAAATCCTTGCAGAGAGGCCAGCACTTCATACTTTGGTATCTGTATATCATCAAGAGATTAAATGCAGCCCATGGTTTTCACAGAGGGATTAGTTGTTGTTAAGTACTGCTTTCCTCCTTATTGGTAAAGTTTGCACTCTCCATCCTGCCTGACAGTCTATATTAAGAACAAACTGCCACCCAGACTTCTCCTTTCTTCTAAAGAAAGAGACAAAAAGAAAGGCGGCACCGTCTGGCTTTTATGACTCTCTGAACTAAACCCCTCTGGAAATGCTGACTTTCAAAAACTTTAACCTGCCAGCCACAGGTCTGAGCAAAGTTTATTCCAGCACAGCTTAAATAGTAGAAAAATCTATGTTATACATGTGTACTTGCAGAGGTCTGAGGAAACACAGTACCTATTCTTCATTTCATAAAGCTGCTTCATAGTGATTCTGTGAGACCTGTCTAGGTCTGCGTAATGCCCCAAGCTCTGGCTTCCAAGTCTTCCTCAAAGTATAACTAGTGTCCAAACCCTTCCTGAATGCAAGCTCCCATATAATCAAGGAGAAACTTAGGAAAAAAAAAAAAGGGGGGGGGGGGGGAAAAATTAAAAAAAAAACCGGAACACCTCTTCAGGTGGGAA
>NW_008794888.1:5986932-5993972 GCF_000699145.1 Aptenodytes forsteri | reverse complement strand
ATTAAAAAAAAAAAAGGGGGGGGGGGGAGGAGAAGAATTAAACAAACAACTGTACAACCTATTCAGGTTGGACAGTTTCTATTCCCATTTACCAGGGCTGTTCCTTCAGACCACAGAACTACAACTCTAAAGAGAGGTACTTTCTGAGTAGCAGCTAAGAAACAAAACTATGCAAGCAAGTTGGCATAATAAAAATGTAATCTATAACAAAAAAAAGATTCATTAATACTATTTTCTGCTGATAACTATATTTCCAATTTTCCTCTAGGAATGAGGGATGGGACCTACCCCGCAGTACTTGCCAGCTTTGTGAAGATCAAGCAGCTTCAGAGCCTAGCAAAGCCAGGAGGTGTTCCAGGGGAAACCTGAACTGTCTGAGGTCCATCAGTCACTTGCATGCTGAAAAAAAACCTGCCAGGATTTATTCATCCCTTGTACCACTGCCAACAGTTCAGGCGATTCTGCAGAGGTTTCTCACTCCTGTTCTGAGAGTATTAAATAGTCAGCTAATACCATATTTAAAATTGATTTTAACTAGCAAGACAATGTAAATTACTTCCTTCTCTCTTCCAACACCTTCCTGTGAGAGATGCCCCCTTTTAGCTCAGCAGTATGAATGTCAGAATGGTACGGGTTTGCTGGTACTCATGCATTCAGTATTGCAGGTGTTGGAGAAAAGCAAATACACAGTCCCTCAAGAGAAGGCTAAAACACAGGCTGACGCCAAAATGGACCTCGATGCTCTATTCCACCTGCCAGCAGCTCTCAGACAAAGCTTTATTCATATTTTAATATTTATTCCCACCTCATTGCAGTCTTCTGGTCAACATCAATACAGTCTTATCCCACAGCAGAAGCAGCTGGTCTGCACACCCTGGCTTTGCCAGCCCACGTAGGGAGCACTGCACACTGAGCTGTGGCCAGTTGAAGAAAACAGGGATACAAGTCTGTTCTGCTTGGGCAAATTGAGCCTATCTTCATGATAATGTCAAGTTGCCGTTACAGCACCTCTGGGAAGAGAGTCTGATCCCTGCATGTACAGGTAGACAGCCCGGACCGTAAGACGATCCTTGCAAAGTTGCAGAGCGGGCAGCTCAGGTATCTGGTCACCATCACAACAGTGGAAAAAAATAGCCATTCTAACACCTGTCAACCAAAGCTACCCTCTTGTCACTCCAAAATTTCTAAAACCAGAGCTTTATGACACATTTGATCCCAAGCAACAGGGTCTTGTGTCTCTGTCCAAAGAACAAATGAAAACTTGCATTATCCCCAAAGACCCCAGTCTGGCTAGATGCTGAACACCTCAGGCTGCACACAGCTTTCCTGAATGGCTTGGCTAGCCATGTCATTCACTAGTCACGTGCCAAGAGCATTTGTGATGTTGCAAAAAACATTTGTGCCTGGAAACACAAAACCTTGCTTAACAATCAGCATGCACGATGGAGGGAGAGGACAGACAGGTTTGATGGCACCCCCCAACAGATGAGTTCTGTAGCACTAAGTCTATCCTGCCTAGAGCATCACCAAAAGTCTTCACTGAAAAGAGATCTTACAGATCCTACTTTATGGACCTGATCTCACAAGAACTGCACTGAAGAAGACTGGCTGTAAGACTCAAACTTACAGGGAAGATAAATTGACTAGGAACAGGTCTGGGCCTTTTCCAATCAGAAAATTCATCCATCCGTGAGATTCCGCTTCTTAAAAGAAATCTGTTGCCAACATCCAGACAGAGGGGCACCTTCAGCAGGGCACTGTAAGCACCCTGCCATTCAAACCATTCCATGGGCAAGGAAACATGTGGAGCCTGGTTTCCTATTTCACCTCCTCCCTGCCCCATGCAGATTATCTGATACCCAGTAATACAGTCTGAGCTCATACTGGAATCATCTGTACGTTAGGGGCATTAATTCAGATCTCTCTCCTCTATCCAGTGCCTGTTTTCCAGCAACCGTTAGGCACAAAGTACCTTTGAGACTCAACCTGTCACCTAAGCCCTGCCTTCTTGAGAAAGCAAGCTAACAGATATAAAGTAAGAAGCCCTTTCCTTGGCTTCTGGGGAGTTCTCCAGGGGAAAAAAAAAAAAAAAAAGAAAGTTTCGTGCCAGGTCAGCAAGAGAACAACTCTTGTAGCTCTTCAGGCTTTTTGTACGTCACTGGCACAACAAGGCAGATTGCATAGGGTAGGGTGGTTTGGTGGCAAAGCCAAGCAAAAACCATAGAAGCTTTGAAGAGACAGAAGGATCCCAAAGGAAAACCAATAAGGAACTTCCCTGCTCCCAAGTAGGTAGAGGTGATACTTCTCAATAAGAGAGCTTTCTGCATCTACCATTTTTTATATAAAGCCTCCCTCCCCATCTGCAGAGGCTCTACAGATCAGGCAGCCTCTGACAGCCGAATCCTGTATTTAAATTTGGTTTAAGGTTCTTGAGTGCTGCTCATTGGTACAGACTCCCACCTGCTTCAACAGGGCTGAGATTTCATTCTAGGTGTTCTCACCTGCCATGCTCCACCTACTGGAGCATGTCTTATCAGGGGAAAAAAAAAAGTCTTATCAGGGCAAACTCAAAATGCAAGCCATGCCTTCTACAAACCCTTTTCCACCCAAATTACAACCTCTGCATGTCCAGCAAGGGATTACAAGGGGAAAGAAACAAAGCCTAAGGTTCTGGGAAAGGAAAAGATCCTTTCTGGACACAGCCTGTGCTGCTACAATCGTTACATGAGACAAATTAATTGGAAAAAGCAATGGGACATCAGGCCACAGCGGCCTGCCAAAAGCAGTCCTCCGCCTTCCTTTTTAGGGCCAGAGTCCTTGGTTATTTCTCCTCACTGGGCTGCAAATTCTTTAGCAAAGCCTTTGGTTTACTGGCATATAAATCTTTTTTTGCACTGTAGCAGGCAGGGAATAAGCATCAGCAAGCCTGGCTACCAACAGCTGTGGTCATACTAGCCCTGTGAGACCAGGAATACAGCCCAGCCTCCTTGGACTGTGCAGCCAGAGGAGAGCAGAACTTTGCTCTGACAGAAGGTTTAATCAGGGAAACTTTGCAAACATAGATGTGGGTAAACATCGGTGGGATAAACAAAGTAAGCCAAGAACAGAAAGCAGAAGTGACATCTCATGGCACCACGGCAAGTCAGCGGCAGAGTCTACGACCTAAATGATACCCTCTAATGCAAGGGAGTTTGAATGTCCAAACTAAACTTTGACAGGTCCTGGAACAAAGCCTTCCCCTTTGGTTAGGGACAGAGAGGGAGAAAAGGGGATGCCTTGGTTTTTTGGTACCTCAGAGTGAAAACATGAAAAAATATGACAGCCTATTCACGTCACAGAGCACAGACTCCTCATTTTGCCCAGCTCTGTAATGAAAAAGAGAGCAAGAGACCACCACTCCTATAGGATAGGAACTTCCCACACTCAGTCAAAGTCTAGAAAGGGAAAAATAAGTTCATCCCTTTCTACTCTCCACACAAAAAAGCTCCCGAGGAAAAACCTCTCTTTCCAATGTCAAATTTACAATTTATCTCCTCAGACATGCCTATTAGTCTGTATGCAGTTTGAATCGTCAGTTGGTGCCCACACAGCCAATACCATCTTTCCACCCTGAATCTCTGCCTAACCTGCTGCAGGAAAGCAGAGAGCCTGATCCTATGACAAGGACCCTCACTGCCAGCCAAGCAACAAAACCCCAATCCATTTGCTCCCCAACCTCAACTCCCTCCTGGAACCTCGCAGAGGAGTTACCCTCGCACCAGGATTGCATCAAGTCACCGAGACACTGTTTTAATTTGTTAAAAGCAGAAATGTTTGTGCATGTGCAGACTGACACATCCAGAAACAGGACACTCTTCGAGCAAAATAAGAACTGTGGAAACTGGGGAGATTTTTAAAAATTTCAGAAGTGTAAAATAAAAATTGATCACGTAGCAGAAACACAAATTTTAACCGAAATGATGGATTACAGACATAGAGAAAAACAAAACTTCAGATCCTTCCTGGCAAAGTTTAAACGAGCTTGCAAACACTAGGCTCTCTCCGAGACACCATGACATTGGAGGCATTACAATTTTACTCCATTTTAAGAAGTTTAGAATTATGAAAGGTTCAGAGCTTGATGTCTCGGTCTGAAAATCCTTCAGCTAACTACAGGATGAACAAAGCATGACTTCCAGCCTAAATCTCCTAATTGTTAGTTGCAAAGGATGATGTATGAGTTAGCAACAACTGCATGGGTCCTTTCTGCTAGGTGGGTTGCTCTGGACAGAGGCATCAACTTATTTGATACATTTCACTGGACAATGGGCAAATTATTGCCAAGTATTGTACTTGAAGCTACCTGGGGGGGGAGGGGGTGCGGGGGAGAGAGAGAGAGAGAAAGGTTAAAGGGGTACACAGCCCATTTGCAAACAGCATAGTCAACCATTCTGCCCCATATTTCCTGTGGAATTGAGAAAGTGTCTTCCAAAAATAGCCAATAGTTTTGCTGAAAGGCTCAAAACAAACAGTACTTCTGAAGGAATATCTTACATACTTTACATAATAGCCATCTCAGAAGGGAAAAAAGGATGTGTACAGTGTTTCAGTGCGAATTCTGCATTGAACAAAAAGCATCATTCTTTGCTTAACACAAGGCTTAAATTCACCATGAAGGAAATTGCTGAAGTCAAAGCCTCACGGCTCAAGTTGGGAGGGCGATTCCACTCTGAAGGGAAGATTTTTTTTTTATCCTAGATTCAAATCAAAAGGGGATACGTAAAAGGAATGCTGTCAGCTTTTTTAAGCCTCAAATTATACTAGCCTCAAAAAGGAAAGTTCAACCCCACTCAGCATCCCTTCACCAAAATCTAATACATTTTTAAAGTGCTTGGTCTGTTGTGTACCCAGATCTACCTCTGCACGCTTCTGCTTACCTTTTTGTTTTTATTTTTTAAACACCTGGTTTTTGTCTCCAGACACGTGGTTTACCCTTCCTGCTAAACATAGTATCACGTACCACACTTTTAAAACAAAATACCACAAGACTGACACCAGTATAGAGCCGTAAGCACTGGTGCCTTCCTCTTCACTTCATATTCGGCTGTATCTTTCCTCACGAGCTGAAAGTTCACATTCACATGCTTGCCTTAGTGAAAGTCTATCCCTTAGAGACAAGGGTAAAACACCTAACGCTCCATGAAAGAGGAATTGTTAGAGATGAAACTGTAGCAGTATGAAGGGGTCAGTCAGATGATAAAGCAAGCTATACCATTTTTTTCGTTTTTGAGCCCAGAGAGCAAAATTGTTTCATTTGCATTAGGGTAACAACAGCCAAAGGGCCTAGAATTTGTGTTAACTTACTAAGCAAGTGCTTTGGGTTTTGTTTTCCTTTTCTCCTTAGAGGGAAAAGGAGCTGTGCTTTATCCTGTGTAAAGAGACAAACAACTGATTTCAGATCTTGCGAATTACCTGCAATACACTGCTAAACTCTCAGTTATTATTGTTGTTCCCACACCCCCAGTCACCACCAGGGAATAAGCAAGGAAGTGAACTGGATCTCCAGTTCAGAGGAATTTCTGGAAAACTCTCCCTAGGAGAAGAACCTGTGTGCGTTCAGATAAGAAGCCGGGGAAGGGCCTGGCAGGCCACACTTGGCTCCAAGCTGCACCAATAAATACAATAACTTTATCAGCAAGCCAGGAGCTCAGCCTTTACCACCTACCTTAATATTAACTAAAAATATGATTGCCATCTGGTGGCTAACACAGAATGAATTTAGCATCTATGATGAGTTCAGGGTAGACCAGATACAAGAACACAGATTCCCTGTCCTGTCCCCTCCTGGAACCGCAGTAAGGGGAAAAACCAGAGACGTGGCCACGCTCACTCTCGTGAGCTCCGTACTCTCGTATGGAGCGAAGCCAGGACCTTGTGCTGCAGCCAGTTCCATACTGGATCTGCCATTCACTTGGGTTTTTTTCCAAGCAGTCAGGCAAGTTCAAAGCATGCTTCTAGTCTCAGTAAATGAGCTTAAACCAGTGGCAGCAGCATGTGCAAAATTAGGTCCAACAGGTTTGGGTTGCCATTCTGACCCAGCAGCATTTTGTAACAGTGTCAGCGATTGGTACAAGGCTCAGGCCAGCACTGCATCCAATCCCAAACCTCCTAGATTAAATCTAGCTGCTAAAGATAACTCCCAGAGCAGCAGTGGGCAGATCTGTTCACCCTCCCTCCCTCAAAGATGCACCAGTCCTTATTCAGTCAATGTCATCTCACAGCAAATCACTGAAAACCAAGATGAGCGTGCCTGAGATAAAAGCAGCTGATCAATGTCCCTGCGTAAAACGTCCGATAATCCCTACACAGAGCAGGCATCTGGCATCAGATGCAGCATGCCAGAGAGATGAACACGAAAAGTATCCATTGCATATTCCTGGCACCTTTCGCTGGCACAGGGGTGGGTGGAGAGCAACGAAAGGGCTCCCGGGCTTCAAAAAACAGCCCTCCCTCCCCAGACATCGGCACAATCTTCAAAGACAGTATGGTTTTTGCCTTACCACCATTCCAAAATCTGGAGCTCAAGGTCAGTAAAGCAAGTAGCGAATATCACGCTATGCTGTTAGAAGGTAAGGAAGAAAGTGCCCAGCTCCTTTTCCTCACCGTCTTTGAGGTTACGTATTTAGCGCTACCGCAAAATACAGTACTGCTCTCGAAATTGCCGCATAAAGCACAACCTAAATACCACGGAAAGAAGGTCTCCTCCTGCTAAAACAATAAGCATCTACGTATTTAAAACAAACGTGCGGCGCTCTGTCCTCCCTCCCCTCTCCCAGCTGAATCCGATGCCATGTTTCTGCTTATCCCGGGCGTGCAGACGGATGGGGAAACCTCACAGCTCACAACTGGCGAAATTTTGCGTTCTCGGGAGGCAAAGGGGCCCTAAATCCGCAGGCGGAGACGGCAGCTGCCAGCCCCCCGGCTGGGGGGGGAGGCAGGGGGGCCGCTGCACCCGCTGAGAGACGCATCTCCGCTTTGGGGAGGGGTGTCATCCCCAGTAG
>NW_008794888.1:5979498-5986432 GCF_000699145.1 Aptenodytes forsteri | reverse complement strand
GGGGACCCGCCGCAGCCTGGCCCGGAGGAGGCAAGCGGGGCGGGGGAAAGCTGGGAAGCATCGCAAGGAGGGAGGTGGGATGGAGGGAGCAGTGAGCCACTAATACTTAAAAACAGTTAAATGGGGAACATTACATTGAGGTGCTGGCTAATGGCTCTGTTAGCCTTCGTTAGAATCATAGAATCATTGAGGTTGGAAAAGACCTCTAAGATCATCGAGTCCAACCGTCAACCCAACACCACCATGCCCACTAAACCATGTCCCTAAGTGCCTCATCTACTCGTCTTTTAAATACCTCCAGGGATGGGGATACTTGGGAAAAGAGACCAACACCCACCTCACTACAACCTCCTTTCAGGTAGTTGTAGAGAGCGATGAGGTCTCCCCTCAGCCTCCTTTTCTCCAGGCTAAACCACCCCAGTTCCCTCAGCCGCTCCTCATAAGACTTGTTCTCCAGTTCAATAGTAGTCACAATTACGGAGTGCTGTACAGTAACAAGTGATTAATCTTAGGTGATGGTATGGGTTTGCTGTTGTCTTTCATCCTGCAGAAAAATAGCATTCTTACTTGTTTTAAGACGTGTGTGCCACTAATTGTTTTCTCTGATTGTCCACACTCCTAAATTTATACAACAAAGGTACTTTTCAAATTATTCCTGGATCTTTACAAAGTGAGACATTTACATTCTTGGGGGGAGGGTATTTGTAAGTGAATCAAAACCCTGATTTTAAAAACAAGCTGAAATTTTGGAAGATTTCATCCCTTAATGTACCAGCCTATTATGGGACCCAGGTAAATGCCTTCACCTCAGCCCTGTCTCTTTGAAAACTGGAATAATCAGTTGACCAGCTTGTCTCACAGGAACATTACGATGGCTAATTAGTTAATGTTTGTACAGGACTTTGAATATGCTGTGGTAGCAGCTTTTTACCCGGTTTTGGATTTGTACAATAATTTGAATTCAGCATGGCTGCACATGATGACCATTCCAAGTTAGGGAGTGATGGTGATGGTGAAGTGCTTTGTGTGTCTCCGCTGCAGAAGACATTGCAGTGACAGGGCATTTACCAGAAGAAAACCAACCACGACTGCACAGAGCGCTTTATATGCCTAACTTCCCCTGAACTCCTGCTACCTTAGTCTGTATGGTATTATTCTTCAGCTGTGACTCAACTACTTTTCAGTGTTGTTGCTCCTGGCCCAAATACGCACCCCGCCCCTTGCCAGCCCTTGTCCCCCTTCAGTGAGCCTGGGCTTCCTGGCTGCGTACATGCAGTTATGCCACAGCTTTCATCCCAACAGGGCTTCAGTCATGCTTTGCTAGACCTACTTTTCCTCTACAGGATAGGACAAAGTTCTGCTTCCTGGAATACAGGAAGCCACCTCAGAGCTGTTATTCATATCTTCATGCTCGGTCCCGAAGCTTCCGTCAGTTCCACACACTGGGGCTCGGTCAGGTGTTGGCGAAGCTTCCTTCCTAGCCTGCTTCTGCACACTCGTCTTACTTCTTCTTTGCGGGAGCTGACATCTGCTCTGTGCGCACACAGTACCCACTGCGGTATCAACCAAACCAATGCTCTGCAGACAATTTAGATATTTAAGGAACTTGCGTTTGCCTTTGTTTAAGATGGAGGCTTGCATCTCTTACACCAATTTTAATTGAAAGATGGTGCCAAAACCTACCTGTGTTCCAAGATGATTTTACACAGTCTTTATTTTTCCAGATGAAGACTGTTACCTCCAGAGTTTCACACACATAGGGAGTAGTGTAGCACTAACTATTGTGATCTAAAGCAACAGAAAAATGTTGAAGGTGATTACTTGAGAGAGCTAGGCCAGATTTTTCATCTTGTATTTCATTTATTGTTTCTCATTTCTGCTTCAGTACTATTTCTGTTCATTCAGAACTTGGAATAAAAACAATTGTCTTGCCAGAGCCCTTAGAAACTGTGGGCAGAGAACCTGTCAACACCTCTTTGTGAGGCTTCGTGAGATAGCGCCTCTGCATTTCTTGCCTGTTGTGATAATGGCTTTTATTTTTAAGGATAAAAGCCCTCATTCAGAAACCGGTTTAAATCCATGCTATACTTCAATTATGTTAGTAGACATACTATTCCTATTTAATAAAATACTTAGGCATGTGCTTCAGTTGTGTGTAAGAAAAGTGCAGTGATATAAGACATACTCAGACTCAAGTGTGTGCATACCTGTGCTGCCACACTGTATTGCAAACTGCAATTTTACTCAGTTCCTTTCTGGCTTTACATTTAGTATTCATATTTCTGTGTGTTCTTCTGTAGATACACAACTGTGTATTTGTCCCAAATGCATCTCATTTTGCCCATAATTTCAGCCTTACTAGGTATTTTCATATTACTTTCCTTGTCCAGTATCATCTATAATTTTGCAGCATCTCAGTGCTCATTCTGGAAACATAATTAATATCCCGTTTTCTTTGTCTCTTACTCCTCATCTCCTCCTCCTTAGCTGAGCTTTTAAGAGTGAAAGATGCACATGTGGTTAAACATTTGTAACATCATGTTTAAAAGAGCAGATGTTGCAGGGTCAGAACACATTCCCCTCCATCCTGCCTCATGTATTTGCTTCTCCTGCCTAGGTCTTTTCTTCAGTGCAACTGGTTTTGAAGGGATTTTTGTCTGATTACGTCCTTTCAGGGGAAAAGCGAATGACTGCAGCACATGAGCTGAAAAGAGAGTCCATGGCAAACATCAGACAATTGTCCAACAAAAGTGGCCAGGCACACACATTCACCACAATGAAAAATGATGACAAACTGTGTACATTTTAAAAGCTGAGATTAACAGCAAGCAGCCACCTCTCACCATGAGTCATTTCCCAGTTATTTCTGTGCTTGATTGGATCAGTACCAAAGCTGTAAAGCATTTGCCAGGCTCCAGGTATGTAGCAAAAGGTATTCGCCTAGCATGACCCAGTGAACATACTGTGAGTGGCTATGCATTTGAATGAACATACAAGCCATTTTAGCCAGGTGATATATGCTGAAGGCTGTTGCTTTGTGGACAGGAGAGGTTTCAGTCTCACATCTATCCACCATTGTTCTGATCTCAAGCTTAGAGGTTTTTTACAATCTTATAAGTGTAAATAATTTTGTATGTCAGTAGGACTGCACGTAGTAATAAACATACAGGCCAGCAACTTAACACTTATATTCATTTGTGATTTGTGTCGTTGTGAGGCAGGGCTGTCTAACCTTTTAGAAGCTGTTAGTGACAGATTCTGCACAGTTGGAATTAAAAGGAATAGAACTTGATGCTTACATCCACCTCCTGCAGTGAGGTTCATTAGGTTCAATACGTGCATGGTTGTCTTATTTGTTCTAACACTAGACCTTAGGACACTTTATTTCACCTAACTGTAACCAGCTAAACATGTCTAGTTTAATTTAAGCTGAGTCACCTAGGCCCCTT
This sequence comes from Aptenodytes forsteri, assembly GCF_000699145.1. Taxonomy (NCBI): domain Eukaryota; kingdom Metazoa; phylum Chordata; class Aves; order Sphenisciformes; family Spheniscidae; genus Aptenodytes; species Aptenodytes forsteri. The sequence continues at coordinate 5,982,983 of NW_008794888.1, read as the reverse complement.
TTATAGTCAGAAAAGAGAAGTCAGTACCTCCAAAGGATGGTAAAAGGTAAAACAGCTTCTAGAAACATCTCCCTTCCCCCTTAGCTACAGAGGGAGATCAGATGAATAGCTTAGATAGCTAAAGTTAAGAAAGCCCGGTGGGTTATGAAACCCACCTGTAGTCCATCTCCCTGGTGACAGTACGATTCATTTACACAGTTCATGGGGAAGAAGCAAATCTGTCAAACACGATAGCACAAATACACATATTTAACATGTACATACCTAACATTGCTTTTTTATTGCTTTCTTAATTGATTAATACTCCTGTCAATAACACTTACGTTAGGTCTCAGCCCCATAAGTGCATTTCACTTCTCAGTTGTCTCATTAAAGAGAGACGAACTGCTCACCTGTTTACAGTTAAGCATATGCTTAAGTGCTTGCTGGGTTGGAGTCTATTGTTTTGTAGTTTAGGTACAATTTATTCCCTTCATTGCACACATTGTTGTTAAATCTATTATTAATATTATTATTACTATTATTATTACTACTACTTTTTTTTGCCAAGTTTGTCCATCTGGGAGCAGGTTGTTTTCTTCATGATTCCTAATTTAAATTAGTAAACAATTTTATTTTTTTAAAAAGTAATTTCAGCAATGTGTCCATTAACATATCTTTATTTTTTCTGACTTGAACCTTTTAATTGTAGCTTGTGTATTTAGAGCTACAAGCTGTGATAATCAAAATGTATTTGCTTTCCTGCTGCTCATGGCAAACTCTTTAGTGTATAATCCAATTCATTTAAATAAAATAATTTTAAAATGCCAATAGTAGTGGTCTCTACCATTCATGGAACTAGAAGCATATATTCTCCGTTCCAGTTACAGAGAGGATTAAAACCCAGTAATTAATTTTTGTTTCTTTTCAGCAAGAAGTTCTGATTTTAAGTTTATAATTATTGTGTTTTTTAAATATTTAGTAGAGCTCAGTTAATTAAAGATGTTTATGGTAAATATAAGTTTATAATTATTGAGTTCCTAAAATGTTTATGTTTATACTAAATAATATTGTTTGCAATAAATTATTCCAAGAACTCTAAAGCCCTTCTCCCCGAGTACTAATATAATGCAAGATGGGTCTATTTCAGTCATGATTTCTTGTTTGTATTCAAAGCTGAGGTTCACATTTTAAACAACCCCAGAGCCTCTGGTTGTTTGGAGCTACAGCCGTGTTCCAGCTCTAGCTATAGCCATAACACTAAAAGTCAGTTGGTCTCACTTGTTGCCAGCATCACTCCCTTGCTTTAGTGATGTCACTTGAAGGATTAAATCCAACACCTTGAAAACAACAAATTACACAACATATATGATGTAGCAAACTCTAATCAAGTTCTGACTCCAACCTTGCTTGCCTTAAACAGCCTGTTCACTTTTTTCTTTCCATTGCAGATCATGCATTCTTCTGGGACAACATTCAGGAATGGCTGGCAAAGGTGACTTCTATCTTTCCTTTTAACCCGATAGCATTTTTAAGGGTAATTCAGACATCAGTTTCACCATTATCTAGTTTGCCTTAGCATTCCTTTCTGACTGACTATATTCACATGCAAACTCTCCCTTTGTTGTCCCACAGAAAGTTGCTGGGAAGGATTAGGAAGCTTCTGCCATAAAAGTAATAGATAAAACCTCACTGATTATGTGTTCTGTCCCTTAAAACAAAAGCAAGATGAAACAACTTTGATTTAAACATAGCGTCCAGAAGGTGTTCTCTCCCACATCTCTCCAACTCACAACTTCTGTTGAATCTCTTCACTATCTTGTTATGAGAAACAGAAGATGATACCTAAGTGACTCTTCTCGTGTCCCTAACACAAAAAAATACCTACTACCATAGCACAGGGAAGGCTCCAAAGCTGAAAGCTTTGCCAGTCAGGTTCAGAAAGACTTACCCCCTCAGAAAGGGGGAGATGCAGGAAACAAAATGACATTAAAACTTTGTCTCGTATCTCACTGAAGACTGTCCCTTGGTTGCAAGCTTGCTTGAATTCTTGAGAATTATGTGGTGTTCATGATATATGTTACTGGAACCTCAAAACTTTGCCAGATTTTTCACTGAATTTCAAAATGCAGATCAAATTTCTTTTCCATCCATGTGCCATTTTGGATGCTTGATTCAGCTGCATGGAGCTATTTTCTGTTTTCTGCCTGTGTGGATTTGGCCACCACAAAGTCACCTTAGGCCCTGAATTTGTGACAGATTAGCTACCCTTCACTAATAAATGAAGTGAGTAAAGAATGGGAATGGTCCATAAGCTTTGCACAAATATACTTCCAAGAAGCTTACCGAAATTTCTATGTGCCTTATCATGCAGGAAAAGAAGGGATTTGGCACATATGAAACAAATTTTTTTAGTTTTTCATTATCGTCCATCAACATGGGAGAAGGTAAGTGAATCGTGTGCTTGCTTGGAAATTATTCTGAGAATTCTGGAAGCCTTCTACTATTTATTAAAATATTTTAAAATGGAAAATATTTTAAAATTTTAAAAATAGAAATATTATATACTCTTTAATAGATGGGCCAGTTTATCCCCGTCTATAGCTATGGTAGAACACATGGCCCATCTGGTGGAATCACACAAAGGATATCGTATCACCAGGATACCATACCTACAGCACAAAACATCAGTGAAATCCAGAAAATATTTTATATAAAACATACCTCCACAAGGTTTCACAGTGGTGATAACCACACCAGGCAGACTTACATAATGGTAACAGTTGCCCCAGGTGCAATGCCTTCCTCCTCGCTTCCCTTCACTGATAGCCTCATTTCATTTCCTTGATAACGAAACTGAGTGACTCATTCACTACAAATTATTTATGAGAGCTATCTCACTTTCATTTACTGTAAGCTCACTATCGCTTCAGATTCGTTCAGTTTTCAAAATTATCCGACTCTTTGCTTTTGGTGTTTGGGATTTGATTTTTCAGTAAATGAGGACGGTAACTTTGCAGTTTGGGCAAGTGCAGTTTTCTGCACATATTCAATACACCATTACTATACAATCTGTTCTAATTAATAATTACTGACATTTATAATAGTGTTTTTCTAGTCCTGGACCAGGACTGAACTGCAGAAAATACAACACAGACAAATGCAAAAAAATGATTCTTACCTGTAACAACTCAGCCATTTCCACCAGCTTGCTTTATCAACTGTTAAAGCCTTTCAAAAAGATTCAGTGAAAAACGGTGAAGACCTCAAAAGAATTAAAGATCCACAGTAAGTAATTTCAAAGTTAACTGTACATCTTTACAAAAAACACTGTCAGAGTCACTAGTTTTTATTAAAAGTAAATCAATAGAAATGTTTGTATTGCTAGTAAAAAAATCCAGTACAGGAAAACAATGCTTCTGGACATGAGTACTGCATTCAGCTCTGGGGCCCCCAACATAAGAAGGACGTGGACCTGTTGGAGCTAGTCCAGAGGGGCCACAAAG
>NW_008794888.1:5967721-5979400 GCF_000699145.1 Aptenodytes forsteri | reverse complement strand
CCTAAAGGGGGCCTACAAGAAAGCTGGAGAAGGACTTTTTACAAGGGCGTGTAGTGATAGGACAAGGGGTAATGGCTTTAAACTGAAAGAGGGTAGACTTAGATTAGATATAAGGAAGAAATTCTTCACTATGAGGGTGGTGAGGCACTGGAACAGGTTGCCCAGAGAAGTTGTGGGTGCCCCATCCCTGGAAGTGTTCAAGGCCAGGTTGGATGGGGCCTTGAGCAACCTGGTCTAGTGGAAGGTGTCCCTGACCATGGCAGGGGGGTTGGAACTAGATGATCTTTAAGGTCCCTTCCAACCCAAACCATTCTATGATTCTATGATATAGGGACTTTAAGGAATTTTTCAAACTATGCATCTGCTTTATTCTTGATACCATTATTTGGTGCGCACCGAAGGGTTCATTTCTAGTGGAAAGAAAAGAACAGGCTCAAGAGAATTAAAGTAGGTGTTTACTGTATGTAAGCTTTCATGCATTGGAATCATTTATATTATCTAGATGCCAGCTGCATCACTCAAATATTCCACCTTAAAGATAATGTGGGTCCATGCACTGTGATAGCACACACTTAGAAAACCAGGAATGAAGCATAAGCCATTCTGAAGGAAAAGAGCAGATGATCCCATCAAAATGTTTTTTAATGTGAACAGCTCTTTGATATTCCAACCTGAATTCTTACCTAAATTCTAAATACTGTACTCAGTTGCTGCAGATACTTAGCTGTTTCCAACTTTGGTAAATTACCAGTTTTCTTTTATTCATAGACAAATATTTGATCCATGATTGACAATGGAATACTATAGAGACTTAGAATCGAGGGTCACCTAGTTATAACTGGTATATTTCTCTTCACAGATTATGACATTTTTACATGTCATCTGATGCTCTGACATCTTGAAGTGTCCCTGCCAAATTTAGCAGAAAACATTTAGAGAGTCTTAAAGTAAGCATCCTTGGCGGTTTAATGAGTCACAGCCTTGTGTATACCGATATCGGGGTCATCAGCACGCTAGAAGGAATAAGCATAAACGTCAAGCTAAATTTCTGCTTTGTTTCCAAACTCTATTTTGAAACAAGGCAACTCTACCAGATAAACCAGATAAACATCTGAAATTGTGAAACTTTCTTAACATGTCACTGTACAAGTGATGGAATGCTATTTCTACTACTTTGCTCTGAAAGCCAAAGAACAAGTCTGGAAATGTTGCAGCATCTCAACGTCTTTATTAGGAATTTTGCAATACAGGATGTTCTGTCAAAACCCCACCTTTTGGAATCACATGAATAGGTTTCCAGACAGGAAGAAAACTTCAAAGTCTGAATCCCAAAAACTCAAAACACAAAGAAGGGCAGGGAGAATTAAGCCATCGCTTCAACATTTTCATTTATTTTAAGGCATTCGCGGTCATTCCTTTCCCTGCATGCTTTGATGATAGTGACATTGAGTCGTACGCTAAGGGAAGACATGAGATGTGATACTTCTCGCTTGGATATGGAGGTAAAGATAAATTTAGTTTCTATATTGCAAAAATGTGCTGCTTGGAAAACAACCAGAGAACCTCCTACTCTTCCCCCCACTGCTCCTAATTTGTTGAATAGGAGCAGTAAGCCCCTTCCCTCACACATGTGAGACACTGGTCCCTTTACTGTATGAAATCCTTAAATGCTTTGTTCTCCCCATTTATATCCCTTCATGCAGACTTCTTATAGCTATTGCAGGTACAGCCCTGACAATTTAAGAGGAGTGAGGACCTTTTTCCTGCCTGAGAGTGACAGGGGAATGTGGTCACAATCAGCATCACCTGGTTTGATATTTGGCAAAAACTTGACGAAAAAGAGTACAGTGATGAGAAAGTCAAGAACAAGGAGCACAAAATAAGGAGGCAGTCTCACATCTCCACGTTCAGGCAGATTTTTCACAGAACTGAAGTTACTTGGTCCAGAAGGAGTGCATGGTGCCAGACTAACCTCATTTAGCCAGCTAATTCTGATAAACCAGATCAAACTCCTTGTGCACAGCTCTGGGCTGAATGTATGAACTAAACCCGGATGCGTCTATGCTAGAAGCTTGAGGCTCTAACACTTTAGCCGAAGGGAGAGAGTTTGACTAGTTGGAAGTTTGCTGAGCTTCCCAAAGACCAGTCCCTATAAAGGAAGAAAGTTTCATGGGTTACAATGCTCACATACACATTTCAGTGTAAATAGCAAACTGAAAATAACCAGAAATACCCAAATAGAGGAACTCCACATTCCATGAATGAAAGCCTTTGGTATTTCCATTCCCTATCATCATCCGATACCTTTAAAGAAACAAAGGAACCTGCCTGAAAATACGTCAGATAAATTCTTGCTTGAAATGGGAACCTGAAACTGTGAAAACAAGCTATAATTTCCAGCTACTGCTAATGTTCCCCTCCTCTTTCTCAAAAGGACATTTTCCCATCCAGTAATTCCGTCTTATATGGAATGAAAGAGAAACTGCTTATTGCAAATATTTTATTTAAAAAAAAATCCAAAAAATGTCTGTCATTAAAAAAAAAAGATCAAAATCATAAACTCATCTGATTTCTCCTACTCTGTCTGTATGGCTTTTGCATTTACACATTTTTTTCTCCAAATACCATTTAGACCAGTGTTGTGATTTTAGAAATTTTGAATGTCTTATGACAAAAAGAAAAAGGAAAAAAAAAAAGGAATTAAAATCTCAGTTATGATCTGATCTTTTCAAATCCAAAGGATTTAGTTGTTCTATATTCTGGCTCTGGGGATTTGGAAGAGACTGTTCCTCATCTACTCCTGCTTCACTGAGGTCATTAGCTTGCTTATACCTCTAATATATTGTTGTCACTCTACTGTGAGCTGCAGTAGACTTCATACCCACAAACAGATATGAGAAAGTAAGCCACTGCATACTGTAGCTACTCATACTTAGCTTCCAGAAACTGGTAGCAAACAGAAACCCGAAAGGCAACTATTATAAGAGAACAGTATTTTTGGTCTACATTAACATTAGTGAGCGCCACCAAAGCAAGACAAAGCAAACTGCCTGGATAGGAACAATCTTGCACAGCATTGTCCTCTGGATGTATATATGCTGACAGATCTTCTGAGATCATGGATTTTAAAAAAAAAGAGTATCCCTTCCCAGCATGCCAACGCGCTCCAGGTTTACCAAGATTTAAATGGTAAACATTTAGCAAGGCAAGCAATCCTACATTCCCTAGACAGAGCAACAAGTAGGTACGAGTCAGCTGCAAATCCTACCAATACTACCAATACATCTACTCATAGCCTCATAGGGGTGTGATAATACTAGAAAACCACACAATTCTTTCCTACTGAAATTACGTATTCCCATTCTATAAAGGAAGGGTTTTTTAGGGGGGAGAACAGAAGGTTTGACCTTGTCATTAATGAAATGTTTCCTGGAGGTAGTTAATTAATTATCCTATCCACAAAACTCACAGCAAACAAGTCTTCATCTTCTTATATAAGTATCAGAAAAGATATATATAAACACACACAATTTCTGTTTTTATACCATATGGGATGGAACTGTGCCCTAGACATGTTTTGATAAAGCTGATCAGATCAGCTATGCTCTTTTTTAAAAGAATATTTTACAGGCTCCTGCTCGTTGATATGGAAGGATAGAGAGTGTTCTTTGGACACGACAAGTACTAGTCCCCCATTCTCTTGCAATCAGAGGTTCCTACCCGTCCCATAGGAATGTCCAGCTGATCATGAAGAAGATACTGAATCATTGCTGTCTTTGATATCTGTTCCTCTTGGCCTCTTGGTTACAAAACCACCAGCCACCAAAAACACCAATCAGAACCACATAAACCAACCAAGGAAAATACCTTCTAGCTACCAGTTCTTACCCTTTTTTGATTTGCCATCCTCTTAAAAAATACTCCATAAAAACATTAAAGCATGACACAATAGGCTGCTTTGTTTTAGTCCTTTACAAATCCCTGAGAAATAAATAATGGATTCTCATCGTTCCCTGGTCCTGAGGCTAAACATCACTCTTCCAGTCAAATTGTCCAACATCGGACTTCCAAACTTCAGATGCCAAGTACATGTTGATAACCAATAAGGAATCGGAGGGTGCTTCCACTTGTTGCATTATCTTAAAGACACCTAAAAAATAATGAACTCTTTTCTCCTAACTTTTTTCTAACACTATGCAGTTGAAGTACTAGTCATCAATCAAGATGATTCAACATCAGAAGATGCAGAAAGTGGAATTCAACATACTGAAACTGTTCACTGTGGGCCTAAAATCTACAGTCTTGCAAACATACAAACATTATAGAGACATTTGCTTTGGTAGAGTAGCATGACCAGATTAGATCTTTCCTGCGTCAACTTATTATCTCACATAGCCAATGAATGGATAAATGTAGCCGTTCCCTGCAGTCTTAGCTGGTGAGAAGGTGATTGATGAACTGCATCGTGATATGAATTAGAAAGCTTTGTCAGCCCAGATTAGTGTCTCAGAAATCTGCAACAGTTGGGATTTTTTGTAACCACCTTTAAAATACAATGTAGGATAGAAGTGAGACAAACAGCTGCCCACACTTTCTGGTGCTGATACCTATTTATATCACAAAACTAAGCTGGCTAGCAACTAGTAAATGATTATTTCTTGGATGAATTTGGGGCTTACTTTCTGCGTGAAAAGAATTGTATGTTCTTTCATACCGCTTCATCTGAAACTAACTGGTGTTTGATAGAGTTATCATGATTACTATGCATTTATTATCTATGAATTGCTGACAATAACATAAAAGAAGCATCTATAAATGTGATAGTGAAATATTGATTGCCTTTTCAATGGTATCTTAGATGAAGATTTTTAACCAAGCCCTTCCAGATACATGTAACTAATTCCCCACATACGTTTTTGATTCTCTAATCATCTAGAGTTAATGCTTCCTTTTTCCATCTGGGATGAGACTGTCTCTGCAGTATTCAGGAATCCTCATGCAAGTTCAAGTGGTTACCCCTGTCTGCATAAAGGAGACAAAGACCTTTACTAGCTGAGCTACTGAGAGTAAAAGAGACTTGTCTAAATGTTTTTTAATCTTCTCTTTGTCTACACCTGTAATTGTAAACCCAGGTAAGCACGAATTCAGTTAGAAAAACAAACAGCTGATAACCAATTGCCAAAAGGAACCTAGCTGCTAATGTAAACGTGGCTGAAATATAAGAACTTATTTGGGGAAAGTTCTTATGCATCCCTTCTTATCAGCTTCCCTTAGATGCAGGTCAAAGATTTCTCTTCTATCATAAATTAGCATCTTTAATGTACATTATAGGTGTTTTACTTAATTGTACATCCTAGATTTTCCACGTTACAATTTCTTTCATCCTAAATAAACTGACTTTTTATTTAAGACTAGATTGCCATAATTGTAGATGAGTCAACGTTGATGTATTACACATTTCTCCATCAACAGTTCCTTTAGCATGTTAGTTATGTTCTCTGTCTACAGTTCTTTGACATTTCCCATAAACACGTCCAAAAAATGGCCTTCATATGTTGGCATTCTTTCTAATTTTAAGAACGTCAACATTTGGTATTGGGAAAGATATCACATGATGCTATTTTTCAGACCACTTGTAACAGTTAGTTGCTTTTGCACGTTTTTATTTTTTTAATGTATATCCTGTATGAAATACCTTCATATGAGCATTGCTTTATCTCATAATATTACACCTTTTCCAGTTTGTGTCCCAGCATGCACTTTAAACTGTACAAATCTCCCATAAATGCTAATATTCAGACAAATGATTAAGACAATGCATATCAGGTCAGTTTGGTAATTGCCTACGTGCATATTCCGGGCTCATGACAATACAACTTTGCTTAAGTATTCTTTATTGCAGGTTACTTGCATTATTTTGTATTTGTCAGGGGCTAAGAGCCCCCAGAAACTTTCTGCCGTTCAGCTGACAAGTGACAACCTGAATGCAAATCCTTATCTGCATTTTGCAGACAAAGAAATTTAACCTACTTCAAATGTATCCCCAACAGCTACTATTGCTTGCTGGTTTCTTGAAGTTGCCTGAGCAACTTGCTTTCTAAAAAAATAATGGTTAACTTCAGCAAAGTTGGGCAATTTCATAGCTCATGTCCTGGGAAAGGGGAAAAGAGGAAAAGCGCACAACTTTTTGCCTTTAAGAAAAATGCTTCATTCATACTTCCAAATTTTTCCAGTTTTTCCTCTCAAAAATACAGAAACAATGCAATCTGAACAATCTGCTCACACCTTTCAGCTTCTGGTTTAGACACCAATTCTACATTTGACTGATTTGAAACAATAAAATGGTAAAAGCAGATCTTATCCTGAAACTGAACTGCAGTAAATATTCTCTTGCTGTTGTTTACCCCTTAAACACTTCCAACATCCCTGACTCCAGCCTTCCTTTTATCTGAGTAAAGTGGGATGTTTTAGCGAGTTTACGCTTCAACTTAACTGTTTCCGAACTAGATAAACACTTGGCAGCAAACAGTATGTTTCAAACATTGCCAACATTGGTACAATACTCTTTAAATGGTGTCAAAAGATCTGCTGTTCACTGCAATGCAGGACTTAAATTTACAATGGTGCCTGAAACAAGGAAAATACCCCCCTCGATTATTTCTTGTCTTCTTTACTCTTATCTCATCTAGACAGTAGTCTCTTCAGAGTAGGAACTGTCTTTATTTTGAATTTTGCATGATAACAGGTAGAGTGTCGAAGCTCAATGATAAACAAACTCTGTTAAAGGTAAATCTCAGCAGAGGGCACACGGGACTGCAAGGGCTGGATTCTCTCTAAGGAGGCCTGCATGAAACTTTGGACATGCTGTACTATTTGTTACATGCAAATTCCCATTTTAAGCAAACATATGCAAAAGATGAACACAAATTGAGCACATTTACACATACAAGGGCTAAGAGTCCTTGTCAAACAAGTATAACAGAACTCTATCTTTAAGAAGCTATAGTAAGTACATTGCTTTTAGCTATAGTTGTTTGGGGTTTTTCCCATAGATACATAATCAGTGACTTTTACTAAGGAATACTATAAAGGCAGCACCATCTAGTGGTACCAAAACCACAGTGTAGTATTTTCAGTGGTTTCCTTGAAGAAAATTACTTTGGAAACCAGAGGGGAAACTCTCAGATAAAATTATTTTTAAAATACCCACGACATGTACATGTTTGGGGTTTTTTTAATTCAGCATGAGCATGAATAAATATTTGCAAGCTCTGGGTATACATTTACTTATTTTCTTTGGAAGGGAAAAAGATATGTGAATGTGTGTATTCATCACAGAGGATAAAATATTTTTTTTTGTGCATATATATATAAAAAAATATTTTCTTAAAATGATCAGGTATTAAAATAGTTACTACTCACACCTTCCCATCTAACTTTATTTATTACTGCTGGTGTAAAATTTAGATAAAAACCTATATATGAATAAGAAATATCCAGCAACTTTGGACCTCTTCCCTAATACTTTCCAACACACATTCCAGTGAACAGTGGTTTATCTTGCTTCAATAGATACAGTCCATGACACAGACGATCACCTTGCAAAAACCAGAAGGGTCCAATGTGTAACAGCAGTTGGACTTGTCTTCCAGAGTGATTGTACTGGCATATGTATTTACATCTGTCCTCAGTAGCTGTGCAGTGCTATAACATGGTAGCATTTTAAATCATCTTAGCATCTGCTTTTCACATGACCCTGTAAATCCTCTATTGACACTTCAGGAGGTGAAAAACCCTCCAATGCATCTGCCTCCATGGGAGCCTGTCAGCGCAAACTAACGTCGTTCTAGAACACCGAGAATCAGTGATTTGTTATATCCCTTCAGAGTCTTTCTCCGGGCACACACAGGGGAAGTTTGGCATTACCAAAGATGTAAAGCTTTAGTAATTATATGATAGCATTTTTTTAAGTTATGAACATTATGTAACAACATAACACAGGAAAGGAAAAACTTAATGATCAAAACCAGTAGTGGCCTTTTTTTTTTTTTTTTTTTTGGTATACGGTGCAAATAGCACACACATCAGGCATCCAAACTGCTCTTGCCTCATCCCATTTATCTTGTCCTCCCCCATCCCACATGCAGTACATAGCTCACCTTTCCAGCTCCTTAACTTCGATCTCATGTATGCTTGCATAGATTATCATTTGGTATAGCTCCAAAGCCTCCACTCTGCGTGGCCCTCCTACTCCCCTTCCCCAGTCCTGTGCATGACAGCACAACTCTTCTCTTTCTAGCTCCAAACACACCCCCGGTGCCTACTTCTCTCATGTTCACAGCTGCCAGGCACGCTACTCCCCATCTTCACAGCCACATCGATGCTGGGGTATTTAAGGAGCTCGTAAGTTTCATTCACCACTGGCATATAACTTTGCTGGAGTTGTGACTACCTCACCATCGACCTCATAGATTCCTTCCACGCCTATGTACCTACAACAGAGTAAGAAAAAGCAGAGAACAGACTGACTGAATACAGTGATTCTAGTTAAACAATCATTTTATAGAATTTTTTTCACCATGCTCCATCATTTCATGGCTGGTCAGAGGTTTGGGGGGGTTTTTTTGTGTTCACCATTTCTCACAGTAAATTTATTCTAAACTCTCATTCTCCTGATGGCTTGAAACTTTCTACACCAGTTTATTCATTGCTAGCTGGTGATACTTGTTTTGGGCAAGCATTGCCCTTTACCTTAAGGAGTAAACACCTTAACTTGAAGGTATTTGAAGAGAACATTTATCTCCTCTCTCAATATTCCCTTTTCTAGACTAACTATGTGAATATTTTTGAGGATACATTTAGCCTCTTGCAGACATCCATGTTTCCGCTACCTGCTATCTAATCCAACTGGAAGGAGCATAATCAAGCCAGCACATTTTTGTGTCCAAAGAAACAAGTTCTCCTAAGCCCATGGTTACATAGCTTCCAGATGTGCCAGGGCTTGATCTGCAAGCTTGTGGTCTGCTTAAACGACAGGGAGGCAGAGCAAAAAGCATCGTAGTATAACCCTTTCTCCACTCACAGAAACTTTAACAACCTTAGTTGTTGATAAAGATGTATAGATATGTGTACATATAGATATATGTAAAGATAATCTTAGTAGCCGCCTTACCTGTTCAGATCAGACTCCACCTTTCTTGAACACATACCACACTGTACATAGCATTTAAGATGCAGTCTCACCTGTTCTTCCCCAACCTTTACCAGACATACTTCATCTCATACATTCCAGGCTGTATTTTTCATTATTCCAACACACTTGCAATTTCTAGTCATCTGTGATTACCTAGGTCTTCCTCTACACACTTCAACTGGCGAGTTCCTCAAATAAATTTTTTATTCCCTACATACATATCTTTTGCTATTAAATTCCATCCCATGTGTTACATTCTGGGGTTTTTTTTAATACTTTATGCCTTCATTCTTTGTATCATTAATACTCTTCTATGTATTAGGCAATTATCATTAATCAAAACATTACATGAGAATCAGTCCTAGGGTTTTTCTTGAGTAACTTTGCCAGTAACTTTCCTCCAGAATGACAGTACTCTTAATATAATATTATCTCTCCTTCAGCCAGGTCATTATACACCTTAAATTCTTGTATGAATCCCCATCTTTTCTAGCTGAACTAGTAATTTCCTGTGTAGCAGTGAATCTTCCAGTTCTGACCAACAAGTTAAAAACTTTTAAGATGCTAAAGAAAATGCAATTATAAATAGCAATTAAAATGAGAACGAGCACTTGTAAATTCTGTATAAATATTTTATTATGTATAAAAGACAACTTACATGGAGAGATGCTCTATTAAAACAAATCACAGGCTTTCTGTTTTTGTTAAAAGATTGAAATGCTTTAAAGAGCATTTTAGAATGCCTCTTCTCTCTTCTGCAGTGACGTATTACTCTGCATATGTCTGAAAAGTTTACAATTATCAGTACATAAACTACCTCACAAACAACAGTCAGAGCCTGACATGTAAACAGTTAACTATACATAATTACACAGCTAAATTCATATTAGGATATGCAGGTTTGAGCGTTGTTCGAGGCATAACATGGTCCCAAGGTACAAGGTTTCTCTCAAAAATGAGAACGTAAGGTTAGTGCAGTGATACTGAAGTTATCTAAAGACTAAAGTATCATGCAAGAGAGACTTTTCTATTAGTTGTCATAGGAAAAATAAAATAATAATTAAAAAGCCCCTTTCATGTGTCCATTCTTCTGTTAAGACACTAGATAGTAAAAAATCTCCAGATACTTCAAGTCACATCTCCATCCTACAGAAGGCAACGGTGCACCTGCCTACGGGTTCAGCATGTTACAATGGGAAGTTTCCAGTTCTTACTGTTGAAGAACTGTGAAGATAGTTAATAGTCATATTTTAATTAAATGATAAAAATATAACAACTACTTCATTTTTATTATCTACATTTCGTTTTGGCATAATGTTAGCTAGAACAGTAAAAGTGGCTTGTGCTATTCCACTCAGCTTATGCTTTGGAGATGAGGACAATGTCTGGGTTCATAACTCTACAATGTGACATTTAGATTTTTATTTTTAAGATTTTTAATTTTCTTTTAAAAAATTGTATAGAAACATTTTATGGGGATTATGTTTGGATAAATTTTTAATTGTTCTGTATTTCAAGTCTAAAGAAAGTGACATAAATTGTATTTTTTCTATCTTTACTTTTCATAGTACTGTATTAATTTTTTACTACACGTAAATGTTTTTACAGACAAGAGAAAAATGATCTCATAATTTCAATGTTAGGTGGAAACTTTTAAAAAACACTGGAGGACAAGAAACAGGAATACACAAACTCATAAATGCTGCTAATTTTCACATATTATATAGTAATCCTCAAAGTCTCAAATAGACTCACTGAGTAGTTGACTTTTACGACAAAGCAGTGTAACAAAACCACCGAATGATACCAACATGTCCGAATTTAATTTTGATTTTTTTCAATGCATGTATTGTTATTACTAGAAATCTTTCCAGGTAAAGGGAGATCCCCAGTGCAAGAAGGAATATTTTCAGTATATATTTTCGTATGTGTAATTTTCCTGAATGAGGGCTCGTTGCCCGGTGCGCAATGCCAATTCACACACCGAGACGAGGTATTTCCACATCTTTATTCTAGTTTGCGCAAAGTAGGGAGCTAGGTGGTAGCCCACAAAAGACTAGCTCCCCGATTATCAAAACCTTTCACTATTCATAGTCTCTGTCAAATGGTCTTCTCGCCTCTTATGCTAATTAGTTCGCATGCTCAGTCTCTCTCCGCATTTGGGTCGGAGGGTTTCTTGAGTCGGCGGGCCGTGAGTCGGCGGTCGTGATCTCCCCCTGCCAGAATTACCTCTTCTTCACCTTTAGCTTCATGCTTCTACTGCTGCTGCTCAGTTCCTGCAGCTGTCTTGGCAAATTGATTATCTCAGGCTTGAATCGCCACTATCCATTCTTTGAGGTTTCGCTTGACAGAGACTTCACTTAGCAAAACAGATTATTGTGTCAGTTTTCTTAGATCCTATGTTAAACATTCACTTGAATATTTAATAAAAAGCCTTGGACAAAATAATTGCGTATTAATCAATGACAGCCTCCCGCAACCTTACA
>NW_008794888.1:5946846-5967123 GCF_000699145.1 Aptenodytes forsteri | reverse complement strand
CCTAGTCCCAGACTTGGTCAACGGTTTATGTCTAAAGGATTATATATGCGCAATTAATCTTTTATATCACTTAGCTAAGATTTCAAAGTTTAGCATGCTATTAGTCACTTACCAAGGATCTGCTGCGGCAAGGAATCTCTCAACCTCGAGGAGTAACCTTGAGAGGCGTCCCTACTCAAGGGGAGATCCCACCATGCAGCCTGCTGCCATGCAGGAGAGCTTAAGGGGCTCTGGGCTGTCCACTTAGAGTAGAGTAAGATGATTGACTCATAGTCATATTTGCATACTGTGTGGTTAGGTGGGCGTATTTCTCACAATAACCCTTGGTTATTGTGTTGTTATCTGGCTCCCGAATCCACTTTGAATGGACGCAGCTATTGCTATCAGCATCCATTAACGACCATCCCTGGTAGTTATCGCTTGAGCAGGGTTGTATGTCTCCTTAGTATTTCGGTATCAATAGGAGATAGAGGTCAGGTTGGGCGGGGGAGCACACCATCACAATTACTTAGGGACTGATACCAAGTAGCAAGTGTACTGCAACATAGCAATGGCTGGTGTTTCTAATGATGCTATGACAATGCAAAAGGAGGACACCATACAAAATCCAAATTTGGATTGAAGGCGTGGGCTCTTTGGTCTCCGAGTCAACAAAAACAGGCAGAGTTGTGGAGTCAAATCCACAGACCTTTGCAAAACATCTCCTTTGGGATGTCAGCTGGCTCTGGCAAATACAACTCTCTTCATTCTATTTAAGATGGGGACAATTGGAAATAACAATGGGAAAGAAAAAAAAGGGAATAATGTGAAGCCCTGGAAAACAGCATCGGAAGGCAAACTCATTCAAGGGAAAAAAATCCTCCACAGAACACCTGTTTTTCCTAGAGTACATATATATGCTCAATACAGGATTAACATTTTAAAGTCATCATGTAAACATTTAATCTTCTCACAGATCAGATCAATTTTTGTTTTTGTCATGTCTGAAATGAATTTTGTTTTTTTTCAATGCATGTATTGTTATTACCAGAAATCCTTCCAGGTAAAGGGAGATTCCCAGTGCAAGAAGGAATTTTTTCAGTATATATTTTCATATGTGTAATTACCTATTATAGGAGAGGTTATTTCTCTTATGTACTGCTAGAACTAAGGCAGAACATAATACTTGATCATTTTGCCAAATACCTACAAACCAGCGAACAAGCATGATTAAACATCCGTAAGATGCAAGTCTGTTCCCATGAAAATCACACAAGTATTTCCAAAACATTTGAGTCTCACTTTCTGTCAGAAAATCTCACATTGATGGAGTTTCCAGGAGTCAAAAGTCCATGGGTTTTGGCATGAACTGTTTCAGTTTTGGGAGAAATTTTGATCTCAAAATTCTGAAGCAACTGTGAAGATAAACAGGACAAGAATTAGAAAAGCTGCAAAATTACAGATGAAGATTAGACTTTGGAAAAGAGAACATAACAGACTGTCACGAATAAAATTTCTGTTGCCAGTTCTGTGGAGTCTAAGTGCTATGATTCCCACACAGGAAAGAAAAAATAGTTGTTACAAGGTGATGATTACAGTTAAAAATCTTCCTCCCTGATTGAAGGAGGACTGAGCCAGTCCTTTCTGAAGAACTTCCACATAACAGTCTGAGCTATCAAGGAAACTAAGGTCTCTTTCAAACCTTGTGAGCTTCCTCTCTATGTGTTTTTGATTTCACTTCCTTTAATATAAATCAATACATGCAATTATAAAACAAAGCAATAAAAGGGTCCCGATCCCATCGCACGCATTTCTCTCCCTGGGCAGAAGGAAACAAAACAAACATGAGGCAGCAACTGTCCAGTGCACCAAGTGAAACAATCATAATTCAAGGAGTCAAATATTAGAACCTCTCCTGAACAGAATCACTATAATTCAATCACACAGGTTCTCTATACATCAAGCCTCTATTTCCATACACTTAATGAAACTGAGAGAATCAGCTGCAAACATAAATCACAGAAATCGCGGGCTAAAACAAACTCCAAGAGATTTATCTCACCTGTTTTGAAGCTATCTATTTTTAAACTTTCAAGAAGGAAATACAGCAACATCCTCAACTTTTCCTAATATTAAATCTCAAACACTTTTTCCTATAAACTAAGCAATCTTCTCTTATCCTTCTCCTAGTAAGCATGATGAACAATGCATTATTTTCCTATACATAACTACCTTTTCAGTGTTAGATGTTTGATCAACTTTTCATCTCATTCTTCTCTTTTTCAAACCTCTCATTCTTGTTATTCTCTCTGTCTTCCAGTTTTCCTCCAATTTGACTATATTGTCCTTAAAATGCAGTGCATAGGGTCGGTTGCGTATCATTGTCTAGCTGAGGATTCGCCAGTGTTTGGTAAGACCAGTAATTCAGCTCCTTTCTGACATACAACATGCTTGTTAATACTGTTAATATACCCAAGAATTACACTGCCTTGTCAGAATTAGCATCATTATTGTTGACCAATTTTTTACTATATCCCTCCAGTCTGTTTCAACGGTACTAATTACCGAGCCAGTTGGTCAGCAATTTGTAATTATGCATTTGATTTCTTCTCAAGAGCAGTAACTTGCAACTGTCCTTAGTGAACAACTTTGTGTTGATTCTGGAACATTTCTCCATTTTTTCATAATTCTGTATTCACATCCTCTGATTTTAACTTAATTTATGTCAGCTCGGTATCCTATGCAAACTCTAAAAGTATTCTCTAATCCATCATTCACACTTTTAATGAAAATACCAACCGAAATCAAATGCAAGACAGACTCTTATAGAATTTTAATTACACGCTTTCCCAGTTCAACAGCAAATATTTGACAGCTACTGCCTCCAGCTGTCTTTTTTTTTCCAACCAGTTGTGCATGCATTTTATAGGTACACTTCCATCTGGAACAAATTATATTCATTTAATTGTGAGAACAATGTATAGGACATGTGAAAATACTTCCTGAAGTCAGAAAACATGATTTATTTTATATCCACCACATTAGGTAAGTGATCAAGTCAAAGAAAGAAAAATCAGATTGGTCTGAAACAATTTATCTTTGATCAGCTCCATGCTTCACGTGTTTCTATTTTTAAATGACTTAAATATCATCTTGATGCTTACAAATAGGTTGTGTGCTATTTGGTTCTAGTTTCTTTCCAGAAAACAAAAGCAGGCTCTCTATTACTTCCTTGATCCTCCTTTTCAAAAAGATGCAAGTATGTTTGTTTTATCCGGCCCCCTGAGACCTATCTCACTCTGAGTTCCGAAAGACAGATGCTAATTGTTCAGAGATTGCTCTAGGAGTTTACTTAAGGAAATTCTAAGGCAAATTCAATCAAGCTTTGCTTTGAATACATATAATGGCTCTAAATATTTTTATAGTTAAGTAACTATAAATAGTTTCCAAATCTTTGAGTTTTGATTGCACAATCTGAGCTCAGCATTTGAGTTAAAGGCTGTCTTGTAAATGACAAAAAATGTAGCAGCTGTTGGGAAAGCTTTCTTTATGATATGAAGCAATGGAAAACTATATATCAATATGTACTAACTACTTATATAACTATATATTTAAAATGATAATGAAGTTAGAAGAAAGAACAAGAAGGGACAGAAAACCACAGAACACAGAAAAATTCTACTATTTGTCGTAACACTGTGGTCAGTACAAGGACATAAAAACTTTTTTACATCTTTGTAAGTACTGAATTCTTTGTAACTAAAATACTGAAACTGAGCAGGTAACCCTTCTAACATACATGAAGAAAGACTTCCAATTTGCTTACAAAAACCTTCTGTACTAAATCCATATATTTCCTTAGCAATCTTACCTTTAGTTTTACTTCATTTGTACTATAAAGAATTTTTCTTCTGCAATGTAGTTTAACTAGTATGCTACATTTCAAGCATGATTATTTTCAAGTTTTTAGGCCTTTGCAGGATGACTATGCTAGACAACACTCCAAAACAAAGTTTTTGTGCACTGTAAGATATCCAGAAATGGTATACATAGAAAAGAATCATACCAATATATTTTTCTTCTTGTAATGCTGTCATATAGTTCTAACCTGAATCAGTGCAAGATGAATTTCCAGCTCTGCAATTCTTTTTCCTATACAACTTCGAATGCCATAACCAAAGGGGATGGAACCAAAATTGTCTACTCTGTCCAAATTATCTTTCCTCAGCCAGCGTTCAGGTCGGAACTCATTTGCCACTGAGAAATTTTCTTCGCTGTATGAAGTAGTATAATGACAGAGTGCCAGCTGCGTCTGAGGAAATAAATATTTATATTTAGCTAACTCAAATACACATAACAAAATAAAAAAGCATTTGTAATTACTGCAATATGATGTCATAAAAATTAAGTATATTTGAGTAATTCTAGAAGAAAAAAGGATACCTAGAAAATCAGATCCCTTTCTCAACTGGTCAAATGAAATAATCTTCAAATTGTTTTAAATGTTGCTGGATATATTAGAGAAGATGCAGTGGGGAAGGAGATGGGAACAAAAGTCACAAGTATTGGGAATTGTCTCAAAAAGATAGTATGAGAGAAAGGAAGAAGAGAGATACAAGACAGTGGAAAGAAAAAAACAGGATGGGAAGGGGAAAAAAAAAAGCCACCTCAGGAAAAAAACCAGCAATAATTGATGTGATGATGTTTCCAAATAAATCCGGGGGCAGGGAGGGAAACGTGTGTGGAATAATATTTAAGTGTATTAAGAATCCTGCTGTCATTTAAAACAAAGCCATACAGTTCTACCATGACGTCTGTGTAATCTTTGAATAGTATAAAGGAAAGATTCACAATTTAAAAAGGAAACTAAACTCTTTCTACAAAGGGAATTAGTAAGCAAAGAATTAGAAAACTGCAAGAATAATGAATGTTTTTTTAATCAAATTGTAACATTGCACAGAGATGTTATCAATAGACTCCACCCTCAAGAATATTAAGAACAGGTCATGATGGTAAATTTGATTAGCGGGTGAGGACCCAAATCTAAAAAAACCAAACAGCAACAAGTCAATTATAAAATCTGGTTTTGTCATATAAATGGGTATTATTGAAATACTTTCCTCTTAATGCTCTAATGCTCTTAATCTTCACCAAGATTTCTTGGTGAAATCTTTTGAACTCAATGAAGTGTATATATGTTGTAACAAATAACATTTCACACACAAAAATTAAACTGTGTTCTCTGCAGAGGACTGCAACAGAACCTACCCCTTTAGGTATCAAGTATCCTCCAACAATCAAGTCTTTTTGGGTCACTCTTCCATTTCCTGGCAATACTGGATATAACCTAAAGACAAATATTTATGAGAAGTTCAACAGTAATAACTAATACAACCTAAAAAGTTTAGATTGCAATTTGCATTCACAAATATGCAATATGAATTCAATATGCATTCACAGCAAAAAGGTTTTTCAAAAGTACAGAACACCTTGGAGATTCAAAGACCTTGAATCATCTGTGAGAATATGATTAATACCTGAGAAAAGTTATTTACTAGTAACTGGAGTTTGAGATAGTTGGTCTATATATTTATTTGCTTTACACATGTACAAACATGCAACCAGTTGGTCAAACTGGAGACGTTTTAGCACTACTGGGAGCTGAAAAAGCCTTGTTGATGCCTTCTCTAAAATCCTCTTACTCCCCTCACCTCACTATGAACATTTGGTATAAACATATAAAAAAAGCATGTCACATGCCTTCAATTTAAGTCAAGAAGCTTAAAATGACTGTAGTGGCACTGCAAAGTACCAATTTGCAGTAGCGTGTGTGGGAGGAGGTTGTTACAGTTCATCATACAGACTAATACTTAAAAGGCAAAAATCAAGCTTTCAATTACCTACCTTAACAGACATGTTCTACATATGTGATACTACTTCTACCATACTTTAAAACATTAAACATTATATAAACGATCATATTTCATTGCTTGGGCAGCCTTGGATACAATATTGCTACAATAAATAAAAGCAGAAGAGGCAAATAGCAGTAACAACAACTAAATACAAACATTAGCATGGACTCAAAATCCATTACAACTACATGGAATTAAATTTTTTAATTAATGATTGCAGTTGTCTGCTACTTACCTCAAGGTTTCTTTCAGCACAGCTCTAATCAAAGGCAATTTTGGGACATCGTGAGCAACAGGAACTTGGTCTTTCCCCAGCTTATTGACTATTTCCTCATAAACACATTGTTGAACCTCAGGGTGCTTTGCCAACAAGTATGTTGCCCAGGACAAAGTAAAAGAAGTCTAAGGAAGAAACCACAACCATCATCATCAAGTCCAACAAGATTAGATTAAAAATAATTTCAAGCCAAACTGATCGTTTGGCTTTTCAACTATGTGTTTTATAAGTTTAAAGTTATAAAACAGACTGGCAATGATTCACATCTGGACTCAATGCGATGTTGTCAGACTTCACCACCCCCTCCTTCATCCCTTTTCCATTTAAAAAACCCCCACATATCAGAAGAACCCATGCTGATATTTTCCCAGTGAAATATTAAAAAGCAGCAGAAAATACAAATGCAAACAAAACTACTTAAACAATACTGAAACATAAAGGCTCTAAACAGCAACGGATTAAGTTAACTGTTAGTTTTCAATGTGTGTTTCACCTTTCTTCCCAATAAAAACATTTCACAGGAAACAAAAGAATACTACTCAGAACACTACCAACCCCTTTTAAGCATATGGTAGTCTCCTCATAGCATCCAGACAACAGAATTGATATTATCACTGCTAAGATTATACTTTATCCTTTGGTAAGGAATGCTACACCACAATTGGCACTTTCTACCCCTTGAAAAATCCCATTTCACTGAAATTGAGCATCCTATTGAAAGCTTTCTTAAGGAAGCTCAAAGAGGAGCTTATATATTTAAAGTGGCCCCAAAATGTTAAAATAAACTCCCCCTCCAATTGATTATTCTAGTAATCACAAAGGCTCCAGAAAAGAGGTACTGTGTGAAAAATCATTTAAAAATATTTTGTCTGAAGGAAGAAACAGAACACAAGGCAGAAGACAGCTCAACTTTGAGCACAAGATGATTTAAAGGAACCCATCATCTAATCCTCTTTCACCTCAGCTGGAAAAATTGCACTTCAATGCACACTTGTGGTTTAGGATACACTCTGAGCATGAACTCACTCCATCTGTACTAACATGGAACTAAGTAGAGTATTTCAACTCTTTATTTGTGATCCAACATTTACCATTCACTTAACAGGAGTTAACACAGGAGTCCCTGTGTTTAAGCTACCTGGATTTCAGGGACTACTCCATTCAAATACTAGACAGACTCAGGACATTTTGCTTCTACTATCAGCTGCACCCAAGACATTAAGGTTAAGCAAATGGCCTTACTTGAGCCCGTCTTTCTCACAATCATCACTGAAGATAGAAAGTTTATGATGAAAAATGTATTTTCAGTGTTCCTGAGTAAGTATGGCAGAGAAAGTGACAGTGTAATCATTCTGTTCCTCACCTGTGTTGTTCTTAGTATCTTACAGCATTTAAGAGAGAAAAATTGTAAACTCTACCCTAATTTTCTTGAATTATTTTTAAATGTATTTTTTTCAACTTGTATAATGAAGACAGACAACCAGTTTCACTTTCTAGGCAGGAAACAGTTTTATTTTCAGCTTCTCACTCATTGGCACAACAAAGCTTAAGGTTATAAACAATGTATGGGTAAAATCCCCAACTTTTGGAAATGTCTTATTTTGGGCTTACATTTAAGATCAATTTAGAATGCAAATTCATCACGACGGTGACCTTTTATGTCTTGTCGTCAAACTGGGGTATAATGCTAGAAGTATCATTCTCAGAACCTTTCTTTTTTTCTTCTTGTGATATTGAGTGGCTGTCCCTTGCTAAAATGCAACCCTGCCCTATTCCACCCAGAGCTCAGAGGAGCTGGCAATTGTGCCAGCTGTATACAGAACTTCTCTGATACAAACAGTTTCTTCCCAGGTTCCCAGCTCCTTCATAACCTCTTAAAAATTAGCACTGTTCCAGGGACAGCCAAAATGCTTTGTAGCCAAAAACTGCCTTACAATTTTGTTGAAAGCTTTTATAATCCTCTAAACCTCTTTCATTTGCTATGATAAAATGAGAACTGAAGTGACAGCAGTAGGGGAAAAAAGGTTCCCTCAATTTCTGTCTTGTACTTGGAAATGAGGAAATCAGAAGTACCGTGCTCTCACAAAATGATTGTTGCCAGCTGAGAAAGCTGAGTCAAATGGAAAGAGAAACTCTTGTTGGCATGAACTTGAACACTGTCCTTTTAGTTTAATGAAAACTCTCTCACACACTAAAAATGGAAAATTAAGGGTCTGAAAGATTAGAAAATGAATGGGATGAATAGCTGTGCTTTACTTAAGAACCAAACATCAAAAAGCTCTCCAAACTCATAAGCCCTTGGGATATTTAACCAATGGAATAATCTTCAGCACATAAATAAGCTTTACATATGCTCCTTATTTTGGAGTTCAAAAGTATTACCGTTGGGGTTTTTTTGTTTTCTTTAGAAACCTTACGAACTTTCTTAAATTAAAAAAATCTGAGTCCCATCATCCAGAGAGGTTTTTTTACTTTAAGGCTACTTTACTTTTTTACTTATTTTAATCTTTTTTACTGTAAGACTATTAAACACAATTTTACATAGCACTTTCTTTATCAAATTCATATAGATTTCTTTTTAAAAATTGCTCATTTACAATCATTTACAATAATAGTGTTCACTGATACGCTAAATAACTCCATATACATTACATTGTATATACAATAAAGTAACTCATTTTTATCTTTTCTTATTCTTCTGATTGTCATGCTGCAGTCAATACTGAGCTACACTGATTTCACACGATAGGAATGAAAGGAGGGCAAGATACATACATGACCTTAATGCCTCTTCAAATGCTCTAGATGACAAATCAGAAGAATAAGGAAAGATGGCCACTTAGAATGCTTCACTAGGTGTTAACATACCTCTTACGCTAACCTCATTAATGCTGAGCCCCATCACCACAGCTCTTTGCCTCAGACTGACTGTATGTTGCCAGCACAAGCATGGGTTGCAAACTTATGTCTTACCTACATTAGTGCTGGCCTAACACCCCCCTCCCAATGGACTTCAGCCCAAACCAGGTAGCTGATCCATAATGTGTCCCCCAGTTGATTTAATTAGCCATATGTAAAAATCCTTTACCAAATTCTACATATGAGTCTATCGATCAGTTTTTTCACACTAACTTTCAGCAGCCTTTTCTATTGTGGTCTACCTGAAGAAGCACAAATACCAACCTGATATTCAAACTAGGAAAAGAAAATGTATAAAATTCAAGCCGAATGTAGAGACAACTGCTATTTTATCCGCTCAATAAACTGTGGAACTGACTCCCAAATGAAGGGTTCCTGTAAACCACAGCTAGAATGGAACAACACTGACTTCATTCTAGTAGAGAGATTACACGGTGCTGTAAGTATTTTCTATCATTTTAAAGATGTAATGACTTAAATGTATCAGAAATTATGTCCTTGTAAACAACATAACCCCCCCTGAAGATAGCTGCGAATGGTACTGGTTTACAAAAACAATTGTGCACAAGAAAAACGGTAACAAGCTTACTGTGTCCACTCCTGCCAGAAGCATTTCAGTCATATTGGCATAGATCTCTTCCAAAGTAAGTTCCTTACTCACTAGGAGGTATGTAAGTAGCCCACCATTTACTTCTTCTCCTTGGTCCAGCTGAGACTGAATAGCCTTCAATTTGTTGTCAACATGGATTTGACCTTTGGGATTCAAAAAAATTGTTAAGCTTCCATTTTTATTTTTCTGTTGGTTCCATTCAGTAATGACATTTCCCCCTTACGCTACACTACATAGCCGTAAAAAGACAAAATATTTGCATCTATTTTCTCAGGGAAAAGATAATATAGTGGTGGTGGAGGTCCTTGGGTACTCACGGTAAGGAAAGACAGAGCTGACAGGAACCTTGGTAGCTTACAGCATGAGACTGCTGAGCACGAGGAAAGGACACAAGAGACTATAGTTTCTGACTGCAAGTGGAGGAAGCTCAAGGTCAAGTTTTTACGCCCACCTGGCTTGTTTTCTGATGACTCTGCAAGAAGTGGTGAACTCTGCAGAGCATGCTGCGAGTTAGCACACAGCGGCTGCTACAAGATGTTAGCAGCAACCAGAAGGTCAAAGCCACAGAACTGAATCACACTGAAGACAAAGATGAGGAGCGTTAAGTAGTAACAAAAATTGAAAAACTTCAGTGAATGACATTTTGAGCAATTTCACCCACAGTCCCATTTATACTTCAGTGACTACAAACAGCATCTGCAGTGAAACAAGGGCTTTAAAAAGAGGAAAACTCCTCAGAAAGTTAATGTCTCGCAGAATGAGCTTACAGAAAAAAAAGAACTAAAATCAACATGTTCCTTTATGAAACCTACACAAACACACACATCACATACAGTGATTCTCAACATTTAATTCCTTTTTCACAAAGGGATTAAACAAAGAAACAGCATAACAAGTTTCAAATGGAACAAATTCCTCAAGAACAGTTTTTCAGCTGCTGTTAGGATAAAGCTGAAGTCTGCTATTGTTTTTAATCCACAAAAGGGAACAAGGGTGCTTTATCATGGGAAATGATTTAAAAGTGGCAGTGTGAAAAAAGTACGTGTTTCACAGAAAACACACCTGTATCAGCATTAAATGGATTCCCTAATGCCTACTGTAGGTACAGACCAATACATATTAAAAATTAAGCATATTAGGCATATTAAAAGTTAAGAAACTAAAGAATCTACTCTCAAAAAGATGTACACAGACCTACCTAGACAAATAGTGCTAATAAAATAAATTTTATTGCAGCTTTCTAACATTAGAGAGGGAAAAAGGGTTTAAGGTTTTTTAAACACTCCAGAATATTAAAAAAATATATATTGCAAAGACAACTCCTTCTTCTTACTTATATGAAAGCTGATTGATAAAGTAGGCTGGAATGCTTTATTCACAAAAAACCATATTGTAGTACATCAGTGTAGTTCTATGTCAACTTATACTCTTATATGTGTATAGATAAACTTCACAAAGAGTTTAATTAATTGCTAGAGTCGCGTTTTTTAACTTTCTAGTCAGTTTTAGCAGTGACTATTTGTCAGAGTGCCTGACTGAAAAACTTCCTGAAGTCAACAAAACCACCCTCATTAAAATTTGAGTGGCAAAGAACTCGGACCTGGAGTGAGGAGTGGGTGCTGAAACAGATGAAGACAAATAAAGAAACAGCAGTATAAAATAGGGGAATATTTAAAGTGTACTGGTAAAATTCTTTTTCAGTAGAGTATTTTTTAAAATGTTTTAAAATAGTTCCCTTGGCCAGTCTGAGTTTAATACAAAACTTACTTCTACCACAATGTCTTGTTATAATTTTAGAAGAGAAATGCAGCAAGTCCTGTTCAAACACACACAGAACCTGCAGAAATACAGCTGAACTTTTCTACTACTAAATCTTACTAAATTTGAAGAGTCCATCCCAGGATCTACAGAACTCTCTCCAGGGTTTTGGTATAAGTGGACGAAGCCATTTGGGAATAGCACCTGCATACATCGTGGTCTTAAACATACTAAACATCAACTCCAGAGCCTCAATATATTCAACAGTCTGTTGTGGGATGTTGTTTTCCAGGCAGCCCAACCGGCGTTCATACAGAATAGTTGCCACACCTGCACATACAAAATCAAAGAATTTGCTACACACATGCATATATACATCTTAATAATTTAAGGAATTATAATGCTAACATAATGGAACTACCTTCCAAAAATGTTTAGTTATTATTACTGCAGTTGGGAGCAGATAAAATAGAAATTTAAAACACAGTAAAAAATCCCAGCTAAACATTGTAGGGAGACAGTGGCTACTATGTCAATAATGCTCAGCATGAGAAGACAGCCAGGAATTCCAGCAGAAGTAGAGCAGCTCTCCAGCATGTTTGCTGCGTTTTGCGTCGCACCACAAATCCTGAGCCTGCCATGTTGGCCTCTGAACACACAGGGACATACAATTCCAGGGACATTTCTGATAACTGGTGATAACACAGGAGTTTCTAGCAGTGGCTATGCCTTTCTTCGTCATAAGTTGGTAGTAAATGAATAACAACTATGCATAAATGGATAAAGAGCTTGCACTGTAGACAGTGATTTCACTGCACACAATATACTCCATGTGGCCCTGAAAAACAGCAAGTGTGTGACACTGTTGCAAGTGACAATATTGACTGTCTCTGGTTCCTGAGACAAAAATTGCTATAATTTCCTCAGATGTTTTGTCTGCAGTACTGCAGTGATCCCTACTAGAAATACCATTCCCTCCCCCAAAGAACAAACAGTACTTTATATATATATTTATTAAATTATTATTATTCTTCTCAACTCTGGACCATTTTTTCATTTATCAAGTTAATTCTTACTCATCCTATTAGACAGAACTCAGCCAGAAACGGCCCTACTGGAGTTAGCCAAAATGTTCTCTCAGTTTGACAGCAAACCATTTTTAATTACTTTCTGAACACAGGTTTCTAGCAATTTTTCCTCTCAACTTGCAAAATAGATCATATTACCCAGTTTATTTAGGAAAATATCACATGGTACGGTACCAAAAGCATTCCCATTATCAAAATAATCTTATTTAATGATTTTTCTAAAATCCAGTGGGGCAATTAGGTAATTTTAAAAGGCATTTAGATAATTTCTCAAAGCCATTTGCATCAAATCAAATGTTTTTAAATAAATTTTGTGCTTTTAAATTCATTAGTTAACAGTTTGTCCACATCTTTCCAGGAAATATTAGAATAACTGTTAATTAGATACTTGGAGTAACTGGTCTATTAACACTCTAGTCTCTTTTTTCTCTGTTTCTCCTATTAAAAACAGGTACAATAAATATGATGTTTAACCTTGATCTTGCCCTCCATCACACTCTCCATAAATTCTCACGTGTGTATATATATATAGATACAGATATTTGAAGAAACTTTTATTTTTCCCTGTTCTTTGCTTCATATTTCTCCTTTATTGACAAAAATAATTTTAAAATCTGGCTATTTTCAGCTCACTCTTCCTTCCCTGGTTTTCCTCCCTGGGGAGATATTTTTCTGCGCCTTTTATTTCTCTTGTGCCTCGTTCAGCAACTGCTACTTCTTATGCATTCTTTTGCTCTTTACATGGTCTTTTCAAAAAAATCTTACACATTGGTTTCCTGAACAGTTGACAGTGTAAGTTAATTAAAACTGCAATTCATATAGGAAATAAGCACGTGCCAGGCACAAGTTATAAATGAAAAGCTAAAAGAATGTGAAGAATTTAAACTAACCCATCAGTTAAAGTGAATCTGTAAGCTCAGAGTTTAAAATTCCATAAAATTGGTAACTCTTAGTTGAATGCCATTTTTAGACATTATTAATGTAGAACAGACTCAGGTTAGTTTACCAAACAGCCAGCCAGCCACTTGATACAGCATCTTCATAGGTGAGCAATTTGGAAGTTCTTGCAAATCTCAAGTTATTCAGCTGCCTGTCAGCAAAGAGTACCAATGTTTTTAAAAGGCACTACATATAACAAGATCAGATTGTATGCAGCCAGTTACAGGAATGCATGAAATATGAATCACCATTAGATTTCTACAAGAACACAGGAAATGCTGTACTAGCTCAGGCTGGAGTTCCATTTAGCGTTCCCTCATTAATGGTAGCCAGTGGCAGATGATTTTAAGGCAAGCATAACAATCCCACAGTTGGCATGTGTAGGCAGAGGAAAGCAGTATCTTTTCCCACATTAAGCTATGAACAGAATTTTAGATACATCACAGCGATTCCCCACCTGGGATTTGGCCAGTATGTTGTTAAATTAACATGTCTTAGAAGTCACACTGTTAGAAGGTCAACACCCTTATTCTTGAGAAATTAATACAGAAATATGGAGTACTGAAACTGCTCAGGGCCTTGATTTTACATTTTACCTATATACCAGCATTTCCACAGGAACTGTCCCTTAATACAAGGTATCATCTCTTCGGACTCTACAAAGGAATTCTACTGATATCTACTGCGCTAAGTAGGAAGACACCTGAATGTAGAATATCAAGCTTCCCTTTTCAGATTAATCACAATGGGGCACTAGTCATTTGGCAAAAATGCCTGACCATAAGCACACTGCTTTACATCCATTTTCTTTACAGATATTATACAGCCTGGGCTTACCTTCCATTGAATACTTGAAGAAAAGTTTGTTAACATTGGTCACTGTTTCCCCATCATCCTCTTGACTTCTGAGGGTGTGGATTCTTTTAATTAAGTCTGTGATAACTTCATTGACTCCTTCAGAGTAAACAGCCACATCTTTGGGTTTCAGAATTTTTTGCCTCAGCACACTTCTCATTTTTAGCCATTGTTCCCCCTCCCTAGAAGAAATTATTAATAATGTCTATACACAATTCTCCTTAACAATCGTTAGCTGGGTAGGAGCTCCGCAATGAAACTATGATTTTTCATCTCAAATGAAAGCAAATGGTGAAATGAAAATGATGATAATGTATATTTGGTATTATGCTCCTACATTTTTATTCTGTATTTATTGCACATCCTCATTAAATTTCAGCGTTGCAACACGTACGTACATCTGTAAGTCAATCTCCAGTCTGAGTGACAGAACTTGTCCACTCACTGTTCTGAATTTGACAGTCTCTATATTAGTATTTTAGTAGTAGCTAACACAAGAAATTTGCAAAATTTTCTTATTAAAACTACTTTAAATAAATGTATAGTCTGCAAAATTGCTTTTACCTAGAATTGGTGCTTAATTACCAAAGGTATCACATCCAGATCTGACAAATCAACGACTTGAGCTAGTACCATAAATGCCATCACTTATACATCACTTTCAGTTACCCTAATTCTAAACCTACAAAGTAATAGGATAGCAGACCTAGCTATAGAGAAACAATTTACAGCTAGATTCTTCTTTAGCTGAGCTATGTATTGAAATCCTTGGGCTGAAGAGTAAAAATCTGAATTGTAGCATCTGCATGCTTCATATGAGTAGAGTGTTTGGGAACAGTCATTCCAAGGATATCTTTCAATTCCTTATGAAGACAGGCAATTGTCTTTTATGCGTCTATTTTAAATTGCTATGTAAGTATTGCCCATTAAATTCTTTCACCCGGAGCAATGCTGCTGCAAGGTACAGAAACCTACTGGCCAGCAAAAGAATTTAATCTCTTTAACAGACATTTTCTGACTATCTCTTGATTTAAGATCTCATTTCACAAAATATCAGTGAACTGTTAGTTTGACTCTGAACTGCAGCTTAAGATTTGAGTCTGCAGTGCAATACATAATGCCTTTTGCCATCATGAAAGAAACAGACTGTCCATGACTCAGGAAATTAGTTTCCCTCTAAATAAACATCCTATGTCAGTAGGGACTGTGAGTAGTTCCCAGTGGCAATTAACCACACCCACATGCACTGCCAGTTTATGCAAGCTTTAAAGACAGATAACTCTTCTAGAATCAGCCATGTACAAAAATATCTGCATGGGGATGCACTACAGTGTGAATTTACCATACAGTGACTTCTCTGCATTAACCTACTGAGGGGGCACTTTGGTGAACAACAAAGCTAAAGCCAACCTGAGCCAACAAGTCCACACAGCACGCTGCCAACTGGATGCAACAGTCTAGATCTGAAGCGATAAACCCTATTTGCGCAGTGCTGTGCCAAAGTTAGCAAGCCCTATTCTGCAATACCGCATCCAGGTAAGCTTAGACATCTCTAGTTGATACACATTTCCCAAGAATGTTTTTATGCAAGGTAGCTTGCTCCATATTCAAACTACACATAATTACCATCCCTTTGAAAATTTACAGCAGAACAGACAATTCACCATAAATTCCTACCCTCTTCCCCCCACTAGACATACAAATTTCCCCACACAGAAAAGCCTGAATTCCCAGACGACCTGTACAGTCCTTCAGAAGATCACTAAAATTTTACAAAACTTAGAAAATGAAGGAGTAACAACACTTACGCAGAAATAAGTCCGGTGGCTCTCCCTCGTAAGTCTCTGTATTCCTGCCAGGATTCCATGTTAGCTCTTTGTGGTGCTCTACCTTCTGCCCGGAGGACTTGAGCAACCATATCTCGATCTGCAATGGATACAACAAACTGGGGACCAAAGTGAGACTTGAAGATCTTTCCATATTCCTGAGTGTGTTTTTGCTACAATATCACCAACAAAGAGAAACAGAAGTAAAGTATTACTAAGGAAATTTAACACAAAAGGAAACTGACAATTTGTCATACAGTGAATCAATCTATCACATCTAGACCTTGATCCCCAGCCTTCCAGTCAAGGAATGGTTTGAAATGTCAGGAGAAAGCATTTAAGCATTACTGTGAAATATTCACAAGGCAAACAGAGAGGTCACACCGTTCAGGACCTCTGACTGAAAAGACCCAAAGCTCTGAGGCACAAAGCGTGAGTGAAACCAAATACTGAGAAGATGAAAGGACTTGGGGCACTTAAAAACACATCTCTTCAGATCAAACAGATTAGAAAGAATGTCTGAAAAATGAAAAACACAGAGGTAAATAGGGTGACATTAACAGTATAATACAAAGATATAATAATTTACTTTTAATGTCTTTTGTAAATAAAGACTTACTCTATCATTTTATTCTTTACAAAAAACTACTTATAAGTTTCTCACACCTAACCAAGGACGATGATAGCATAGCAGCCTAGTGAGAAACTGGATTTTGGGACAGCTTCATCAGCAGTGAACTTTAGAATGACGTGTTAATTCTGCAAAAGGAAGGAAAAGTTGAGGTCTTATTCCTGCAGTGAGGTTTATTTAGTGGCTGATCACAAGTTGTATGATTCAAGCTGGAGGCAAGCAACAGGCAATTAAGAAAGAAGATTGGAAAACATTAAATCATGTATAAAAAGAAACCCAAAAGTTTTCCAGCAAGATTGTGCTATCACTGTCCCATGAAATCTTACTGATTATTTCAAACAAATTTCATTCTGACATGGTCATGAAATGAAACACCCAACTCCCAGGAATTCACTTGGAATAGAGGTACATCATCATTTTAGGGTAAAGAAAACAAAACTGCAAAGGAGTTGTTAAAGATACATTATTAGGACTTTAGGTTTAAGAAAGCTTTAGATTTTAAAGCCTTTATTTCAGGTTAAAGTAGCAAGACAAGTTAAACTGACCAAAGTTTAACTTTGACATGTTACCTGCATCTAATCTAAAGACATCTGCTTGCAGAGTTATGTTTATTATAAATCAAAGATGTTTGAACAAAACTGCAAAGGAGTTGTTAAAGATACATTATTAGGACTTTAGGTTTTAGGTTTCTTTAGGTTTTAGATTTTTTATTTTTTGTTTAAGTAGCAAGACAAGTTAAACTGACCAAAGTTTAACTTTGACATGTTACCTGCATCTAATCTAAAGACATCTGCTTGCAGAGTTATGTTTATTATAAATCAAAGATGTTTGATACAGCTACACTACTGAAAGTCCAGTGTTGACCCAAGATTAACTTACGAGAAATATTTTTTTAATCAGTCTTGGTTACAGAGATGAATTGTTTAATTGCCAACAATAAGTTTAAGAAACATGAATCATTCTTCAGCATATGGTACCAAGTGCTTATAAAAAACGTAACTCTTTTTGCCTGGTTTCTAAATAAAACAAGAGTTGTGCAATTGTGGTCTCTGCCAGTCTCCTCTTAACTACTTTGGGAACACAATGGCCAATTTCAGTCAAGTTTAACAGAGGGTTAAACATCTCCTGCAATTATATTCTCACCATTTTCAAAAATCAGCATCTGGATTCAAATGAGAAACACGTATTAGTCACCCTGATGAGGGAAATGCTACAGTAGGAACTCAACTGTTACCATTTCTGCTTGGTCTGCTGCTAACCAAACACCACATGCAGACCAATGTACGAACAAGCACTCCCAAAACCCAAAAGTATCTCTTGCTCCGGAGATATTTTAGGGATATTGAAACTGAACTTGGTGAGAACCGAGAGCGTGAGTCTTCAAAGGAAAGCACGAGTTGGGAGGTAAGTGCTGCAAGGAAAAGGCAGTGGGATGACGGGGATACAGGTCACCAGTCACAGAAAAACAGGTTCAACAAATTTTGCTATTTATGGAGCGGCTTGTTTTTTCCACTGATGGTGAGGTTTACCTGGGAGGATAAACTTCAACAGAAAATAAATCAAGTGTCAAGCCATCCAATCAAATAAATGAAATATTAGTTTTAAACCAGAAACAGACAAGGTATTTGGACATCTCGTTTTCAACAGAATGATGTTTAGTGTATCAACTTAATGTTTAAAGAAATGCCTGGAATTTCTCTTCCATATTTTCCATCACAACATAGGTTTTCTTTCCCTTGTTCCAAACCTTAAAAATACTACACTTTCATGTCTCACATACCAGTCTCACACCAGACATTCTTTCACACATCATAAATTCAAACTGCCAGCATCCAAACCCTCCCCTCTCACCTTTCTTTTCTTTATACTTGCATAGCACTGATGAGACAAAAGAGATCTAACCCCATCAAATTAAAAATACTTTCCCTTTGTCATAGTTGCTGTAGGCATTACTGCTTTGGCCAGGACTAACTGGAATCATGTTACTGAGAACAGAACCTCCTTTGTGAAAAAGCGCTCGGCTTCCCCACCCCTTCTGCATATAGCATACAAATATTTGTGTGCACCGAAGGACATCGTTTAAGTAGCTGTGCTGGTTACCAAAGGGTTTCAGATTAATTCATTCCTGATGTTCACTGCATTGTTAAATTTAACAGACTGTTATTAAGCCAGTTAATGCCTATTTGCATCCAGCGTGTATGCAAACTGGGCATCCATGATTTGTAAAGTGATTTTTGAGACTCTAAACAGAATAAAAACTAGTATCATATTACAACTCCTCCTCATCCTTCCTCCCACTTTCCTTTTTATGAATAACATTCATTAAAGAAGAAAATTTCCGTATCAGCTAGTGGTAGTGAAAAGCATGTACTATTTAGGTTGTCTATTATTCCTTTTAATATTTGAATAATTTTCACTGCTTTGACAGTGAAAGAACAGTGAAAGCTTGAATTCAATGGCAGTATTTTTTTAGTGTTATGAGATTATGGTGAGCATCTCTCAAATTCTGTGCACCACCACAGAGGTAGAGAAAAAAAAAGAAAGAGAATGCAACAAAAAGCTTTAGCAATCATAAAGTTTCATCTGCATGTGTCTTGGTTAGCAATTAAGTTGAGCAATTCATCATCAGCAATCCAGTTTGGCTGCCATCAAACACAGCATAGACTGAGGAGCCTAACACTTCTCTTTAGAAATCTCAGTGGTAAATATGACAAAGCCAGATGTGTTTTTGGGGTTTTTTTTCAGTGTTTCCTGCCTCTTTCTGGGTTTTTTAGGCCCTTTGTAAATCCTAACTTTCAAGTTTTGATCCTCAAACCATTTGAAGTTCTGTCCTGTTCTGTTAGGTTTCCCTTTTCTGTTTTTACTTCCCTCGTATTTTTTTTTTTTTTTATTTCAGTGATTTTCAGGCAGTGAACCTCTTGGGGTAGTCTGTGAATCCCTTCCTAGCGATCTGGGAAAGGTCACTAAGAAAAGCAAAATAATAAATGCCACATTTGCGGTATTCCCAAAGAGATCTGTACTGCCAGTGGAAAGCATTATGGGTCCACAACTGAAAAAGGGCGAAAACTACTGCTTTACTCCCTCAAGCACAAGTGCTCACTTTAGAATCACTTGGACTCCTCGGAGAAGGGGCCCCAGAAGATGCACCGTGACTTTTTAGGAATGAAACCCACGTTTGGCCAAGCAACCAAAAAAAAATTCATCTTTGGATAGAGAGCACCGTACAGTAAGACAGCTGCCCGTGCCAACATCCAAGAAACGCCGTACAGAGGAAGGATACTCGTTCACCCGACTCCCGCTGTCCCAAGCATGGATAACCGTGCTTCACCCACCTTCGCCGGGTGGGAGTGAGGAAGGGGACACGCCGCGGCCCGTGGCCCGCCACAGAAGTGGAGGTGCCCAACCACAGAGGACAGTTCTCAACCCCCACCCGGGCTCAGATTTATTTTACCGTCCCCCACGCCACCGCGTACCCCAGAG